>NC_059427.1:91119742-91426539 GCF_021028975.2 Sphaerodactylus townsendi
TTCCGGCAGGATGGGAGCGGAGTAAGAGTGGAGGAGCTTGTGCCCTAGGTATAGAAACGGCTCTTTCCTCTGCACCTTTTCGGGGGCGATGTGCAGACCGGATTGTTCCCATAATGTGGTCCGCTTATGCAGCGCCACCCACTGTGGAGGGACTGTTGGTGCAGCGACCAGGATGTGCAGTCCATGTAATTTGGATGATTAGGGCCTCAGGGGTTTTGGCAGCGGAATGGGGCCAGGGCATGGTGAACAAAGTACTGGCATAAAGGCAGTGGAGCTGTTGAGGGCATCCGCTTTGAGGCAGGACCTTCCACTGGTATCTGGCGGTGGGCTGCTGATGGTTGAGAACAACGGCACGGTGAAAGCTGCTGGCGTCCGGTCTCCGGGGGAAAAAAGAAGGGATGGTGAAGAAGCAGTCCTTAAGATCATTGACCAAGACCTGATACTCGGAGGGGAAATGAGATTGGGGTTAGAAGACCGCATTGAAGGAGGTGCCCATGGGTTGGATGCACGCATTTACCGCCCTTAGGTCCTGTGGAGCCTTGCCCGCCATACGGGCCGTTCTTTTTCTTGATCACTTAAGGCACAGGTGTGTTTCCACAGGAAGGTGGAGATTCCTCAATGCGGGCCGGGCTGCCAGCTGTTCCTCTTACTAGCTTCGGGTGCATGGCTGACCAACTTTTCTTCTGGAGTAGCGACCACTGTTCCACCCAAACGGGGGGGGGGGGTTTCCCTTGACCCATGTGAGGGGGAGAGCGGTGGGAGCCGGGCTTACTCATCCCAGTCATGGTTGCTTCAATCTGGCCCTTGGGATCCCCTCCCCACGAGTCAAGTAATGGACATCCAAAAAAGACGCCGGGCCCGGGCTGTGTAGGAGTTGTTACCGAGCTCCCGGGTTCTGGCGGGAGCCACCGGTGGGCGTCTCCTGCTGCCAGCTACGGTGGCGCTTGACGGGGCCTCGACGGTTACCTGAGCTCGTGGCGCTTTATTGGATCGGGCAGCGGGTAGTGTGTGGGGCAGGAGGGATCAGCTGAGCGCAGCTGACTTCGGCTGAAGGCGTGTTCCCGTGGGAGGTTTGTCCCCACCTGGCTGGCGAGTGACTCCCTGGGGTGTGGGAGTCAGCGTCCCCTGGAAACAACAACAAACAACCCCTGCTCAATGGTGGGAGGCCCTGGGCAAAGAAGCTAACCCTCGACGGCCTCCGGGTGTGTGTGGGATCACCGTACTGGGCTGGAGCAACAGAGGACCTCTCACAGAGGGGCGCATGGTTTTGAACAGCGGGTCTCGGCTCTTGGGAGTTCGTCTAGGTGCTCTCCTCCCCGGCCCTGGGCTGGGGAGAGGCCCGGCTGATTGTTTCCTCGGGGGACCTACGCCTCACCGGGGAGGACCCTCCCTCTGTCAGGGTTGCCAAAGTCCCCCCACCGGGCTACCTACAATCCCTCCGGAAGTGTCCCCTCACTTCGCCGCGAAGTTGGAAGCTTACTTGCCTCGGGGCTGCCCCCTGGCGGCGGAGAGTGCTGCGGCCAGGAGACTGGCCTGGTGGGCGGAGACCCAATATCCTGGCAAGCCTATACAAGCATATCGTGCCAGTTCGGGGTTCTTCCCTTAAACCCGTGATCGCCCTCAAGCGACCACTTTCGGGCGGAGGTGTTTTCCTTGGCAAGCGCGCATGAGGAGCTCGCTGTGGCTGGGCTACGCCGGTTGTCGACCTGCCTCTGCCAGATCCCCTCCTGGAGCCTGTTCAGGAATTCAGCATAAAGGCTCCTGGAGAGCTTCTGGCCGGATCGCTGGAGAAGCTGGGTTGGCTGTCCGCCAGCGGGCACTTTCCTCAAAAACGCCTTGTAGGTGCAGATCGGAGGCGACCTTAAGGAATTGGCCTCTGGCAGGACGATTCATGCGCATTGGGAAGGGGCTGAAGCCTTACGCGCGCAGACAGCCATAGAGCTGCGCAGAAGTATAGGCACCGCCAGAGGCTGCTCCTCTGCTTATGCATTGTGGGCGGTACTCGCTCTCCCAGACAACATATTGCGCACGGTTCAAGAGCATGTGGAAAGTGGTCTTCCAGTCCTCCGGAAACATTACGTGATTCCGCATAACTGCCTCCAACATGCCTCTCACATAGGGGCTGGTGATTCCCACATCCCGTATGGCCTTGCGGAGCTCAGTGAGAACGTTATAACCTATGGGGCGATACTCGACAACTCGCTGGATGACGCCATCCTCCCCCACGTGGTCGGTGAAGTGGGCGGGGCACACAGCGAGGATGTCGGCATCGTCTTCCGTCAGGGTTTCCTTCCTCTGCAGATCGTGGCTAATAAGCTCTGCTAGAGTTTTGAAACTTGCGCCATTACATGGCATTGACGGAGGTGTGGTGGCTTTGGAAATGGGAGGGGGAAGCGGAGCAGAAGGAGGAGCGAAAGGAGGAGGCGGCAGGGCCTCGAGAGTACCAGCGGGAGAGTTTGAATGAGGAGAGGAAGCAAGTGAAACGGGAGGAGGACAGGCGTCCTGTTTAGTGGATAGAGAAAATTCCGGGCTTGAAATTGTAGGTGAAAGATCAAAAGGAGGGAGATCCATGGCAGAGAAACCATGGACCTGCAGGCTGATGGTGACATAACATTGTCGCCACGTCAGTAGCAGCAACACCGGCGCGCGAGGCTCTCTGTGCAGAGTGCGCCTGATGTTTTCCCAGTCCTTAAGATTGAATATCCCCGCTCTGGGTACCATGGACATTGCCTATCAATCTCCCTCAACCAATCCGCGCAGATCCCTTCTCTTTACTGGGACTCTGCCGCGGTTTCAAGATAGTGCCTTCAGCTCACTAACGTGCTTGTTGTCATAAGCCGTGCTTTTGCAAGCGCCCATACTACCGGGTGGTTCATCAGGATGAGAGAGTGTCCTAGAACACTGGCGGGTCCGAGGATGCGCCGATCCAGCCGGACGGGTCGTGGTACCGGCGTGGGTCCGAGGATGTGCCCGATCCAGCGGCCGGTCGGTACCGAAAAGCCCTTCCCCAAGGGACGGTAAGCAGGGTGACGGTTCGAGGAGTCCCGGGTATCGGCACCAGCTGGTAGTCTTGCCCACGCAGGCCCCAAAGGAAGAGACGAGACGCGGAGATTTCATCTGGTGGAGAGGAGCTACAGTAGCAGGAAAGCGGCGGGATCCCGTGATCCTGGCAATTCTGTTGCGTGTGCTTTCGCCCCTCGCACCTTTTATTGAGGGTTTCACTGGGGCGTGTAAAGGGAGTCGGGCAGGCGGAGAGCCGGGAGGTCGGGAGAGCGGGAGAACGGGAGATCATCATGTGATGCATGATCTCATCGGGCTGCTACGTGCAGGAGGAAGCATCCGCATCTGGGTCTAATCCTCACCTGAGGGCAAGAGCCCTTTTGTCCCTTTGTATGGGACACCTGGTGACCGCGAGTCAGGCAGTTCATGACCCGTGACTCACGGGGGAACGGGGGTTGGGGAGCCGCAGGATGTGCGTAGCCAGAAGGCCGTAGCCGGCACCGGCATTCCAAGCGCTCCTTCTACTGTTCTGCTGGGTTCGCGGGCTCATCCCTACAGTCTTACCTTGTCTCTTTCTATCCTGACTCTCCAGACTTCAACATATATGGCCTAACTGTGTGGCTTACATTTCAAATGGATGTTGTACAGGTAAAATGGCAAGAATGTAGCTTTGATGCAGTCAAGGATGCCTGCCATGTAAAAATGGTGATATGGCCAACAAGCTGAGGGCTCCCCCCAGTATACAGCCCAACAAGACACAGAGAAGTGAGACAGTACACCAACATGAAGCATTTAGTTCAAGATTATTGTATTGCGGCTTCCCACAAAATCTGAACAAAGACATGGTAAGCTGCTACATCATACTGGTAAAAGGAGCCTTCCAGCTGTTCTTATTGCAGCAAACATTTTAAAGTTAGCAATGCAGGATACATGGAAACCAGAAGCAAAACAAAAACAACTCATTTCATACTGTCCAGTGGTCAAAATAATAACATTTAGGCTCTGCTGGTCTGACCTGCTGGCTGGGATTCATTTCACTAGCAGCCAGTTTCTCTCACATCTCAAACTCCACTTCTCCCTCTGCTCATTAACTACATCTGCTGGATACCAATGCTGAATGTCTCAGTTCTTCAAGCAACTTTACTGTCAAAAAGGGCTTCCAACATTTTGTGGAATTTAACTGTAACGTACCTCTCAGTTTACTATATACATGTGTCTTGATCGGCACCTTACCACAATATGTTTTTTTTAAAAAAAAACACCATATTCTTAATCATTTAATTGTTCACAATAGTTTGTGCCATTGCCCCTGTGTAATTGTGAGAAGAGTATGTTTTCACCTCCCTGACACCCTCTCCCATCCTCCGCCCCCACTCCCACCTCCCGCAGCAAGTAATAATTATGTATATAGCTGAAAATGTCTGATGTGCTTCAAAATACCTCCAGTGATTTTGGAAAGTCCATTAAGTTTCCTCATAGTCATATCTGTTATCATTTCTTGGTCAGAGGTCAGGTGCTGCTTTAAAGGAATGTAGGACCATTTTTCATGAAGGCCTAGTTTTCCATAAAAGAGAAGTATCTCCACTTAGGGTAGCATTTTAGCACACCACCCACCACCGGTAGATCAACATTCTCAAGAACACTGTTTGCTCTGAAATGGCATATCGATCTGAATGAAACAAAGAAGGCTGAATATTTGTTTGAGAAAAATATCTTCCATAGATACAGCGATACAGTGTTCATGGTTAGTAGTTACACTGGTGTGATCCAGTGGTTGGTATCCGAGTTGGATCTGGGAGACCAAAGTTTAAATCTCCATTCTGCCACAGGAGGTCTCTGGGTGACCTTGGGCCAGCCACACATGCTCAGCCCCACCTACTCGCAGGGTCGTTGTGAGGATAAAATGGAAGAGAGGGAGCAAATTAAGGTGCTTTGGATCCCCAGTGGGGAAAAAGGCATGATATAAATGAAGTAAAACAGATAAATAATTGACTGAAGTATTAGGTAATTTATACGCATGAAAGAAGCGCAAACTCTGTATGATAAAGAGTATTCACTAACACCAGATATTAGCTTGCTTAGCTTTAAAAATAATTCTGTTGTTATACTCTCATAAGATGCCCTTGGGCTTAATAACATCCAACAGCTTCCAGATCTATAACCTCATTTCACAGTGATTCTCCAAATTTAAGTATTATTCCTTTATGGTTACACAGAGAAATTGTAGGTAACCATATTACTCAAGAAAAGATAAATAAAATTCCCAGTTTGTTCAGAGGTCTCCCCCATTCTACTGAAACATTTGACAGATATTAAAAAACAATCCTTTCTTCCTTCTCTTTTTATCTCTTTTGTGAACTGTCAAACATTGCCAGAAAACCTGTAGAGCCCATCTGTACAACCAATAACTCCATGTTTCTTCCTCCGAACACTACCCTTGATCTTTACCACCAGATGCAATAAAGTAATTGGAATGGTAGTAGACTTCAGTGGAAGAACTGTGGGAAGGGAGGCAAGGTTTAAGCAGCCCTCATTATCATCGCTTTTTGTTTTTAAAAAATTGAAAAGAAAAAGTGAAGTTGGGCCCCCTCTGGCTATCGTTCAAAGTCTCTCTCAAATGGCAGCCATGCTGACATGGCATGAGTGTCATGAAATAATTAAACTCAGAATCCATGAACAAATTCAAAAACTAGAACAGGGCTATCCAAAAGTCAGAGCATTTTGCTGGCCACAGAATAACACCTATACCTCAGCAAATGAGTTATTGTTTAACAAGTAATGAAATGCACACTTCCCCTGAAAAAGAAGTGTGATATTTATCCTTGATGTATTCTTGATAGTAACCCTTGTGCCAACCAATATGGCTTACTGGACCAAACTTTGGTTCTTTGACCAGCAAAGACTGGATTCAAAATCCCTCTCAGGTATGGAGCTCAGTGGGCGATCCTTGGTTAGTCATCATAATCTCTCAGGGTTACTATGATGATGATTAAGATAAACATCACACTTGAAAGAGAAATAGCTGCTTTACGATGAAACATGCTCTTTCGTTTGCCCATCCCAATTATAAAAGGAAGGATTGATTAAACACGCATCTGCATTTGGTTAATTTTTAATGCCTATTAATAAATGTGACTGTAACAACGTAGCCATTGAATACAGAGAAGGTCACTACTGAATGCGCATCCATCAAGCACCACACCCACAATACACCTTTAGTTGTCTATAAAACTGGCCATGCCTCCCTTCCATTACACTTTAAGCATTGAGAAAATTCTGTGGAATTTTACATTACAACTCTCATTTGACTAAATATGACAGAATATACAGAAATCTCAGAATTCATAAGAGGCTCAAATACTATTCTCTTGAAGTGGAACTTTTCTATCCCACCTCCCACTGTAGCCCCTCAAAAAACTACTCCTAAAAGTCAAATCACATTCCAGAGGGTAATGCAAAGCAAACTGGGGCAAGGGATGGGGTATCTTCAACAACACCCACGTTGAAGGGATTTCCTCTTGATGGAAGATTAAGCCAAGAAAAATCAGGTTTTTAAAACTGTGGCATCATAGAAATGTGGAGATCAGGGTCCAAAGCCCAGCCTGGTCTCATATTCTCCCATCAAGCTCTACCAGCATGGCCAATTGGCCATGCTGACAGAGGCTGATGGGAATTGTAGTTCTGAACATCTGAGAGCTGCGAGGTTCCCTACCCTGGTATACCAGGGTAGGGAACCTCGGCTCTCAGATGTTCAGAACTACAATTCCTTCAGCCCCTACCAGCACTTATTGATTGGCCATGCTGACAGAAAGAACTGATTATCCAGGATTCTAGATGCTATACACAAATAGATTTTTAAGTATACAAATTAAAAGAACATCTCACTCTACAATATTTACAACCTATCCATGAAAACCCATTGAAAAGCAAGTTTTCTAGACTCAGTCAAGTTAAAACAAAACAAAACCAGACATAGATAGATCAAAACTGTGATAGTCTCTGGCAAACATAAATTCATGGAACTGGACCAGTGAGTCAAATTCAAACAGTTTAAGTCAAAACTCTAATCTTGGTCAATCTGAGCACATAGAAGCAAAGGCCCCTTCTGCACACGCAAAATAATGCGTTTTCAAACCACTTTTTTACCAACTGTTTGTAAGTGGGTTTTGCTATTCCACACAGCTTCAAAGATCACTGAAAGCAGTTTGAAAGTGCATTATTCTGCATGTGCGGAATCAGCCAAAGATTCTGCTAAATGGGTAAAGCTTTAGAATTGATGCCTCCCCAATCCTTCTTAAATTGAATGAATACCAAATTCTTGGTCGTTTTTCTGAATCACCTTTGTACCAGAGGCGTAGCTGGGCCAAACTGCGCCCGGTGCGCATTCTACATTTTCTGCCCCCATGCCCCCAGGCATCCCCTTCCCCCCTTTCCACACTTACCTTAGTTCCTTCCCCTTTTCAGAACTTTTTCAGGCTGCAAAAGGCCTGTTCTCAGTAAAAACTGCCTGAGGAACTATACTTCCCAGGAGACCTTGTGAGCCCCAAGGTCTCCTGGGAACTGTAGTTCCTCAGGCTGTTTTTACTGAGAACAGGCCTTTTGCAGCCTGAAAAAGTTTTGGAAAAGGAAAGGAACTAAGGTAAGTGTCAGAAGGGGGTGGGGAGGCGCCGGGGGAGGGGGGTTGGGGCGCTGCAGGGGATGCCATAGGGGGTGCCGTGGGGAAGGGGGAGGGGCCTGGGGGCAATTTTTGCACACACCCCGGCGTGCGCCCAGTGCATGGCGCACCCCCCACCCCCTTGTAGCTTCGTGACTGCCTTGTACTTGTCTTAGACTAAACAGTCTAATATTTAGACTCCCAAGTGAGTGAAAATGGAATTAGGCCCAGAGTTCACTGGTATGGTAAACCTGTACCAGGGCTTATCAGTTCAGACTACATGGCAAATAGTACAGCTGAATTTGTTTAAATGTTGTTTAAAACATTTATATCGTGCTTTCTAACCTGTCAGATCTATAAAGTAGCTTAGTCAAACTAAACATATTAAGCAGGATAAGAACAATCAGCAGCAATTGTATCACAAACATTTCTTTGGTCTGATTTTGTATACAGTAACTTTATAAATAAATTCATCCACATTGAATACTAGATGTAAGGGAGCAGAATTCTAGCCTACCTTCCTCTCTGTCAACTTAGTTTTCTACATACAAGGATTCAGTGGGGGAGGGATATCGAGGAGTTACCAACTAACAATCTGAAACGGCATGGCCTAGTCGTATCTATTACACAAACCAGTACGTATGTAAGGCCTGGTCAACATATGCAGCACAATAAGACTGTAGAGTTCTGAGGTGGTAGAATGGTCCAGAGTGGTTGTATCACTCCAGACCAGAGCCCTGTTCCCAAGACACTGTGAATGCATCTACAATCTGTGTACATTAATGCATTGCTTAATTACCATGTTACATTTAACACTTGTAACAGCAGAATGTCTGATATAAACTCCTATTTTGTCCAGAAACTGATCCCCAGTTTGGGGTTGCCAACTCTGCATTCCAAAATATCTAGAGATTTGAGGGTGGAACACTGGAGAGTAGGATTAAGGAAGGAGAGGGTATAATGCCATGGAGTCTATCTTCCAAAGCAATCATTCTCTTCAGAAGTAGAATAAATAGTTTAAATAAATAAATAATAAGCAATCTACGTAGTCTGGAATTCAGCTGTAATTCCAGGAGGTCTCCAGCCTCCACCAGGAGGATGACAACACTACCTGAGGTTCATTTGCAGAGTGAACATGTGTTGATTGTTTCTCACAAGCACATGTAAATGTGTTCATTATAATATGTAAACAAGGTGAGTGGAGTATGGAGTCATGGGTCTTATGCTTCCCCCTCCCTTATAAAAGGTCCTAAAAATTAAATGCACTAGGGAGGAACTTTAAAAAATGTAATCCTTCACCTGATCTCTGACCTGGTGCAGCCCATTCTGCTATATGTTTGGACCAAGCCTAACTTCTGTAGAGCCCATCTGTAACTTCTGTAAAGACAAATTGTGCCTTGGAGAAGTTAGTTAAAACAGAAAAGAAGTCATGAAACGGAAAAATGAAAGACATTTCCTCTACATGACCTTAAGGGTTGAGAAAGTTCAGAAGCACAAGAATTCCATTCCTCACAAGAATATAGTTCTGAGAAAGGAAAACAGTGTCTGGTTTAAAAAAGAAAGGCTAAGTCAGCAATGCTTTCAAGTCATTTCCTCCTCTGATGACCATGTAAACTTCTAGAAGAGTTATCATGGATCAGAACGGATTTCAGGGCTCTTTAAATACACCGTACTTAAGTATTACATTTCTTTAAAGTCTGGCTTGCTGCTTATTTACAGTTACATTGGAGAATTCCTTGGAAACCTAGAATACCACCCTCAAAGCAAGATGTGTCTATTATTTATCTACACATCTGTATCCTAACTGTTCTTCATTACCCACACTACACCAGGCTCAGAAATAGTGCTAGTCCACGGTAGAATTGCCAAGCTCTAGGAGGGATCTAGGTATCCTCCAAAATTACAACTGGTCCCCAGATTACAGAGATCCACTGGAAGTGTTTCGTGAGAAATGATGCTGACATTTGTTTGGTAAAGGTTTTGCTGTGGGTGATTTGTGAGAGATTTACATGCTTAATACCCACTTGCACTGGCTTGGAGCTGTTTCTCAGGCTAACAACCTACCTCATAGGGTTGGTGTGAGGACAAAATTAGGAAAGACAGTTGGTGGGGAGAGAGCCACATAAGTCTTGCTGGGGGTGGGAGGGGTTTTTGTGAGCTGGTGCAAAAAATCATTGTTTAGTCATAGTGGGGGAGGGGGCCGCCGCCAAACTCAGGTTTTGTCCCCGGGCTCCAGTTTGCCTAGATACGCCTCTGAAAATCAGCAATGGAAATTATGCAGATAAAGTACACCTCAAGTAAGTATTGCCATTAGAGAAAAGAAGGCAGCAAAGATCTACACATTCAATCACCAAGGCATGTTTCCCACTTACCATATGCACACACCCTCAAGCAAATGGCAGAAGTTCCAGCCACTTCCTTGCTGGAGAGAAAGGCAGAAACTTATCCCTCTATGTTCCTGAGGAATAATGCAACTGCAAGGAATATTTCTTGATCCTCTCCAGGCACCTCCAAAGTGTCACTACTACTACTACTACTACTACTGCTGCTGCTGCTGCTGTTGCTGCTGCTGAAGCCCTTGCCTTCTTATATATTAGGTGAGTAGCAGGGTCCTGTCAAGGTTGGCCAGCAGAGCCTTCTCTTCCAGAGTTATAATTGACAACTACATTTGGTTACTGGAAAGTTTAACAAAAAATATAGCTGCAAATTTTAACAGTGTAAAATCCAATATGGCAAGAGCTGGTTCTTTAATCCTTGATGACACCCCATTATCTATTTCCTTTTCTAAAGAACACAGAAATGATGTCTCCATCTTAAATTCATCAGGAAGTTTGTCTGGGGTTTTACTTGTAGCTAAAACTGGATCAAGATTTCCATCTGCTTTGTGTATCACTGCTCGTTTTAGTTTAACATCTGCTTCTAGTTGGTAATTCTGATGCAGCCCTGCAGCCTTTCTCAGAACACAAGAAAAACCTCCTCTACCTCTTCTTTCACAACCTCTCCATAACTAGCATCAGTGCACCATAACTTGCTGGTTATCCACTATAGGGGAAAGCAATTCCTTTCCACCCCTTGTCACTCATATTTCCAGCAGTTACCCATCATCAGATACTGCAGGGCATTTAGTAATATCCAGAGGGTACTGTGTTAACCTGCTGCAGTAAAGTAAGGGAGTGTCTTGTGGCAACTTACACTCAAACAGGAATACCACAAAGGTCGTGTGAAGAGAGAATAAACTATCATGGGCAAATTCCAACAATGAAGCTCCTTCAACACACCCAGTGTAGGTTCATTCCAGAAGAGATTCTTTGCCCTATCTCTGTGGTTAGGTATGAAAAAAAAATCCACAAACTAGCTCCAGAGAGAAATCACAGCAATCAGCTTTCCCACAGCAATGCTCTATGAACACATAACAGTTGTGGTCTGTTATGAAATGCGAGGAGCACGGCACATGACCTGTTCTCACACTGCTGTCTTAGTTATTGGTAACATTTTCAAATGTTTTCCCTAGCTCCTTCATTTGCCAAGAACACCCTATCATCTAAAATAGAACGACACTGGCCAGTTAGGAACCAAGCAAAAATCCATTAGCACTTCTGGGGTTGCCTATCAAAACAAGCCCAGATCTCCAGTGTGACCAAAATCATTTGTCAGTTTCTTATGAACAGTTCTCTCAGCCAGATTTCACATTTAGCAAAGTGTGTGGGGTGGGAAGAAGGGACACAAACACACACTGTGATTTGTTTCAAATATAGCCCTGGAAGTGGTGGCTGCGTTCCAAAAAAATTAAAAAGAAGCAGCCAAAATCCAACCTAGGCAAGGAGCTATACTTTTAAATTGTCAATGGTTAACAAGGAAAACCAGAATGTCAGACAAGGGCTTCCAATCATGTCCTACGCATAAGGATACTGTGTGAGCAAGACGGGTATAAAATAACTGTAGATGTAAAACAATTCAAAATGGGATCATGCAGGAAGAAGAGGAAGCGGAAGGCTTTCTGTGTATTTAAACCATGTTGACACAGACACCTTTAAAGGGGGATTAGAGAGATTTGTGGAAGAGCGGTGCATCAGTGGCTACTAGTTGTAGTAACTACAGGGAACCTCTATATACAGAGACAGCAAAAGTCTGAATACAAGAGGCAGGAGGCAACATCAGGGCAAGACCTCAGCCTCTATGCCCTACAGGCCAACTGGTCAGCCACAGAATATTACATTAGATCAGGGTCTTCAAAGCGGTGCCTGTGGATACCTTTCCTGGTGTCCACCAAGTGTTTTTAGAAAGTGGGCAGGGCTTGGTGGGGCTTTTGCCCAGCAAGACTTCTGATTGGTTGTATGGATTTTTAAAATGCCTGCCACCATAGCACAAAGATCTTTACTGAAGATAAGCTGCAATAGCTAGTCTGGCTTTCTCCACCTCCTTTGGCAGTCATTCTGGAGCATTTTGTAGCTGCATCCACCACAGCATGTCAAAATTTCAAAAATGTCCACAGGCTCAAAAAATTTGCAAACTCCTAGAGTAGATAGGCTTCTGGATGATCCAGAGGGCTCTTCTTCTGTTCTAATGCTTCTGAGTATGTATAGAGAGTCTATATTTTCCATGGTTTAACCGTAAGCAGAAAGACTTAGATCTTAAAAACCATGCAGAGTTCCACTTCTGGAACGAAACTTACCCTCCACCACCTAAGTAAAGCTGAGCCAGAACATTGGAGGGCTCTCTGTGTCAGCATTCAATGTAACATGTTCCAGCTACTGGATGAAGTGGTAGAAAACAATGACCTAACCTACTCCTTTCAAGGGCAGAAGCACCAGTCAATCCAAACCTTGGTGCATTTTGACTTCAATTCAACTTTGTTTAAATTAAGAATCTACCAATACCAATTAGCCAGTTACATGTAGTGGTTAAAAGCAGGAGAACTCTAATCTGGAGAACCTGGTTTGATTCCCCACTCCTCCACATGAGCGGTGGATTCTTATCTGGATTTGTTTCCCCACTTCTACACACAAAGCCTGCTAGGTGACCTTGAGCTAATCACAGTTCGTTCAGAACTCTCTCAGCCCCACGTACCTCACAAGATGACTGTTATGGGGTGAGGAAGGGAAAGGAGTTTGTAAGCCCCTCTGAGTCTTCTTACAGGACAGAAAGGGGTGTGTGTAAATCCAAAGTCGTCATCGCCTTCTTTAAAAAAACAACCTGTTAGGATTTCCTGTCATTTCAAGAAGATAAACATTAATAGGGAAAGGAATCAACATCAGTTACATAGCATGACCAGTTTCCATCTTAATACAATAACTTTCAGTGGATGAAATTTGTACTTCCTATTCCAAACCATCAAATAATAAATATACTTAGGCTATATTATTTTAAGCAGGCGCTTGTTCTTTAAAACACCATTTGTTATTGCTTTCTAGGTTATACAGGATTCTAAGAATTGTATGTTCTTCCAACTATAGCACTATATTCAGACAGAAATTCCTGCTAGCCACGATAGCTCACAGGAAAGTCCAGGAGCAAAAGCCACAAAGTAACTTTACCATGCGTACCAGGCCAAAACAATGCACAAATGTTTGGGATCTCTGAAACTTTTCACTAAGCTGGGGAGAGAGAAGAAAACAAAAAGGTGTTGTAGGCCATGACACAAGAAACGTTGTCTCTCCACTGGTGGCTGAAAAGGAATATACTACAATTCCCGGCCCTCACACTTTTTGTTAGAAGATACAATTTAAGCTTCTGATAACAAATGTAACTACAAAACTCAGTTCATGTGCCTTAGAAGGAAAGGAAGGCTTTTTTTACACAAAATATAGATCAGAAAAACTGATAAGGCAAGTAGTACTGTGAAGAACTATTTTAAGGCATATGTCCACACACACCTAGAGATTTGAGGGTGGAGGTTAAAAGGGATGGGACCTCAGTAGGGGATAACACCATAAAGTCCACCTTCCAAAGCGGCCATTTCCCCCAGGAGAACTGGAATAAACCTTTAAATAAATAATACGTGAACTACATAGTTTAGACATCTATTGTAATTCCACAAGACTGCCAGCCTTCCCCTAGAGGTGGGCAATCCTCATCATTTAAGTGCTATTTCAAGAAAGAAAGGGGGCAAAGGAAAGAGCACTCTGAACTAGTTGTAAATGAAGCACCAAAGCTCTTTATTAAGTACGTGATCCATGTGATCATTACTAACCTATGGGGTGATGTCACATCATGACATTTACTAGACAGACTTTTGTTTATGGGGTGATTTGCCATTGTCTTCCCCAGTTATCTACACTTTATCCCCAGCAAGCTGGGGAATCCTTTTACCAACTTTGGAAGGTTAGAAGGCTGTGTCAACCTTGCGCCGGCTATCTGAAACCGACTTCCATCACAACTGAACTCAGTTCATCAGCAGAGCTTCAACTGCAGTACTGCAGATTGCCACTCTATGCCACAGGGCTCTTCAGCCCCTGATAAGCCATGGCTAAAAGTAAGAACCAACAGCCACAATTATTCATTTAATTTCTATCCTACCTTTCTTGCATCCTGGCACTCAAGGCAGTGTTTAGTTGTTTCCCAGACAGTTGCCCATTCAGGTACTGCTCAAACCCAGATAGCTTAGATCAGCAAGAAGGTTGTATCATATGCTTTAAGATGATATCCCAAGACAACCAGCTATCAGCAGCTGGATTGCACCAATTCAAACTATATGGAACTGCAAATTTAAATACTCCAGGGGTGTGGGGGAGAAACATTCCTACAAACACAAACCTTCCTGACAAGCTAGCTTTTAATGCAGGGAGTTGCCTTCATTCCTGGTCCACACCCATGGTAAAAAAATTCAAACATGCATTATTGGTTTCATCTGCAGTGAGATAAAAATAGTAGATAGAAACTGGTATGTTCAGAAAAGTGGATACATTTCATTCCAACTCCCATGGGGAATGGCTATGATAGCGAAAATGAAGGCAATCCCTGGCTGTTGTGGGTTTTCCAGGCTATGTAGCTACAGTCTGGTAGTTTTTGCTCCTAATGTTTTGCCTGTATCTATTGCTTGCATTTTCAGAGGTATGTCACAGCAAAATGTGTTTCCATGGTGAGAAATATTAGGAGCAAAAACTACCAGACCACGGCCACACAGCCCGGACAACCCACAACAGCCAATAGATTCTAGTCGTGAAAATCTCTGACAATACATTAAAGGCATTAACATTGTGAAAACGTAATCATTTTCTCCTATAAGTCAGAGTTAGGGTGCTGTTGTGAAATGCACTAGCATGATCCATGGTGATTTTCTTCTTATTAACAGGAGTCACGGGCCTACAGGCCTGCAAAGTCAGCCCCATTTTTAAAACAACAAATCCACCCAGAGTAAAATCACTCTGTTCCTTTTGGCACTTGAACAAAGAAGATCAACGTCCTGATCAAAGTCTACCAATATAATATGCAACCCAAATGTTGACATGCTAGCAACTCCCACAGAGAACAATAGACCTTACTTATAAAGATGCACAAGAATGCAGGCACAGCTTCCATTTTACACCTCTCCATTTTATGGGCACTGATCTGTTTATTCATTACCATCCCTGGGGCCAGGGGAATATTGCAGAATAAAGACTTCTATCTCATTTCAGTACACAGAGCTGCTGTTTTTAACCAACCTGCAAGGTAGGTCAAATAAGAGAGAGTGTGACCTGTCCAAGGCTCTCCAGCAATCCTCATGGTTATGCAGACATGTTCCATTTTAGCCAAATCACTAATTTTCATTGTTCCATTATACCAGAGTTCACATGTGATAGATAATAAAACTCTGAAAACTCTTACTTAATACCTATCTGGAGGAACAAGCTAACCATATCACCTTTCAAATTACCATGTCACACTCTCCCTTCCAATTCCTAGCATTATAAAGTTTGAGTTTAAATTCATGTTAATAAATATAACCTATTCTTCACACAACCCCATCAGTAGACACTTAAATCTGTGGATTGGGACCATGCAGAGAAAAGACAGATATTTCTACAAATCTGTGAGGACACCCAAATTTGCAGAAAAAATCCAAATCTTTCAAAAAAGTGCTGGGGTTTTTTTGTTTGTTTTTACAAAAACTCAAAATGGACAACAGTCCCCAGAACAAGTGCAGACAACTGTAATGTGAAGTATTGGCAGGAGTAAAGTACTGGTACTTACAGAGAAGAGCCGCTGGTGCCCCTTCCACCACTGAGGCAGCAGTGATGCAGGCTGGCAGTCTAGAAAGGAGGACCAGGGGGGCGCGCAGGCAGAGCAGCACCAGCAGGGCAGTGGTGGTCAAGTGAATGGTGCAGCAGCAAGGGACTGCTGCAACCAGGGATCTCCCTGCCTCATGAGTTCTTTCCAGATATCTGACATACTTTATTCTTCATTTACTTGCCAACAGGTTTCCCACACTAGTTAGGGGTCCTTCCGGGGCTACATCCAGAAACATAAAGCCTCTTTATCAATTGGAATTCACCTCCTCAAGAGTATCTCTCCCTTTGAGAACTGAGCCACATCACATTTATTTGAAGCTGGTACCTCTGTGGCAGCATAGTGGGCTGAGTGGCGAGGAGGACACTGCATAAAATGAAATGGGTTATGAGGCACAGTAGTACTTGAGACTAATACTGGGCTGCTGGTTGTAAAGGCATCACCAGGGTCCAGTGACTGAGGATTTCTGATACAGCAGCGTTCACTGAGGGCAGAGGCTGCTCAACCAGGGAGTAGGATTGCATTAACTCAATACTACAGCTGCTGTCACTTCCCTGGTTTACAAAGTTACATTATTCCCAACGCTGAAGAGTGACAAGTCTTTCCTTATTGTCATTCCTGCAGAAAAGCCTTACACTAAAACATAAGCCTTTGAACTGTACCATAGATTTAAGCTTACACTGTGTAGCAATTACACAGCATATATCATATCTTCCATTCGCCATATGTAAATTAAATTTTGGAATTCCTCCCCCATGCCTGAACAAACATACACATAGTGACACCACACAAGCAACAATGTGAAGACCTGGTTAGCTTTTGTTTTTCACATGGATAGCATCAAACATTAATACTGGAACAATTTTTCTTCTGAGCTAATTGTTCTTGTTAGAAATACAGCAACCACTGAAGTCAAGCTTTTGGCAATGTTTCAAAACATCGACATGTGACTGGAATACAAATGATTTGAGTTTGCTACTCCCTAAACACAATTTATTTTTGTCCTGTATGTGTATCATTGCTGCTGTGTGGTTTTAACACCCGCAATGGATTGCAGAACGTCAAAAAGTAGCTGCCTCCCACCATTTGGTATTATTGTGATCATTTCCATATTTATGCTCTGAACTCTTAAGCGGTCACTATGAAGATTAAGAATGGAGAAAGGGTCCATATACTTCAGATTCCATGTGGGTGCAATACAGCTTTGTGTACAGACACACACAGCACCCTCTTATTCCTGTGGTGTTTCTGGAGGTGCATTTCAAGCCACACAATGGCAAAAATTTCCTTGAATGCTACAAGGACCGCAAGATTCTCATAACCATTGTTCATAGGAGTGAACAGCCAATGTTCTCCATGCTGAAGTATGCAAAGAAACGCCACTGTGGTGAAGGTTACACTTGCCTCTTAACTCAGTAATCCAACAGAAGGGAAAACTCTCTTCCCTAACCCAATCTATCTAAAAATTCACCTGGTTTACCTCACACAAACACAAACACAGCTTGAGGTCTGCCCTCTTTTCTACTTAGTTTTCCACATAATAGTTTTCTTATTCATATTAGAGCATGACAAACGGATAAAACATGCATCAACCCTTCCCCGCAACTAACACACAGAACTACTAGCATGCCTGCACACAAATGCCTGTATAATTCATTTGTGGCCTGAAAGCAAAAACAAAGAATCTCAACTTTTATCACACTTCCTTGTATACCTTAATTCTGATACACCTCAAGCAAGTGGCCAAATACTGTTTACAAGTTCAGAAGAACTTGTGTCTACATCATATTCCAGCAATTCTCCTATATAGCTGTGCATTCTTCAATTCTCTCGTTCTGTTTTCCACTATGGACTGGTTCAGGCATTCAATCAACACTTATTTATGATCAATGACCAGCAAAAGGGGGAAAAATACAGTGTAGAAACAGCAGTAGAAATCCAAACACAAGTAACCTGAATAATATTAAACATACTGTTGAGGAACATACTACTTATCATATGGTGCTAACCAGAGTCCTCCAAATCTTGCATGCCACCGTGCCAAATTTAGCTACCTTATGCAGCATTATCCTCATGGAAAGCATTACTAAGACGACAAAACTGTGGAAATCACACATAGCTCACTATAAGCATTGAAAATGTACACATCTTGTTCACTGGGAGCATTTGTCTTGGATACAATAGAAATGGTGTTCATGCACAAGTAGTAAATTTTATACCAGACACGCACTGCAATGCTCTCCTTGTGACCCCCCACCCCACCCCCACACTTATGCCATTAACTGCTTGTGTACAATGGATACTTTGTACAACAACCTCTTTTGCCACTGAAGACGTCTACTAGAACCAACTCCATGAGCAACATTATTCCGATATTCTTGCTGGCAGCTTCAAGGTCCTTCTGCAAAACATCGCTTTCCCTCAAATCCACACAAATTCCAAGAATTCCAGATATATGACATCTATTGTTCACATGAGGAATCCCAGATTCCTCATGTGCTTTTCCCCTTCACAGTGACAAATCTTTGCAGGGTAAGAAAACACTTCTGCACTAGTGTGGAAGCAATTTCTCTGGGAACTGAACAAGCTTAAAATAACTATCACAGCAGTGCTAATTTGCATTGTTATTGAGGAAAACTTGGCAATATAACTGGTTACCTAGAAGCATCAACTGTTCTAACAGCACATAACCAAACATCTTTGAATTCTGCCAACCCTGGAAACTAAGAAAACAGATTCACAACCTTTTTATCACTTTTACCTAATTAAGCTGCCTTAATGTCCCAACTCAGCCCAGGCTCATCAGAGTCTGGGAACTAAGCAGGGTCAGCCATAATTAGTTCTTGGATTCCATAGGGCAGACTGAGGTGCTATTCACAGGAATGTAATGGTGAAACACCTCTACTCACAACTTGCCTGGAATGTCCCATGGATAGGGGTTGCCCTGAGTGGATTGTGACTTAATGGCACATTATTCTTCTTACCACCATTCCTTGATTAATAGAATACCAATGTCCAACCAAAACACAGCTTTGGACATCCAAATTCATACTTGGGCAACCGCTATCAATAGAATACATGTTTGCTCTTTTCACAACATGAGCACCATATGGCTTTTTCCATAGGATGGATGCAAAATTGAAGTGGAAGAGAAACATGTTTGTCCCTGGCTGAAAACATCATCGGTGTCTGAGAAATGAACAAGACAAAAACAGCTTTTCTTTTGCTGAGTTTAATGAGACAATATAATGTACACTTCTATACACAACATATATGCAAACAGCTGTTTACGATATTCCATATTTTCTCAACAGGATTATAATCAGTTCTTCCAGACTCAACCTATCAAGATTCAGAATACTCTCCAAATTTTCCATCTGACATTTCAAGCACACAGCAAAGCACAGTTCAGTGTATGCTTTTTGAATGTACAAATCAACCTTTAATTGGCTTTACCATTCAGAGACACCCACAGAGTTGGCTCAGAAAGCCATCCCTTGCTTCTGTCTTGTTTAGATGCCAACATTTACACAATTAAGGATTTGCATTGGCCAAAGACATCTGGCAACTCAAACAAAACATTGGCTGTGCTCAAGATAAGAGAATGGGGCACACAGAAGCTTGACAAACAGCTTTAAAAAATTATTCTGAAAGAGAAAAAAATAATTGTTTTAGTAAACACCACACAGAATTCAGTGTGTGTGTAAAACTTGTGTATATAAGAGCTCTGTGCAAGGAAAAACACCCCATTCTTTTAGAGGGGTAAATGAAGGTTGACATAGAGAGACAGCATGAATCAGTTATTAAAATGCACAGTGGACATGACATTTTATACATCTATCTTGAGACAGCCTTGTTTTTGCACAACACTACACAGACTTTAGTAGAATTATAAGATTCACAGGTTTGGGGTTACTGCGATCTATCCTGTTTCTTAGCCTAGTTCAATACAATACAGAGACTGAGGCAGAAATATCAGTGCCACGAGTAGCCTCAATGGAATTTTTATGCATTTGCTTAATTTATACACTGCCTTTCCAGTGGAAACCCAAAGTGGCTTACAATGTTCCTCTATCCTCCATTTTTTCTTCACAATAACCCTGTGATGTAAGTAAGGCTTAGAGTATAGAGTGGTACAAGATCACAGAGAAAAGTTTTATGGCTATGAGTTGGGTTTGAACATGAGACTCCCAGATCCTAGTCTGATTCTCTTGCCACAATCCCACCCTGGTTGAAGAAATAAGTCATTCCTATAATCTTGTTCACTTGTGTCAAGGCAGAAATAAATTAACCTTAGCATAATAACAGAATCAAGATTATAATCACAACCAACCATTATTATTGGAGTAAATGCCATCATCAAATAGAAAAGCTTACTTCAGGGCCAGTTATTTTCTCTCTTTCTATGTAATTTTGCCAAGTTTGTAAGTTTTGTATGACTAACGACATGCAGAGCAACATCTGTAAGCATCAACTGTGAGCAAAATTTCTCCTGATAATTCCAGAGGAGCAGAAATGTTAGTCTGTGGCACCTTAAACACTAACAACATTACATTGGGTCCAGAAACAGGTTTCTTTCCTCCTTAAAAAAATGCAAAGGGAGAACACAACATGAAAATGCTGGAATAGGATTCATCAAGCAATACCACATTCTCCTCCAGGCTTGAATGCTCTTGGGTTTCCTCATTTACTAGAGGTGTTAATGGCTCACCATGACCCACCCACAGATGTTAATCAGGTCTGTTTATCATTTTCACCAGGCACCTCCCTAGATTTTATGTTTTTGCTACTCTGCCCATCTTCTATAGTTTGGAGTGCCTTACCTACTGATATGTATTGATTTCCCTTTGACTTGTTATTGTTTCAAACTGGCCTCTCTTTGTGACATCTCCCCATTTCCACCTTTCTGTTTAGCGTAACTTTAAAGTACAAGTAAATCTATGGATCTGATGAAATGAGCTCTGACCCATAAAAGCCTATGAGGGAATAAATTTTGTAAGTCTTGAAGGTACCACTGGATTTCAGTTGCATTTCTTCTGGTAATCAGCCTTCCCCACTTCTCACCAAGGAAACATTAAACACATGTTTTCCCTACCAAGAAGTGTCTTCTTTAAATTGAGATCACCCTGCTACTAATGATGGTTCTTTAAATCTGAAAGTTTTCTTCCCAACACAAACATACTCTATTTCCTCTTATGTGCCATTGTTTTCAATGAAACCTTTCCTGTATGAGACCAGAGAGTCTTTGGCATAAGCTCCATTGAATTAAATGAGATCTATTGAAGAGTAAACCACCTATGGAATGAAACTATAAACAGGCTTAAAATTGCAGCCACAGTTATCACTGTAGAACAGGGATAGGGAACCTGCGGCTCGAGAGCCGCATGCGGCTCTTCTGCCCTTGCACTGCGGCTCCACCAACTGGCTGCGGGCTTCCCCTCTCGCCCACCCCGTTCGATCGGGGCGGGCGCTTTCCCGGCAGCTGGCAAGGCCAAGCCGTTGGCCCCATCCTTGCCCGCCCTGCAGGCAGCAGGGCGGGCGCATCCATGCGCTACTCAGAATGAGCGGAGTAAAAGGTAAAAAACCCCAATATATATAGTGTTATCATTATTTTAAATGTCAAAATTATTTGCGGCTCCAAGTGTTTTCTTTTCCCGTGGAAAACAGGTCCAAATGGCTCTTTGAGTGTTAAAGGTTCCCTACCCCTGCTGTAGAAGCTCAGCAGCTGCTGATGCCTGCTGCAGAGCCCAAAGCAACATGAGGTGGGATTCAGATAAATATGTAGACATCCTACATCTGGACCTGAAAAGAGACTGCTAAATGTCTCTCCCCGCTCCAATCCTGTGATAAGGCCACTTGCAGAAGCCCTATACTACATTCTGGCCACTTGTACAAGATTTCACCCTTTAACTCAATCAAAACTATCACGGTTTCACAGAGAGAATCATTAAAGAAGATGCACCCTCTCCCCAAAACCATCCCTGGCTGGGAACACGTAAGTGGCAACCGCATTCCTCAGCAATTTTGGGAGTATGCCTAAACGCAGGCTCTTTTGCAAGAGAAGCCGACTCCCTTTCATAGAAGATCCCTGACGCTGAACCGAATCCCTCCCAAGACAGAGGAATGTAACCAAAAGCTTGGGCGCAAGTAGAGCTCTCGTCTCCAAACTTTCCACGGGAAAGTCATTCCTTTTCTACCTCTCCCTCCTTCTAAGATTCAACCTCTTTGGCTCGCTCGCTTTGGGAGAGTGTGCGCGCCGTCTTCACCCTCGCCCTCGCGCAAGAGGCGAGCCCAGCTCTTGCTACTCACAGAAAAGCGCTCTACGTCTGTCGCGGCCATAGCTGGAGATCTCCAGGGAGCAAAGGACGAGGGGCTTCTCCTCTAGGTCTGTGGCCGTCAAGCCGCCTTGCGGGAACCTGCTCTCTTCTTTGGGTTGATGCAACTGAATGAATCCAATATGGCCACTTCCTGGAAACTCCCCCTCGGAGGCGGCGGAGGAACGCGGGGCGCCGCCCTCGCCCGGAGCTTAACGCCGTCAGGAGCACTTGGGGGAACACGGATCCCTCTGCAAAGAGAGCCTCCACGTATCTCAGCTAGCCTGAGAATCGCCCACGGGGCGCGGAGAGGAAAAGATGGAATTGCCTGAGAGCAGCTGCCCGGTATTCCAGACGAAGGATGCTGGGAACTGTAGTCCCGCACTCGTCTGGGCCACTGTGCGCGTAAGGGGGATTTTCAACCAAAAAAACCCAAACTACATAACGAATATCTACTGCTGAGCAGTTTGCATGCATTGGAATATTCAAAGCAGGTCACTTATATTGCTTCAGGTACCCTTGCAACAGCCCTAGAATCGTAAGGTGTATTATTTCCCAGACTTCTACGAGTCATCCCCCACGTTGCAGATGCGACGCTATGGTTGAGACATAGTGACTAGCCCAAAAACGAAATAATGTTTCTGTTTTGTTTCTGAAATGATGAGATCAGTACCTCTTGTGAGGGAAATGCAGCTGGGTCCTCCTGACTCCAGGGCCTCGTAAAATATACCTAGCTCCGCAGTCATGTTTGGCAGGGATGCCAGCCTCCAGGTGGGGACTGGGGATCTCTTAGAATAACAGCTCATCTCCAGACTACAGCGATCAATTCCCCTAAAGAAAATGGCTGCTTAGGAAGGTGGGCTCTATGGCACTGCACTCCACTGAGGTTGCTGTGCCCCGTAGGCTCCACCTCCAAATCTCCAGGAGTCCCCCAACCTAGAACTGGCAATTCTAATCCAAAGGCACTCTGGATTATGTATATCTGGATTTATGAATAAGATATACTTTGTCCCATCGAAAGATATAAGTTGAACGGTGAATTCACCCACCACCACTTCCTTCCCCTCCAACCCTGCCCCAAATACCAAGCCTCACCCTGTTGGGCCCAGCCAGCATCAGCTCTCACAAGCCCTATCCAACCTCCTCCCAACCTTCCCCCTGTACCCCAAACTCCAAGCCAGGACCGGCACCAGCCCCACAAGCCCTGACCCATCCTCTCCCTGCCCCAAACACCAAGAGACTATTTGACTATTTTCTACTGCAGAAGCACAGTGCTCTCTCTTCCACCAGAATACTACTGCTATTAAACATAGGACCGAAGTGATGTCCCTCCTATACCATTTATAAGAACAGAAACTAGATCTTGAGGGCTCACTTAAAGGCAGGCATACATATACATCATACATATCTTGAAGACTGCAAAGTGTTTCTCCCCTGGGTCTTTGATGTTACCCTTGTTTTCAGAATTATCTAATTTCAATTGTCATGGTGGGGCCTGGAGTTCTCCCAGAATTATTTCCAGATGACAGAAAAAATGGCAATTTTGGAGGGCACTCTGTAGAATCTATTGGGTACCCCTGGACCTCCCCACTCCTCACCTTCACTTGACAGGGCAGTAAGGGGGAAGTGGGAGAGAATTTAGCATTGTGCCAATGCTACAACATCATTTCTAGTGTGGTCCAGAAATGACATCATCTCTTCAACCTGGTGCTCTAGGATTCACCTAAAACTCTATGATAAAATTAGAGTTTTTGATTAATCTTAGAGTATCTCCCTGCCACAGCCTCTCAGCAAGTGCCAGCAATGAGCTGGCAATCCTAGGCAACATATCCCATGTGAGTATCCTCTCCTTTCCATATTCCAACTTCCTCAGGTATCATCCAAATCATCAGGCACCTCCAAGCCGCAGCTGGCAACCCTGCCTGCACAAACACACACACATCTGATTCTTAATCAGGCAATGTTTAGTACAGGAAGGGGGTCTAATTTGGGGCTCAGCATATTCTGCAGTGTTGCAAGAAATCCTGAGTACACTTCCCAAGTGCAGCTATTCAAGGCAGCAGAATATTGCAAACTGGCATTGCATGCTTCCTTGTCCAACTGAGAGTCACACACTGCAAATTTGTTCACATATTTCATTTTAATGTCAGATATTATTCCATTTCTTGAATTCAAAACATCTTATCTAATGTAATCAACATACCTAAACAAGTGTTTACTTGTTAACATATATTAAAGATTCATTACACAGAACACTTATGAACAACCCAGATATCAGGTTTAAGGAATGTCACTCTACTCACTCTTCTACTATACCACTCTGTCCTTAAGACAGCACAGCATTCTTTTCCTTACACTACTCATTCCTACTTATAACAGTTCTTGTGAGAGACAGAGAAGCTACTAATGGTATTTCTACAATAACCATTTACATCTTACAAAGGGAAAAACCTTTACTAACCAGTGCCTCCAGAGGGTGCACTGTGTATAGCAGGATGAGCTTTCTGGGGGATGTAAGAAATTATTTTCAATTATTTTGTCAAATGTATGACGTATTGATTTATAAACATTTACGATCATCTCTCTAGAGACAGCATTTATATCCTTCTCATTCCTCATTCATTCAGGGTGCTTTCCAATGTCACAAAGGATAAACAAAGTGCAAAAAGAAATACTTCTCTAAAGATTATCAGACTACTGTCAAAGGCTTTCATGGCTAGAATCACTGGGGTGCTGTGTGGTTTTTGGGCTGCATGGCCTTGTTCTAGCAGCATTCTCTCCTGACATTTCGCCTGCATCTGTGGCTGGCATCCTCTGAAGATGCCAGCCACAGATAAAGGCGAAACGTCAGGAGAGAATGCTGCTAGAACACGGCCATGCAGCCCAGAAACCACACAGCACCCCATTATCAGACTATTTGCCACTTCCAAATCAGTTTATGGTTGTTTCTGCACGGTACAAATATCCTGGATCAAACAAGGGAAAGATCCCAATTTGGCCAAGAAGTTCCCGGTCCTTAAGCAGGTTTGTCCCACAATATTTCCCTCATCCCGGGATTTTCAAAAATCACCAATTTGGCACTTCTTTTAAAAAATCCTGCATTGAACCCGCTACTATGCAAACACCATGGGAGCAGAATCAATTTATTTTTCCCGCCCACCCCCTTGATCTCCCCACCTCACATCATGTCAGTTTTCAACTCTGCTGAGTCGCCAACTGTTTCAGCCCACTCTTCACAAAATGATCCCCCAAGCACGTTTTCTGTTCTTAGTATCGACCGGGTGCCATTTCGCCTGGCTTAATCAGGAGTGGAGTCCCAAAATATTCCCATTTTCTTTTCTGCACATGTACTGGTTGCTCAGAGCACACAACTAGGGAGATGTGCACTTTTGGCTGAATGTTACTGAGCATATCATGGGGGAGGGGAGAGTCTCTCGTTTTCCACAAAAATATGAGAACATGAGTGGGAATGTGATGTGATGCTGTGCCCATTGTTTTTTGCTGCTGCTTGCCATGTTGACGCCTGCATCAGGCCCTATCCAGAACTGGAAAAAAGGGGGGCTTTGTTTTTTCCCTGCTTGCTGTGGGTCAACCAATCAGAAGCACCGCCTTTTTGTGGCGGTGGCCCAAAATGGACCTTCAGTGGGAAACAGCCAGTTTGAGTTCAGGGTTAAGAAGGGGTCGGCAGCAACTGCTGTTGTGGTTTTGAGCAATTGGCATGCACGCATGACGATGGCTGGCACAAGTGGTGATGCTGTTGTTGGGGTCTACAGTGGGAGCTTGACCAAGGAACCCTGGAGAGGTGTTGCCTGGAAGGAGGGGGAAATCAGGGACCTGATTGGGATCTCGGGTGAGTGGTCGATCCAGTAGGCCCTTACCAGGAGCCATAGAAACACTGATGTTTTTGAGAAGGCGGCTGCAGAGAGGAGGAGTTGGGGTCACTGCAGGACTGCCATCGAATACTGCATCAAGACCAAGACACTGTGGCAAGAATACAAGCATATTGTGCAACACAACAGGGTGTTGGGTAACAACAGGGCGACCTGACCCTTCTATGAGGAGCTCGAAAGGATTGTCGGGGAAGACAGGAACATCAACCCCCCCCCCCCCCCCCCGGCAGATCATGAGAGCCACATGGTTTGGGGTGGATGAGCGGCTATTGTCCCCAGTTCCCCCCTGCCCTGGAATTGGAGGAGCTCTTCATGATGATAAACTAGGCTGACATTTGCCCTCCTTTAAGCCATCTGGACTCAGGTAATCAAAATTGTGGGAGAGGGTCAGCATTGTGCAAGGCTGGCCCTGGAAGAGCTCAGGGCTCAGAAAGGGGAAGCTTCTGGGTACATTCACTGGCCTTGACATGTGGCGGCCATGGGGCTTGGGAGAGGGGACAGTTCTCCCAATGGTTCCCTCCATGGTCTTTGGTGCGCCGGGGGCCTGAGTGGGAGTGCAGCCTATTCCCCCCACATTTTGCACCTCAAATGGAGGGGAATGGGGGGAAGAGATCCTCGGCTCTTAACATGTGGTGGCCACGGAGAAGGGGGAGCCAATTCTCCCTGCATTTCGAGTTTCGGATAGAGGGAAACTCTGGGGAGAGGATCCTTGGCTCTCAACATGCGGCAGTCGCAGGGCAGCGGGGAACCAATTCCCCATGTGTTTCACACCTTGGACAGAGATGGCCATGGTAGGGTGGCTTCCCTGGCTGCAAAATGCTGACTGAAGGGAATTTTTATCCAGTGCAGGAAATCCCAGTGATGTACTGCATGACTTGGATGCCACGCAGATAGATGGGGTGATGCTGGTGGGTAAGCATGAATTTCCTATTGCTTTGCCGTGTGGCTGTGTGCAGCAACCACTACTCGTACTACTTGGTGGCCTGCTTACTGGGGATGGTGGGGCATCAATCCATTGATTGCCAGGGAAAGGGGACTTGGGCAGAGCGTGTTGGGCCAGCTAATGTGTTTTTCTTTTTTGTCTGTCTGACAGCTGAACACGCGGGAGAGGAACAGCAGCTCACACAAACACCGGATGACTCAGGAAATGACAGCTCCTCCAGTGGTGAGGGCATGCATGAGTTTTCCTCCCTCTTTCCCCACCTGCCACATGTTGGGTGGAGCTAGTACTACATGAGGATGGTCTGGACCAGGGGTAGGGTACCTTTAACACTCAAAGAGCCATTTGGACCCGTTTTCCACGGGAAAAGAAAACACTTGGAGCTGCGAATAATTTTTGACATTTAAGATAAAGATAACACTATATATATATAGGGGTTTTTTTACCTTTTACTCCGCTCATTCTGAGAAGCACATGGATGTGCCCGCCCTGCTGCCTGCAGGGCGGGCAAGGATGAGGCCGGCTGCTCGGCTCGTGGAGCCACAGGGCAAGGGCAGAAGAGCTCCATGTGGCTCTCAAGCCGCATGCGGCTCTCGAGCCGCAGGTTCCCTACCACTGGTCTGGACTCACCCTTCTCTTTCCCTCTACTCATATTAAGAACATAAGAAATATATACTACAGGCCAAGGAAGCAGGCCGCCCACCATAGAAACGTCTCCCATGCACAGGGCGTTGTTGGAAAGGAGAAGACAGCTGAGAGTTGCCGTTCTTATGGATGTTGGCCGCCAGCTCCTTTAGCGATGCACTGATGAGGCAGAACAGGGTAAGCACAACAGGAAGGAGGCCGTGAGGAGGCATGCTGATGTGATGGGCAACATTTGGGCTGATCTTGATAGGGGTGCCACTGCATTACAGGCTGTGGCCAGCCTCCTTGCTCAAAGGATGATGGGTCAGCCCACAATGCAGCAGCTGGGACCCCAAGCCATACCCCCTCCACCCTCCTGTGCATTACAAGGTTGGTCACTGACCAATCCTTGCCGCAGACACACCTCAATTCCTGAATCCAGAGCCATCAGAGAATTGTGCTGCTCGCTTTGACCACATACCAGAAACGGAGCCGGCCATGTTTCAAGGGGCATCAACCAACAATTTCCTGGTGGCAACACACATCTCAGAGCCTGACCTGGACGGTGTGAATTCCAGCCCTTCCTTCCCCACCTCCTTAGAGAGCGAGGGGGCATTATACCACCAAGCACCCAGACCTGCTGTCAGGCCGACCAGCAAGAGGAACTGGCTGATGATAGAGCCAGAAAAATGGAGAGCTCACCAAGATGTTGGGATGGGCAAAGCGGGCCAGGAAACCGAAGTGTGTGCAGGACATATAGGGAGAGAGGGCCCCGAATGACATGCCTGGTTCCTCCTGACCCTGCATGTAAAAGTGATGGGGTGGGGGTTAGCACTGGAGGTGGAGGGGCAACTTTGCCCAGGGTTGCCTGTACATTGTGCCCTCTTACGTTAAGTGTTTTCTCGTTGGCCATTTCGTGTATCATGGTTTCTGCATGTAAGGTGTCCTCTGGTTCAACAAATACAAACAAAACATGTTGTAAAAACATGGCAGCATTCCAGCCAACCTTTCTTGGGAGAGCAGCCAAAGGCCAACAGGACTGCAGTCGTGGAAGCCTGCAAAGGGACTAGTCGCAGAAGATTTGTAGGCTAGATCAGCTCACCTGAGGCATTGGGGAAACCCTCACCATCGGCAGCAGACATATCAGCTATTGCCAGCATTGCAGAGGACTGAAGCCAGTCTCCTGCCAGTCTCACCAAGGGCCACCGGGACTTGTAGGCAGCCTGCAAAGTGTGTAGCGATGGTGGGCATGCTGGCTAGATTAGCGCATTAGCCCAAGGCAAGGCATTGTGGGCTATGAATAATTAACAGCACTGACAGTTCATGGTCCAAAGTGGCACACAAAGGGCGAAATCTCCAACCATGGGCCAGGCGATCCTGGGTTTCAAAACCACTATTTGCGGCCACTCCTGCGTGCTCACCCACAGAAGTAAGAAAAATGAGAATGCAGAAAATCCCTCTTAATTGCATCTGATTTTTAAACAATACCATTTTATTTCTTGTAATGGAGGTCAGTGATCCAACTCTGTGTACAAGTGAAGAAAATAAGAATGCAGAAAAGTTTGTGTTTTGCTCCTCCTAGTGGCTGATTCAATGTAATGCTGCTTTATTGTCTGGAATAAAAAGGCTTTCCCACATTCTTGTTTTCCTTGCTTGTTTGTTCCTGTTTCTTCAGGGGTTTCCCCCCCCACCCCCGCCACCCCGTCTTCATGTGTTTTGCTCTCTTTTGTAATTGATTCACTATTACATTGTTTTATACTCAGAATAAAACCTGCAGTTTAAATCCTCAGTGATTTAATTACATAAAGTGATGTAACATCCCTCTATTACAGGGATTGGACAATGCGGAGGTTTCTGATGGTAGCTTCCAGTAACATTATTTTACATTGCTGGGTAACCTGTATAATTGTTTCATTTTAATAAGTAAAGGATAAAATAAAAACGAAATCAGCGTCTGTGTAGACATTAGGATTGCCAACAACCTGAAGAAAAAAATGCCCAATCCCTGATATAGGGTGATGTTACTGACCAGGCAAAGTTATTGACCACCATGCCATGAAAAACATGAACTGCTCATCTACACACATTAATCCTCCATTAAGGGACAGGACATTTCCCCTCTCCTGGAAATCAGAAGTCCTAGTGGGCTCACCATAACATGTTCCTGTCATAGGAAGAAGGAGAGTTGCACTATTTTGTTCTAATCCAATCAAAATTAGAGCACACCAATATTTTATTATTTCATTGTTTTTTAAACATTTTATGCAACCTTTCTATCCAATCAGGATCCACAAGATGACGAGCATAAGAAATATTAAAACAGTTAAACAGTTAAAATACATTTACATTATATAATTCAGTTAATACATAACACTAGAAGGAGAGCAAATAACCACTGTTGAAGGTATGTCCAATGAAATAGAAGTCTTTTTATCCTCACAAAAAAGTCTTCACCTGCTGGCAAAAGAGATTGATAGATGAGAGAAGACAGTCCTTAAGGTGTTTGGGTCCCAGGCAATACAGGGCTTTAAAGATAATTACCAGCAACTTATCTGTAATATTGGAGAATAATCTTGGCCCTAACCATTCATGAGATCAAGGTACCATGATGTTTACCTTGATAACACAGAGATGCATTACATACCTACCCAGAATATAGCATCTCCCTTCATTACATGTCATATCCCCATTCTTAATAATGATGGATAGAATGAAGAGTTTAGTTCTGCTCCACAATGTTTTCCACTAAAGTCAATTTATTCAGAAATGATGTACAAAGGCATTTCAGAATCTTACAGCTGTTTGTTCAGTTATTTTACTTGTGTTATTTCTTGTATACAGTAGTTATACATAAAACAAGAGAGAACCTGAAAGGAGTGGCAGAAGACCCCTCATTTCCCCGTCTTTCATTTCATCTTTCCCTTTTCTGAAAGCCCACACAGCTTCTCTTCTTTTCCTGCTTCCTTCTTCCTTCCCCACACAACCTACATGTATCTGCCCCTTTGCTTCAGGTTTCTCTTTTTCCCTACAGTAGCCTCTACCTAAAACAACCATAACCAAGTTGTGTGGTGCTGGCTATTGGACCAGACCCACTTGGAATGGTAGAGAACCCTCAAAGACTTGTGGGGTCACCTCACTTTCCTGTACATCCCTCTCCCTACCCTATTTCCTCTTTTCTTCCTCTTGTCAACCCCCATATCCTCTCCCTTTCCCTGCCACATTCACTGCCTCCTATCTTCAGGTAGACTTATTATTTATTTACATCATTTATACCCCACCTATCTCCACAGTAGGGACTAAAGCAGTGTGCATTATTCTTCTCTTGTCTTTTTTATTCTCACAACAACCCTGTGTGCTAGTTTGAGTGGAACATATGAGACTGGCCCCCAAACAGCCAGTGATGTGCCAAAGCAAGACTGGAATCTGAGCCTACTCTGAATCTCTAACCATTATACCACACTGACTTTTATAGGGTGGCTGCTAGGCTTGGTAAATACCCCAAAAATTTGGTAAAATTCAGATTCAGATTTATTTGGGCATAACATTATCTGTATGCCCAAATAAGACAAATAACAGGTTCGGATATACCTGAAAAATCCGGTATATCCAAAAATTCGGGTACGTTTGATTTTTTTTGTATTTTGGGGGTATTTTTTCACATTTTGGCCTGCAGGGACACATATTTAAAGTTAGTGGCACCGAAATTTCAAGGTATCACCCAGGGTATCACCTGATGATACTACCTGAGCTTGGTGAAGTTAGGTTCAGGGGGGGCAAAGTCATGGACCCCCAAAGGGGGTGCCCCATCCCACATTGTTTCCAATGTGAGCTAACAGGAGAGGGGGGCTACCCCTTTGAGGATCCATAACTTTGGCCCCCCCTAAACCTAACTTCACCAAACTCAGATGGTATCATTAGAATAGTCTATGAGTGATACTCTGAAATTTTGGTGTCACTATCTTTAAAAATACACCCCTGACCGGCACCCCAAAAACTTGCCCAAGATTCTCTGTTCTGCAGTGCCTTGGCTCCATTGTAGCCAATTGAGAATTTCTGAGTGTGTAAGCAGGCTGCACATTTTTGAAGATTGAGGCACCAGACTTTCAAGCTGGCTCCAGGAGACCCACCTGGTAATAGCATCCAGGCTTGGTGAACTTTGTTTCTGGGGGTTCAATTTTATGGGCCTCCAAAAGGCTTATTTTGTTTTTCTGCTCCTGAACATGAAGCCTGCTGGCTGAGTTCTTTCAGAACTCTCTCAACCCACACCCCACAACCCCAGAAGCAAAGGTCACCAAGCTTGGATGCTATTACCAGGAGGCTTCTTGGAGCCACCTTGAATGTCTGTTGCCTCTGTCTTCAAAAATGTGCAGCCAGTGCTTTCACACTCAGAAATTCCCCAGAATCTGCCAGGCTCTTCAGCAAGTTCTATGGTGGGAAAAAATACTTTTCCCACCATAGACTTCAATGGGGCTTTCTGTTATGCCCAGCTGGCTCTGTGGCAGAGGTTTCAACGGGAGGCACTCTGGTGGGGGTCTTACTCTGGGTTGGGGCATTTCCTGCAGGGCTGCTGGTGTGAGTCTCCTGAAAGGAACCAGCCAAATTTCCAAAACTTTGGGTGGGAGAGAAAAATGCTGTGGGCACCCAGTTGAAGGTGAACCTGACGCCCTTAGCATTTGCCCCTCCCAAGCAAACTTTAGCAAAGTTTGCTGGTTCCTTTCAGGTTCCTTTGCAGAAAGATATATCTTGCCCATTTACAGTTCCAATCACCGTACTCAAGTATCCAAAAATCTGCTAACTTTGCTAAGAATATAAGATTAGTTACATTGGAAATTGAATGAATGGCTTTGATCTCTCTTACACCACAAACATATGGATGGAAGCCAGCAGATGTCTCCAGTGACGTAAAATAAATCAAATTATGTGCAGATTCCAAGCATAATTTTCCTGGACCAGAGACAAAATATTTGACATGCTCCAAACCATCCCATAATCACTGTCTCATTCCTCCCCCCACCACAAATTCTTCCCTTGTATGGTTGGGTAGTGTCTAATGGTCTTTCCTCATGGTTGGAAAGGAAGCTGGGAATTCCTGATCTTCCCCAGTGGGCAGTCCTCAAATGATCAGGTGGTGGCAGCGGTTTACCCAGAGAGAAAGCTAGCCCTCCCCAGGAAAAGTTGGCAACTCCTGGGAGTGTGCAGAGTGCGGGATAGGGCCTGTTCCATTACAGCTGGTTTTAGATGGATGGATGGATGGATGGATGGATGGATGGATGGATGGATGGATGGATGGATGGATGGATGGATGGATGGATGGATGGATGGATGGATGGATGGATGGATGGATGGATGGATGGATGGATGGATGGATGGATGGATGGATGGATAGATAGATAAGCAACTGGATTTCTGTGGGTTTTAGTGGTTTCTGGCAATGTTTTAAAGTGTTAGGAATATGTTGGAACAACATATGTTCAATAGACTTAAAAGGGTGTAACTCTGCTTAGCATTGCATTGTAAGTGAGAGAGGAAACATAGCTTGTTAATGTTTTTAAAGAGCATAAATGTAACGAATATCATGGTGTAAATTTTAGGAAATGGCTTGAATCATCTATATATATATAAATCTAAACGTGTGTTTGTCCCTGATGGTCTCCCTCAGAAGCTGCTGGATGGATTGCCCCCAATTTTCACAGGACGTCCCTCCCTGTTGCGGGCAGGTAATTAGACCTTCAAATCACTGAAAGTCCATACCTGAGCCAGGTAAAACATCTTTTTCCTGGTGCACCAGGCCATGAAGCTGTTTGTGTTTAACTTAGAATGTTCATGCAGCCTGTCTGTCTGTGGCCTGAGGCCTTGGTATGAGAGCTTAGAATGTTCGTGCAGATGGGCAGAGATGAGCAGTGAAAACAGTAAATAGGTCATACTGTTAGGTAATACGAGTGGAAGTGAAACACATACACGCTTTGCCGTGTGAGACGTCAGGTGGGGTTCCCGCCCACACACGCAGGTAACTTTCACTCTCTGTGCCTCACCCACTGCTACCACACAATACACATCCAGCTCATCCTCACACACCTCACTCTGCCCTCCCTCACATCCAACCACCACTTACCCACTTCCTCACCCATATTCACCACAGCTCTCTGGAGTTGGAGTTGCCTTTTTCTTTGAAGAAAATCCACGGGGTGGGGGCGAACCAATACTACCGGCTCTGCTTCTTTTGCACATGGCCCTTTAAGAACCCAGGGAGCTGGCCTCGTTTTGAGCGCCTCACCACCCTACCTCTGCTGCCTGACTGGGATAGCCTCCTTGCCCCAGTTCTGCCTTACCCAAACCAGGACTGTGTGTGTCAACCAGCCTCATGGACAGCAGGATTCACACTCTGGACAGTTCCGTTGTGGAATGGAAAGGGTTACCTTATACTAAAAAAAACAAGACAGCACCATATAACAATGTGAATTGAAAAGGGAAAGAGGGATTCCATTTGACCACCCCAAAAGGCTATGGTGGGGATCATTGGACCTGCATGGACATCTGTGTGGGTTGCAGACTGTGATGAGAAGGACAATTGCCACAGCAACATGTGGCCGGGCCCGCTAGTTTAGTATGAAAATGTTTGCTTAAAGTAAAGTTAGATACTGAATACATCAACAGATATAATATTAGTGAGGCTGTTATCACAAAGTTGCTATTGCACATGCAGGCCAAAGCATGCCAGAACATATTCTGAAGATGGTATCCTTCTGGGACAACTGGGTGGAATGAGTTTGGGGAGCGTTCTTTTGTGGCACCTCTAATCCTATCTTATTATTTACTACATTTATACCCCATTTATTTAATTCATTGTCTCCATTTTATCCTCATAACAACCCTGTGAGGTTGATTAGGTTAAACACATGCAAATGCTCCAGGATCATCCAGAAATCTTCCAAAGCAGACTAGGGATTTAAACTTGGTTCTCCCAGATCCTAGTCCAGTACTGTAACCCCTATACCACACCAGCTCTGTCTGGGTCTGAAATGCTAGAAGGTGATTTTGGTGGATTAGTGTCCCGCCTCTTGGCCTCTGGGTTCCATTTTGTCCGACTGAACGTGCAAGCCCCGTGGCTGTCCAATGAAGTTGTCTCTTTGTGCCTTTCCATAAGTACCACCACAAAGCCTGTCATACTAATAGCTTAACAAGGTTTGTGAAATGAAAGCAACATTAGTTGTTGTTCTTTTGTCATGTTCATCCTCTCTCACAAGTCTTAAGTCACATTTAAACATCTCACTGCCAGCATCACAGTCACTCTTATTTCATATCTCAATATACTTATTATAGTGATGTAAAACTTACATACCCATTAGAGCTGGTGACATGTTTGTTCACAGCAGCAACAAGATTGTTCATCCCTTCTTATTAGTACTTCATAGTAACCCATGATTTGCAGTAGGTGAACCCCAGTATTTTCTTTTGACTCAGTTACATGGACATGTTCACATCAACAAAATAATGCCCAAACCTAATGTCTGTCATTTGCATACCAAGACAGGTATCATAAATGTAGTAAAATGGATAATAAAGAGTTAACTGGAACCTGGTTATAGGTTGGAGGAAAACTCCACCCCCTGGACTGTTCTCTTTTCAATTTCTGTGTTAGTCTGAACTTGGTTGTAATAAAGAAGTTATTACATTCCACAACTCACGTGAGTTCAGAGATTTACTTCATTACTTCAGTGAGAGCATAAAAATATAGAAACTATGGCAGTTTCCGCATGGGGAAACAACAGCGCTCCAGGGATGGGATAAAAACCGGTCCCTGGGGCACTGTTCGCACAGGAGGCGCTGTTGCAGCGCAGCAGTGCCGTCCTGGCTCCCCTGAAGTGGCGCAAAGATGCTGCTTCTGAAACTTGCTTGGGGGACGAGTTTTATGGAATACACCGGTTGCCACCCATTGCAAAGCGAACAGCAGTGGGTGGATGCCGGCGTATTCCTGTGGCGCTCCCGAACAGCTGCCTACCTTTTCCTGCCTTTCGTCACTCTGAGGAGGGAAGGGGACCCGCCTCCTTGCCTCTGTCGCTTCAGCCGTCGCTCTGGCCAGGCGGCATGTCCCCTTCCCTCCTCAGAGCGACAAAAGACAGGGAAAAGGTAGGCCACTGTTCAGGGGGCTGCGTGGCTGTGCGGAGCGTGCTCCACCAGCCGCGCAGCCTGTGGGGCCGTTTGTGCGAACAGCCCCAGGGCTTGCATCTGCATCAATCATGCCGATGCAAGCCCACAAGCCTGCATGTGTGGAAACTGCCTTAGCTTTCTTATCTCTGTTGTTTCAGCAGATTTGAACAATATGAAATAAAGTCTGAGTTTCCCACAGATTAGCAGTTTGTAACTAGCTTCTACATTCCTTTGTAGTGAAATCAATTATTGAGATTAACTTCTTGCAAGACATCAGTAAAAGAGCCATTCTGAGGATTCTGAAGGAAATATAATTCTATCTTTCCTAATGAGAGTGATGTAGACATTCAGAAAAGATCTTGGGATAGAACCATTTCAAAATTCAACGAGAGGTCTCATGAATGGATGCTACCCCTGTCCCTGTAGATAGGAGGCTAAGCTGGAAACCTTTCCTGCAACATGCGTGCTTTCAACAGATAGGGAGGTTTCATCGGAGATTTCCCCATCTGTGGATCAGGCATAACACTATTCTTTTGGAAGAACATAAATAGCTTGAACAAAACCTGCTTTTTCAACAACAGTATGCAGGGACAAAATCTCTTGCTGCATGAACAGCATGCAAAGTTGTCCACAGCTCTGTACTAACCAATAAAGTTTAGAACAGGCCTTTGTTTGTACCTAAGTGATTGCACAGATAATGCCTTTTTTATCCGAGGATGTTTTCTCTCCCACTCCCCCTTGTAGAGGCTCTCTCATTTGATTGTTTATCCATTGAAAGGTTACTGCATCTCTCTTCTGAACAAAGGAAGAACTGTTTATCTCTACATAGGGCACCCTTTGTTTCAGAAGAAAATATGAATGGGAAATTCTCTGGCCTTGGCTTTCATCATTCTGTGCTGCACAGAATTTACAAATGAATTCCACATGATATTCCACATGCTCCATGTTTATTTGTAAATGTAACGATTTCTCTGTCCTACAAAAGAAGGGTGGCTGACAGCCCTGCTGCCATCTGCAAAGCAAAACTGTCTCCACAGCCCCAATGATGCTGGATGTCAAATATTGACTCTAGATTTGGAATTTAATTCTTTATTCTTGTATCATACGTTGCTTCATCTAACTTAGTTCTATTCCATTCCAATAAGAGGTACTATCAAAATTATGCTGAATGTTTGTAGTTTCATTCTTTTCTAATAAACCTAACCTTCTGTTATATTTCATGTAACCAGCATGAGGACCTCTTCTACCCCCAAGTAACAGTCACACTGGTAGAAGCTTCAAGTCTGAGCACAGCAACAAAAGCAGCCACAATCTAACCACACATCTCTCAGCACCACAATTAATAGATTAAATCCCAGCTACTGCATTAGGAAAAATACAGAATGTTTGGTAACTTCCGCTCAATTTATTTTATTTTATTTATTTAATTTATTTAATTTGATATACCGCCCCATCCCCGAAGGGCTCTGGGCGGTGTACAGCATAAAATCACATAAAATCATCATAAACATCCATAATTACAGTAAAAACAGCAGTTATTATATCCTAAGATGGCGTCCCACCTGAACTTAATCCTCCTAGAAGGAGGAGGGAGGGGGTAGTGGGTCCTGATGGTATTAGGGACCCATAGATTCCAATAATGGGTCCCACTGATGTTAAGGACCCCTAACCTGGGGGGGGGGGCACACTCAGCAGCTGGTTTATCCAAAAGCCCGGTGGAACAACTCGGTCTTACAGGCCCTGTGGAAATCACCAAGGTTCCGCAGGGCCTGGACAAGAAGCTTTAAGAGACTAAATTATGAATCTGAGATCTGATAAGTTGATAAAAGAGACAATATAAATTAGTAAATAAAAACAAGTCAATAAAACAACCCAAAGTAATAAAGACAAGCTAGGGCATGATGTGAAGGTAGACGATGGCAAACCACCTCCCAGTGTCTCCTGCCTTAAAACCCTACGGAGTCGCCACAACTCAGCTATGACTTGACAGCAAAAAGGGGAGGACATAAAAAGCTAATAAAATTAACCAGTATGTCTAAAATGATGTTGAGATAACATTCCACATGTTAGAAATAGACCACAAACAGCTAAAAGAAATTATGGACTTCATTGCGGGCTTTGAGGCAGTGACAGGTAGGTGGGATGCCTCCAGTGCCAACACCCTCAGCAGACTCACTTTGGGTGCAGACTCCATTCCAATTAAAAGATACAGGTTTTCAACCAGCCAGCAATGTGCTACTTATCCTTGATTTCAATTACAACACTGGTTCAACAAGCAACATCCCTGGGTCATTCACACCATGTCCTGAAGTGCCATTGCTACTGGCCTGCCTCATCCTGCCTTCCAGCTTAGATGCATCCCAACTTTTCTGCATCACCAGTTTGATCCTGGCCTGAAAAGTGGTCCCACCTGTCCTTTCTAGATCCCTGCTCTGCTTGCCTCCAGCTGCCCTGAGCCCATAAACCTAGTAGGATTCTTTCACTCCATATACCATATATACTCACGTATAAGTCGACCCACATATAAGTCGAGGCACCTAATTTTGCCTTGAAGAACTAGGAAACCTTATTGACTCGCGTATAAGTCGAGGGTGGGAAAGGTCCATGGGGAGGTGGGGCGCTGAGCAGGCAAAGGAGCCGCAGTTGGGGGAAAGGAGCGCCCCAGAAGCCTTTGGAAGGCTTTTAAGGAGGTGGGTCTGGGGAGAGGGAATAAGCTAGGGGCCGTGGAGGGTGAACGGGATGGGAGGTGGTGGAGGAAAAGGCAGAGGAGAAGGAGACACAGAAAGCGGCTGAAAGGGGGTGGCAGAGAAGAAGGCAGGAGACAACGAAGCAGAGAAAGCAGTCACTAACTCATTCTTTTTTCCCTTTCCCCCTGCAGTTAAGACTTGTTTCAGGCTGAGAAGGGGCACTGTCGGGTAAAGCCTCGATCTCTATGAGGGCAATGCTCAGGTTGTGAACCTGCAGTATTGGGACCTCTAAGTCAGATGTTCAGGAACGCTAATTCTTATCAGCTTCACCAGCATGGCCAATTGGCCATGCTGACAGAGGCTGATGGGAATTGTAGTTCCTGAACATCTGGAGAGCCGCAGGTTCCCTACCCCTGGCTTAAGCAATCTTTGGAGCATTGCCCTTTTAAGAAAACCATAGAACAGGCTGCCCAACAGGCAGCTTCTCTGAAACCAAGCCTGAGTCAGCCGGGAAAGGAAAGGGTGAGTTAGTGAGGGGGGCTGCCAGCCAGCAGGAGAGAGCAAAGCAGAAAACTAAGCACAGAAAGTAGGAGGGAGTGAAGCAGAAAACTAAGCACAGAAAGTGGTTGAAAGAGGGGAGGCAGAGAAGAAGGCAAGTCAGAGCGAAGACAGGACAGGGGAAACCCCACACAAGAATTACCAATAAGTGGGACCTTCGTATAAGTCGAGGGGGGCATTTTTCAGCCTAAAAAAGGCTGAAAACCTGGATTTATGTGCGAGTATGTACGGTAGCTGTGGCAGGAATTAGCCAGCCAGCAGTGGGTGTCCCTGGCCAGACTCTCTCTGCAGAATGCCCTTGGATCATGATTCCTGTTGGCCCTGCTTCTGATGCTCATGAGTTTTATGTGAGATGTCCCAACAGTCCCAATGACATTCCTTTGCCTCAGCATCTGTAACAAACTCCTTAATTAAAAGACTGGGTAAAGAAATATTGTAGGCTCTTCCTGTATAAAGGTAAAGGTAGTTCACTGGACAAGCACCAGGTCATTACTGACCCCTGGGGTGATGGCACATCATGATGTTTACCAGGCAGACTATGATTCACATGGTCGTTTGTCATTTCCTTCCTCCTCACCTTTTTAAATTTTGTAAAGAGTATAAAGAATTTTTAAAAGAACATTATTACAGGAAACATGGTGTGTGGAGCTAGCTTATATCTGTCAATGTCTGAAGCTTACAAGATCAAATATTCTGTTTAAAATGTTCAAATCTAACAAAATCAAAATTTTCCTCATCCATATGACCATTGTGATCATTTATTGTCCCAGACCTTGATCTATATAGTCCAAAAAGACAGTCAATTTTTTTCTAAATTCTGTAGGCAATGTGTCAAGGATGTTAACTTTGCCATTGTTGCAGATTCTGTTAGTTTGTTCATCTATTCTATTCTGTACAGTAAGGAGGTTGCTCTGCTTTCCATTTGCTGCAGATACCATTCTGCTGCAATCACCATATGCTTGAACAACTGATTATATACTTTTGGTACATTAATTGGTAAAATATTTAACAACATACTTTGAGGATCTAATAGAAATTTAACTTTTATTATCTTTTGCATCTCATCATGAATAGTTCCCATTTGTTCCCATGATAACATCTTGAAGAATTGCACCTTTTTTTATACCATTCTTCCTCCAAAGACCTTAGATGGCACAAATATTTCTCCTTTCCTCCATTTTGCCCTTACAACAACTCTGTTGAGAGAGAACATCTGACCCAGTTTCATCTAGGATGGGACGAACCTAGGTTTCTCGGGATTTAGTCAGTCAGTGGCTCTCTGTGCTTCTTTGCAGTGATTCTGTTCCTTTATGGTTGGTGGATTTCAGACAATAGCTCTGATTTTTAAAAAATGTTCTTTCCCATGGGAATTGTGCAGAGGGGGACCTCGAGAATCAATTTTAGTTTACGCAATTTGGCACCACCAATACACACATGACACCCAACTCTGTTTCTTCTGTTCATCTTTCAGAATTATAGGACTGTGTCAAATGCATTTATGGGGCAAAATAAGGCAGCTGGATGTCTCCAGGACTTTTGAATGAGGCTAGATCAATTTCAAACGGACTTTGGTTTGCTTGGGGACAGAGATCTCCTGTTAGATAAATCCTCTCAGTAAAGAGGCTGGTGAGGCAGTATTCTCAATCTGTGCCTAAGCTCTCTCATGAACTGGGTGAAAAGTGAATAACCTTAATCCATGCAAATGGCAATAATGATATCAAGGAACTCTGTGGAAGTAGAAGGGAAAGATCTGCCTTGGAAAGCTTTACCCTCCTTTTGAAATATCATGGTTGTAGTTTTGGAGCCCAGATCAACTCTGGGATTCCATTCTGCTAGCTTCATTGTGTTCATCAGCTACACCCTGGCCACTGTCATTCATGCTCTAGTGCAGTGACAGATTGAAGTGGGACTCTCTTCCTGAATTAATGTACTTATCACTTCAAAACCAACTGTTAAGCAATTTTATTTTTCTTTTCTCTTTCCCGAAGTAAATTGAAGGAATTGCATAACACTGAACAAACAAATATTTCTATTTCATGTTTAGTAATTTTAAAGACACAGCATTACTGAGAAGTAGGCTGTAGTTTGACCACCAGGAAAAGCAAACTATAAAAATTTTAAATACATAAATTTAAAGTATAAATATATAAATTTTTAAATATATAAATTTGAAATAACGGTTGCCATTTTTGATCAGTTCAAGCTGCTGACTTCAAATTTAAAACCCCAAACAGTGTTTATTCCTGGGAAAAGGTCCTGAAATGTACAAACCACCAGATAGGTACAAAAACTAGTACCAACTTACTCAAATGCAAGGTTGGTTTGTGTGAGGAGTAGGAGTTGTCCCTGATATTTTTTTAATGCTTTCTCAAGGGCAATTTGCTAGCCCACTCCCCCTCTCTGTGGCATGCCACAGGCTGGTTAAGATCTACTGTCTGGTTCCATTTGCCCTTCATCCTTGGTTGTTTTATTCCCCTAATAATTGCTAGTTTTGTTCTGATGGGCTTTATAGTGATAATTTTAATGTTGCCAGGGATTTTTAGTAATTTGATTTGATAATTGTATACTACAGAATTGTTTAAAGCTGTGGAAGAAAGTACCCAACTCCTAATTTAAGCAGTTCTGCAGCCTACAGTTATCAAAAGCTTCTGAAAGATCCAGGAGAGTGAAAAGTGTCCCTCTCCTAATTTGGGTTATCAAGATGGGGAATGAAGGTAATCTCCATCCTAAACCCAACTGAAAGTGAGACTTTACTAGGTTTTCCAACTGTGGCTCTCACAATCACAGGTTCTATAATTATGTTAGGACTGATGATAGATTCTTAAGAAGGAGTGGTGTCTTGATGACCCTTCAAAACTGCTGATATACAACTCTCCAAAAGTCTTCAGAAGGATGAGTCTATTATTGGTGATAAAATTGGCCAGTTTGCTATGGCTAGATGTTACTTTCCATGAGAGGCAGAGATTGACAGGACTAGCATTAGCACACACTTTGTGTACATTCTCAGTTGAAATTGGCTGAAATTCAATAACCCTTGGCAATCCTGGCAGGTTGCAGGCCCCAATCAATAAAAATGGAATGATACATTATTTTTTAAAAACACAGCAAAATTAATGAGCCACCCTCAGGACTAAAAAACTGAGCCTTAGTCAAAAATGCAAGTTTCCTTCAAAGCTATGTTACAACTACGATCTTCACTAGCCAAGCAGCAGTAATGCCAGAACAACAATCAAGACGAACAAGCAGTCCCCCATAGGCCTAAGAACTTCGAGGTGCAGAACCCCTTGAGTGTTCCATAGGTGGACTCCATAATCCTACCACAGCAGCTAGCTGTGGATACAATCTCTGCAGCAAGCCAAGAGACCAGGAACCTACCTGAAAAGCCCTGCGCTGCACCCCATTGGCATCTTCCAGTGACCTGCTCTGGAAGCCCTGCCAAGGTCCTATGCCCACAGGTCCACCCAGAATCTTGATATCAGAGGCTAAGGAGGGTAGCAACGGGGCCCAGATGAAGAAATACATAGGCCCTTTCCCCACTTACCGTTTGCTGCGTGCTACTGCCCCCAAATAGCGCGTGGTCCAGCGGTGCTCCCCACGAGTCCGGGCGGCAACAACGCAGCCGCCCCGACTCTGCGCTCCAATGTCCCTTCAGTGCGCATCATTTCTGATGTTGGAAGAAATGGCACCTTCTGACTGGGGAACACGACCCCGCACCAGAAATCGCTCGTGCTGGGAGTGGCGGGCAGGAAATCGTAAGTGGGGAAAGGCCCATAATGAGCAACCCAGAGTCTGCCTCCCTCCAATCTTTCCAAGGAAAGAGATTAGGTACAGTAGCTCTTGACAGGAGCTGGGACTTCAATCAGGACATCAGAAAGGGTAGGGATCTCTACTTTCTTATATAAGCCTGCAGAAATTTGGAAGCTTTGCTGGTTCAGCAACTCCCATAAGGCCAGCTGTCATTGCCTCAGGTTCTGGCTCAATATCCTCCTGGTGGCTAGTCTCCCATACTCCTGCCTGCCTTGTGTCTGCACTGACTCCCACCTGCCTGCCTTACTGCCTACCTGCTTCAAGCTCACCTTGAACACCTGCTGGCCTCTGGAGGAGACCACTGCCTGTTCTCTGCAAAACAGTGCACAATCACTCTGCCTCTCTGATAGGTTTGGCAGTGAATCACTGTTTTCTATTCTTGGGACAGCAAGTGAGATTGAGGCTTAATTTCATGGCATTTACAGGAACAAAGGGCAAAACAACAACAAAAGATCTTCAAAAGAGAAGCAAGAGAAGCAAGTTAGCTGTAAGGGAGGCAAAAAAGGATTATGAGGAACACATGGCTGTGAACATCAAAACCAGCAACAAACAGTTCTTCAAGTACATCAAAAGCAGGAAGCCAGCAAGGGAAGCGGTAGGCCCGTTAGATGACAAAGGAACAAAGGGTGTGCTAAAAGATGACAGGGAGATTGCAGAAAAGCTGAATGAATTCTTTGCATCTGTCTTCACCCAAGAGGAGGTGAGGAAAATTCCTGCACCTGAACCAAGCTTCTTAGGAGGCGAATCCGAGGAACTAACAAAGATAGTGGTAGACAAGGAAGAAGTTCTGGCAGCCATTGATAAACTAAATGTTACCAAATCCCCTGGCCCAGATTGCATTCACCCAAGAGTTCTTAAAGAGCTCAAGCATGAAATTGCTGATCTTCTCACTTTAATATGCAACTTATCCTTGAAATCAGGCTCCATCCCTGAAGACTGGAAGATGGCCAATGTCACACCAATCTTTAAGAAAGGATCTAGGGGGGACCCGGGAAATTACAGGCCAGTCAGTTTGACATCTGTTCCTGGTAAATTAGTAGAATCTGTCATTAAAGATAAAATTATAAAACATGTAGAAAAGCAAGACCTGCTGAGAAAGAGTCAGCATGGCTTTGCAGAGGCAAATCCTGTCTTACAAACTTACTAGAGTTCTTTGAGGATGTAAACAGGCATGTGGATAAGGGGGAACCAGTGGACATTGTCTACTTGGATTTCCAAAAGGCTTTTGACAAAGTTCCTCGCCAGAGACTATTGAGAAAACTCAGCAATGAAGGAATAAGAGGGGAAGTCCTCCTATGGATTAAAAACTGGTTGAGAAACAGGAAGCAAAGAGTGGGTGTAAATGGGAAATTCTCACAATGGAGAGATGTAGGGAGTGGTGTCCCCTAAGGATCCGTATTGGGACCAGTGCTCTTTAACCTATTCATAAATGACCTGGAAGTAGGGGTGGGTAGCATGGTGGCCAAGTTTGCAGATGATACCAAATTATGTAGGGTGGTGAGAACCACAAAGGATTGCGAGGAGCCCAAGCGGACCTTGATAAATTAGGTGAGTGGGCTAAGAAATGGCAAATGCAGTTCAATGTAGCAAAATGCAAAGTGATGCACATAGGGGCAAAAAAATCCAAACTTCACATACATGCTACAGGGTCAGTGCTATCAGTCACAGACCAGGAAAGGGATTTGGCTCTTAGTTGATAGTTCCATGGGAATGTCAACTCAATGTATGGCAGCTGTGAAAAAGGCAAACTCTATGCTGGGGATAATTAGGAAAGGAATTGAGAATAAAACTGCAAAGATTGTCATGCCCTTATATAAAGCTGTGGTGCGACCGCACTTGGAGTACTGTGTCCAGTTCTGGTCGCCACATCTCAAAAAGGATATTGAAGAGATAGAAAAAGTGCAGAGAAGGGCAACGAGGATGATTGAGGGACTGCAGCACCTTCCTTATGAGGAAAGGCTGCAGCGTTTGGGACTCTTTAGTTTGGAGAGGAGACGTCTGAGGGGGGATATGATTGAAGTCTATAAAAGTATGCATGGGGTAGAAAATGTTGACAGAGAGAAATTTTTCTCTCTTTCTCACAATACCAGAACCAGGGGGCATTCATTGAAAATGCTGGGGGGAAGAATTAGAACTAATAAAAGGAAACACTTCTTCACGCAACGTGTGATTGGTGTTTGGAATATGCTGCCACAGGAGGTGGTGATGGCCACTAACCTGGATAGCTTTAAAAGGGGCTTGGACAGATTTATGGAGGAGAAGTCGATTTATGGCTACCAATCTTGATCCTCTTTGATCTGAGATTACAAATGCCTTAACAGTCCAGGTGCTCGGGAGCAACAGCCACAGAAGGCCATTGCTTTCACATCCTACATGTGAACTCCCAAAGGCACCTGGTGGGCCACTGCGAGTAGCAGAGAGCTGGACTAGATGGACTCTGGTCTGATCCAGCTGGCTTGTTCTTATGTTCTTATGTTCTTATGTTCAGCAGATTGCTATTGTAGTTCAGGGGTGGCCAAATTTGCTTAACATATGAGCCACATAGAATAGACTTCAGATGTTTGAGAGCCACAAGACATGAACATGGGATTAAATAGGGCTGGCAACTGTGGGTTAGGAAATTTGTGGAGGAGGGCATGGTTTTGAGTGGGAAACTCAGTAGGATATAATGCCATTGAAGCCACCCTCCAAAGCAGCCAATTTCTCCAGGGGAGCTGATCCCTGTAACCCAAAGACCACTTGGAATTCCAGGATATGGATGCCAACCTCCAGGTGGGACCAGGGGATTCCCCAGAATTACAGCTCATCTCCAGTCTGAGCCTTGAAATAAGACAAGAGCTGAGGCTCAGCTTGCTTTACAACGGAAGGCAGGGAGACATCCAAGGGAAGGTACGAAATGTGAGAGACAGGCTGAGGGGTGGTGGTGGTGGTGGGGAGATCCACATCACCAACTAGCCTTTCCAGCCATGAGTTGCACATTATGTGACAAAGAGCCATATGTGGCTCTCAAGCCATGGTATGGCTACCCCTAGTTTGGTCTTTTCCTCCAAAATATCCTTTTTGCACTGCCAAAAAAAAGCAAACAAAAAGTTTAAAAACAGTTGAGGTTGAACTGAAGTACACGTAAACAAACGTAGCAGTGTGGGGTTTTTTATATATACAGTAGATACATTAAAACATTTGCATCCCACTTTCCTATAGATAAGGCGAAAGCAGCAGTGCCTCCTTCAGAATGGCAAATGTTAACATTGAAAACCTGAAAAATCAGATTCCTAGAAGTTGCAGGAGCAATCTTCAACTTGAGCCACTGCCAGATCCAGTTCTAGGGTTGGATGCAATCAAGTGTGTATGAAAAAAATAGGTTTTCATCTGCAGAGTATGATTCACCACACACACATAAACACCTGCTACAATTCAAAATGGCTCCAAAAATACTCTTCCTGGGAGTCCACCCCGGAGCAGTATTGGGGGAGCGTTCTAGGAAGTAGGGAAGAGGCAAGAAAATAATGCTCTGCGAGTGGAAAGTCTTCCACCTGTGGAAATACTCCATCAGGTCTAATCACAACATAACAAGATAGTGTTTAAAAAAAACCCACAACAATCCTATTACTGGTGATCTTTCCTGCTTGAAATCCAAACAGGCTTCAGGCTCTGATGGACACAATGGACAAGGGAGCCAAAGAAGATCCCAACCCTCTTCCCTCCCGCATGTATGTCTATGTCATGGAAGTGGCCTTGTTCAGTACTGGAGACACCAGTCTATTAATGGACAGATTTCAAATCAGAGGACTGGCCCCAAGTACAATGAAATAATTCTGCCTGAGTCTTTGGCACATGTTGCAAAAAGTGCAGCTTAACAGCCCCATCCAAAGGGACTGGACATGGAACAGCGGCTGCTTGAGCTCACGATTTCTAGTGGCATGGGGAGGCAAAGAACACAAAAAAGCCTCCCCACTGCTGGAAAGCCCCCACTGACAATGAAATTTCACCACTGAAAATGTAGCATAAGTCCAAAGCCCTAGGTACCAGTGTAGCCAGGTCAACAGCTGGATGGAAGCTGATCAGCCCTGGCTCCTCTCACGGCCATGCCTCTGGACCACTCCCACTACGCCAGTGGTGGGGGTGCAGGAACACTGGCATGGTGCTCTGCACTGTGTTCAGCTGTTGTGGAGGGCCATGCAGCTGCCTGTCAACAGATCCACCCCTCCCTCAGGCAGGGCAAATCCACCTGGTGGTCCATGCTGCCTCCAGCAGCGAATTGGCCCCTCTTCTTTTGGTTGGGGTTGTTAGTCAGATGCACATGAAAGAGATTCGCTGAATAAGCATAATGACTTATGTTTACACACCTCAGCAACTGAGCTGTGGCTTTGATTTGATTACGCAGGAGAAAATAATTAATTACTTAAGACAGTTGTGGCAGAAATAAATCAAGCAAACATTTTATTTAGCTCCATCAATCTTGTCATTAATATTCTATGCTCTGCTACTTTTAGAAGTTCATTTGGCAAGAGCAGTTGCAAATACTGCTGCTTTCTGTCTTCTTGATTAAACCTAACATCAGTCGAAAAACTTTGATTTTGTAGAGAGGGAGGGTGGAAGGGTGCTGGGTATGCAATATTTCATAGGTGGTTGAGGAAGAACTTTCCAAAGGTTCTTCTATATATCATTCAAAGATGGGCGAATAAAGACTACCATTGTCTAAATTATTACTTAGTGTAGTATATATGCAGCAGCAGCCTCTAAAGGGGTGTGTGTTTTTTTTAAAAAAGATGTCATGCTGAAATTGACAATCAAACTTACATGGCCTAGCAACTTAATACTAGACCACACAGACAGAAAAAACAAAAGCAGCAGGCCACTTATCCAGACATAAGTTTCATGGAAAGAACAAGGAAGCAGTGAGTGGGAAAAAATGGTGGATCAGCTCAGCTAGGGACACTTCACAGCTGGAGAATCCTGGGTATAAACCAAAAATCATTCTGTTCCTTCTTTTGCAGTTTGCAGGAGCAAACATAACCTCTGAAGCCTTTGTCTGCCCCTTGCCTCCCCCCATGTAGGGATCAAAACAGAATCCCTAGAACCTTCCCACTGAGCCCTACCAAATTTTCTCATATTTTGAAGTATCTTGATGGGGTGCCAGTCTCTCAGCTCAGTTCAATGAGCTGATGCTGAGCCTCGAAGTCATACATATCTGTCAAGCTGCCTACCTATGAAAGCATCTCCTCTTATACGCCATCTTCTCTTAGATTTCCTGGAGAAATGATGCTCCAGATGCTGTCACCTACAAGGGGCAGGGCTTCATCTTTTATGGCACTCCAGTTGTGAAGCTCCCTTCACAAGGATGCTTGCTTGAGCCTATCCCGGGTTTCCTTCTGAAAGCATGTGACCATTTTCCTCTTTCACAAGGCACTTGGTAGTCTGATTTTTTAAAAATGCTTTTTTATACACTCCTCAGGCATTGGTAGTTTCTTGACAGGTTAATCTTAGCTCTCATTACTTCTCTATTTTACAATAATATAAAACACGGGAACTCTCATTACTTCTCTATTTTACGATAATATAAAACGCGGGAATATAATAACTGGGTGGGAGGATGGTCATGAACGAAGCCTTCACCAACCGGATGCTACAGCTGAACCCAATTAATCTCGCCTCCCTGTCTCACCCACCCCCCATCTCCGTTGTTATATGTTAATTTTATAGGTGTGAAAGAAATTGCTGTCCCAGGAAGGTGACGGCGATGAGCACCTCCGAAAGGCAGGGAAACAGCCGCCCAAGCACATCGCTTTTTCTCATGGTCCCCTGGCGTGAGTAACAGCTTGAGGACGCAGCCACTCAACCAGGACCTTGTCAGCCGCCGCCGCCGCTAATTGTTCCAGGCAGCCGCAGGGAGAGCGAGTGCAGGAATGTTTCGTGTTTCTGTCAGCGGTGGGAGCAGCTTCCCTCCACAGCACCAGCTCCTCACGTGGGAGGACAGGCGAGGCGCGCCGTTTTTGCGGGGATGAACCATTTGGGAAGGAGGAGGGACCCCCCCCCCCCCGCGCGTGCTGGAAGCCATCCTAACGGGTTGGAGACACTCAGGTGACTACAAATCCCAGACACCTCAGCTCTGGGTGGCTTCCTCACTCCACCCCGCTGCGCCCTCCGCTAGCTGGGCGAGCGCCAGAGAGCCTCCTTCTGCAGGCGAGGAGGCAGCAGCAGGTGGCCGCGCGCGCGTCTTTGGGGACTCTTGCGCCCCTCACCTGGCTCAGCCGGGCAGCCGTGCTGAGCATTTTGCAGGAGCGCGGCGGGCAGGTGCGCAACTGGAAGGTGCCCAGCGCTTGCAGTCGCTGCTGGACCCGTCCGAGTGGGATCCCGAAGAACGAGCCGCCCTCCGCGACACTTTCAAGGACTTCGTCGACGGCAGGAGGGGGCCAAGTTCGTGGCTCTCAGAAAGAAGCTCTTGCGCGTCCGGACCGATTGTTGCTGGACGCCATGCCCGCCGAGGGGCGCTCTGGCGACGGCCAGGAAGAGGAAAGAGCGGGCACTGGGTCTCCGAGCTGCTCGGTCACTTCAGAGGCTCCTCGTCTTTCCCCTGAACAGGTAGTCCCTGAGGAGAAACGGGGACTACCCGTGTCGGAGTTGAAGAGCCTCTTTCAAAAGGGGGATCTGGAGGGGCCCAAAGTTCCCAGCAGCAATGACCTGTGGGCCCCCAGAGGCTCCCCCCAGAAACCCTGCATGTTGCCAGTGCGCTGTGCACTGCCTGCGGTGGCTGCCAAAAAGACTGACGTGCCGCCCTCCGAGCAAGAAGCGTCTGAAACCAAGGATTGGCTTCAGGTGACACCCTCTGCCAGCCTCTCACCTCGGTCGCCTTACTCAAAGCGACGGCCACTCGATGAGTTGGGTTCCACCTCCCCTTATTTGAGAAGGGTGCAGAAGTCGCCCAAGGTGGGCGAGGAAGCCAGCTGCGAGACTACTGTTCCATTGGACGCTGCTGAACATGAGTGGTTGGTGAAAGCTACAGATGGTCAGTGGTCCCAGCAGCTTCATGGCCTCTTGCTGAGCGACAAGAATCTGGCAGGGAAAAGAGATTTTATGTCTGGGTTCACAGCTCTGCACTGGGCTGCTAAAAGTGGGAATTGTGACATGGTGAATAAAGTCATAGAAGTGGCAGATAAAAGTGATGTTCATGTCAATGTTAATACGAAGTCCTATGGAGGTTATACCCCACTCCACATTGCTGCAATACATGGGCAAGAGGAAATCATTGCCCTCTTGGTCAAGGATTACAACGCCAAGGTGAACTTGAGAGACTACAGTGGGAAGAAACCATACCAGTACCTAAAAGAAGGCTCTTCTTTTGCAGTTAGGCATCTGCTGCATGACCCCAATCTGCACACTATCACTGGCCACAGTGCCTCTATCAAGAAGAATGCAAAGATTGCTGCTTCAATTTTGAGTTCCACCAGCACCTTCTTTGGCGTGTTGTCTGATGACACTGCTTTCTATGAGCTGACCAAAGGCTTAAAGAAACCTGCTTCACTTAATAAGTTTCTTAATGCGGCTGCAGCTCCAAGGAGGAAGCTGAAGTCCAGAGGAACTTTCTCGTCACGTTCTTCCTTATCTGAATCATTGGAGGAGGAACAGGAGGAAGCCACCACAAAACGTAGACCTTTGTCAGAATTTTTGGCCACTAGTGTCCACCTCACTGGAATCAAGTAATAGGAATGTCAGAGAGGACACACTGATTATTCTTTCATAGAAGCACTTTGTTTTGTATTTTGGATGTGTTCCTCTTTAGCAGGTCCAATCAAAAGGCTGGACATAAGATTCTCTGTAGGATTGGTCTGAACATTTTAATTGATAAGATCTTTACCTCACACTAAGATAGTCCTTTACAGTGAGAATAACACTGAATGCACGGGGGGGGGGGGGGGGGCCTTAATAAATTGAACAGGAAACTTCATCTGATTTTCTAATGGCTGAAATTTAATATAGAATCTTGAAAAATGTTTGGCTTTAGCTCTGACAACTAATTTGTATGCTATGTTTGCTAATTTGTATGCTATATTAGGATTAATTTGGAAAGAGTCTGTGAAGGATCAGCATGAAAGTGCATCTTTGAAGGATGCTAGGCAATGCATCTCAAAAACAAAAAATACACTTTGGTTTAGTCTATTGATGCAAACCTTTCAAAATCAAACTGGATGATTTGATAAATCAAATTTATCTTTTAAATATTCTGATTTGGAAATTAAATATCTTCTGGGGATGTTAAAATTTCCTGGTCAGCGCTGAGAACAGACAAATGTGCTAATTACGAAGACTTTCTTTACTGTGTATTTTCATTAGTGCAGTGTAAGTTTCAGATGGGTCTTATGACAGCCACTTTAATCTCCAGTGAATCTTGTGGTTGAAAAAAAAAGGAAATTTACAAGATCTTAATTCTTCAATTAAAGTGGCTACCAAAAACTGAAAATGGCTTTTTTATATTACAATGGGAAAAGGAAGATTGTTTCTTGTGGCTGTTTGGAGAGGAGCATATTTTACTATACATGCTAAAAATATTTAAAGAAAAATTTAATTATAACATACCATTTGCCAGCAGGCTAATGACTTTTTAGAAGTATTTGACTGTGTGTAAAACACAGAACATGCAGAAAATAAGAAAACTAATCAACTTAAAAGAAATCCCCAACATGTCTACCTCACTGATATATATTTAGTTATGTCTTGTTTTATTCAGAAAAAACCTAAATATGCTAACTGCAATTAATTAACATTGTATAATTCAGACTGAAGTGACAAAATGTAATATAGCTGTCTTGAATCTGTTAAAATGGCATTTTAGAGTGAAGGTGTTAAAAAAGTATTTAGGTTACATATTTTAATATGAGTACATTCCTAGAAATATAACAATTTTGGCAGTTTTTTTGTTTTTTTGCCATCTAAAATTGTGATGTGTTTTAATCTCTTTATGGTAATTAATTTTGAAATGATGAATGGATGTGCTGGATCCATTGATTGTTTAAGATCAAGAAGATAGCATGTACTTCAGTTATATAAGTACTGATTTAAAATGCATTTTTGTGCTCTGTGGCCCATTTATAAAAGACACTGTGGCTTGTTTTCAAAATTAATTAATTGTCAGCATGATGTCAATCTGTATAATATTTTGATTAATATTCTTGGAAATATTGGTAAGTATTCCATTTTATCAACGAATGGTCCGTTTGTTATTAATTGATTTTAATATAATTTATTGTTCAGTGGATTTCAGTGGAGACAGGCAGTCCAAGGTGGGGTAGTTTTGCCATGGTGGGGCATGGTGCAGCCCCAATGCCTCCACAGAGGTTCCTGGCAGTATGCACCGGAAGAAAACGGGGAAAATGCAGACCCCCCCTATGCAGCACAATGGGCTGTGCCTCGATTTAGCAGGCATAAGTAGCCAGAAGCAAAAGGGGGCATTTTGGGGCTGAAAGTCAGCTCTACCCCCAGGAACATAGCAGAATCATCCCCATTGGAACCAGCATGGCTCCCTGTGGAGGAGGAGTGCCAGCACAGTGGCAGTGTTCACACTTGGGTGCTGCAAAGCCATGCAGCACCCCAGCACTAGCATTAGTACTCTTCTCACCAGCGTAGGTGCCATTTATGCTACCTGGACTGGCAGTGACCCCAGCAGTGGAGTCACACTTGCTCCACAGTCCTCTTGCACTCTCTCTCTCTCTCTCTCTCTCTCACTCACACACACGCGTGCGTGTGTGTGTGTGTGTGGATTGCACTGCTAGAAACTGAGCATATGTGTTTTTAATTGGAAGCTCCTCTCACTGAGTTCAATAGAACTTATTCCTGGGTAATCGTACATAGTACTGAAGACCAAAAATGTTTTATGTTTTTTACAACCACCTTTGAGCTTTCCTTGTATGGATTGTGCCAGGTGTAAATACTGTTAATTACTCACAGGACTGCCAATTGCCTGGAGAGAAAAAATGTCTCTTTAATAGAAATTTAATTTGTAGCTGCAGCTCTTTATAGCATACTCAAGACATCACCTGGCAAGCAACATCCCATTACGTTTCTGTTAAAGGGAAAATACATCTTTTTTTCCTCCAGGCATTTAACAACCTTATTAACCGGGATCTGAACATAGAAGAGAGATTAAATGCACATGGTAACCACTGAAGGTTTTACATTTAATTGGCTGTTGTTGTTTTACATTTATATGGGAGACTTGTTTTGTTTTGTTTTAACATGAAGCCAATCTAAACCTTCAGAGACTGGACCAACACTTGTCAGGGATGCTTTGGTTGATCCTGCATTGGACTATATCCTGTCTCACCAAAAAATAGTAGCTCAATTGTGACCAAATATCCCTCTCCTGTGGAATGCTCCACTGTGGGTATGGCTCTTCAGGAGCAGACCTACAAGTGGAGCATTTCACAGAAAGAAGAGGGGATAGCCTGCATGGCTCCCTCCAACTCTATGATTCTGGAATACACCATCTAGGTGACATTTTGATACGGTATGAGTGAAGATGTAGTCATCCATTAGAGTTGTCATTTTTTACCTTTTAAAGTTTCAGTACTTTTATCATTTGCTCAACAAACAGAAATTTATTGTTGCCATGTTCAGCTGAGGTAATATTCACCTGTTGAATTGTAGTTATTGTAGATTCTCATCTAACGTTGTAGGAGCCATAGAAGAGGAAAAAAGACACAATAACCTTTTCTAGAAACACATCAGTAAGACGTGCGCTCCTACAAGATGATGAGCATACACACAAGTGTTACTCAACAAAGTGAAAATACATACAGGAGTTTTCTTTGCAAGATTGTTTTCTTAGTAATACTTGGGACTATAGTTGTTCATAAAGCCAAATGCCAGTTATTTTGTTCTGCTGTTAAGTATTTGAAACTGCTTCATCCTTGCATTATTTACGCAAGCAACAGCAACACACAGGTGGAGTATGCTTTTGTGTTCCTAAACATTCCATGTTAAATTTATGAGTTTCAAGACTGGAAATATTGTGATTAAATCTATGCAGGATCCATTTCACAGAGAATAGAAGTAGTACAGCATAGGACTAGAATCTCATAAAACAACTTTGCATGGAATGTTGTTTCCTTACACTGCATTTGCAGGCCACAATTGTCTTTTAATTTTAAAAAATCCATTTTGCTGCAACATAAATGAACAAGCCAGTTGTATGTAACTTTAACAACTTGCTTGTTAAATCTTCATTAGGCATTTTTATTTCAACAGTGATATGTTTCTAGAACACTCTGAAATTCTTTTCAAGGTCAGTGATTTTTGGAATGTTTTGATACCTGTTTTGCAATAATAAATATGGTATTTCTTATCACTGGTTGTGTCTATGTAAAATAGACTTCACTCATTTGTCTCAAGCTGTGGGTGAAGGGTGGTCTTTTTGTTACATTTACTGACAAACATGCCAACACTTTCCCTAGTCTCTTTTTCAACACAATTAGTAGATGTTGGGTTTAAACATTTTGGCTTTCCAATATGTGTCCAGCGAGGTACTCTTAACTGTGTAGCAAGTACGTGGCTCAAATTAGTCCATAGATTCTGAATGGATGCTCCCCACAGGTACAAAGAACCTCCTGGGTTCTTCTGGAAGCAGTTTCTACTCCAGTGAAGTAGAGGAAAGCCAGAACTAACTTTTTGCTTTCAGCCAGGGATGGTGGGGGTGAATCGTGTTGGTGATGACTGAATTAAACCATGATTTTTGTATTATGATTGAAGTGAGCAATTCTGACACAGCTTGCTGAGCACAGCAACAAAATGGAGTAAGCCACAAAATTATTGCCACAGCTTAACTTCAGTGGTGGCAGCTGCTGCCAAAAGCAACATTCAAAAAATCTGCACAACTAATCAGATGTCCAATAGTTGATCAGAAGCCTTGATGGACAAAAACCCTACCCAACCCAACCCATTTTCTAAAGCATTTGGTGGGTGACAGGAAAGGTGTCAGGGGGCACTGTGGCACCTGAAAGCACCAGACCGGAGACCCCTGCAGAATATGTAAATTTTTTTTTTGTATATCTGATTAGGTTTACAAATCGAATCAGTAGTTAGTAACTTGGGTATAATTCGCAACCAAGTTATTCAAAATACAAAGGTGAACTTTTATTTTCAGATGAGAGAAGGCATGTAATCCTATTTTCAATTTAAAATGTTCTTATAGCTCTCCTGATAAAAACCAAGTTAATTAACTGCCTGATTTTGTCTGACTAATGGATGTGGGGCCTATAAAGCTGGATGTATTAACAGGCACATACTATTAAAATATTCCTGCAGTGCTAACATTTTCTTCTACTAAGAGCTTGGCACCGGCTCTCCAATATGAATGAGCAATTTATCAAAAACTGAATTAGGAAAGACAAGCAGGGACTTCTTTACAACTTAACTAGATTTTTGAAATACATTTTGAAGATCCTAGTGTTGTTCTTGCCATTTTTAAGACCCTGGTATTTTTCTCATCATCTACCGTGCCTCCAACACAGAAAAAAAATCATTTGAAGAAAAGCTTCAGAGAATGAATTTCTGTTAGACTCATGTTGCAGTTCTAAGAGCCCCACTAGAGAAAAAAAGTATCATGACCACCCCACTAGCATTCCTTTTATTTTTTTTCCCTTGAAGTATATAATAAAATGAGCTAGATGGCAAACATGAGCTAGATGCTTTTAAAACTGTGCAAGACACAAATCTAAGATTTAATAAGAGTGTGTTAACAGATCTCCATGCTTTCCAGGCTATAGTTTGAATTGGGCTCACTAAAGTAATGACTGCATCCCAGTGGTGTAGCACCCATGGGCTGGGGGGCGTGACACCGCTGAGGGGCGCGACACCCTTGGTGGAGGCATGGTGGGGGTGTGGAGGGGACGTGGAGGGGCAGGGGCAGGCGGCACTGCAGGACGCGAGGGGCGCAGGACACGAGTGCGGCCTGGGCGCAGTTTCCCCTTACCCCACCTCTGCTCCATCCCATGTCTTAGTGAACAATTAAATATTAGTTATCCAAAATGTGGTTAATTCACAAACAGGTACTATTTACTGATCACTGATTCCCATTATTTCCCAAGTGGTTGTTCTGTAGAAGCAAATTGCATAGAACCATTGCAGTGGGAAATTAAAGGCAACCCTTTTGTTTAGAATTTCTCTTTTATCTGCTTTGAAGACTTTAAGGGAACATGGTAATGAATTCTTATCAATTTGCTTCCTCCTGCGCAACAAAATTACATGTATCAAGTTTATATGGCACATATTTACTTACAAGCAGGAAAAGCAGCATCGTTAAGGTGCTGCTGAGTCTAATGTAATGAAATCTCTTGGTTGCCTGCGTAATTTTTAATGCTTTGATAGTTCATCCTTAGAAATTTATGTTAAAATGACTCACTGGTAATTCTGGAGGAGTAAAATCCTAACAACATTTTCGTTATTATCAAAAATGCGTGGGACTAATCCATTGGCTGTTCTGTTGATAAAATTTTGTTTGAATCAGCTAGTCATTTTCCTGCAAAGAAAAGATAAACATTGGACGTAGCCTAATACTGCCTACTGAAATGGCAACAAAATGCTTAACCAATTAATAATAATAATAATATTTCTTTTTACTATTCATTATGAAATAGTCTACCTTCTCTACACTAATAATTTTAAAAATTAGTTACATTGATAGGGAAAGTTCCTCATTTTAATTTGAGATACCCTTTTTTCATGGCAACATCCAGATCATAGGCAGGGAACTGAGCATTGGGTGTATTATTTATTTTTGTTTTAAATTAGTAGTTTAGTATATATAGGCTGAGCTTTTTAATTTAAATCTCTGGCATTCAAACATGTACCCTTTTTCCTGACAGAAATGCTATGCCTTCAAAAATTGTACAGCAGACACTTTGTAGAGGCAGGGAAAGCTGTGGTATTTCTGCCAGCAAACACACCTGCTAAAAGCCCATTGTCCCTTTCCATGGTTGTTTGCTAATTAATCCGAATTCTAAACATTTCAGCTACTATTTTCATACTCTGCTCACTTAACATTGACATTGGTGATCCACCAGTACAACTGTGCCTATCCTCCTTCGCCATGAGATCCATGTTAACAGCAGACCACATTCTTTTTGTATAACTTAACATTACCACACCCAGTAGATTAAAGTTCATCTATAGAGTTGCTTACTTGTTCACCTTTGTTCTTCAAGGAATAACTTATCTGTTTCATTGCATTACATGGTCTAAGTGAATTTATCTCCAAATAAAAACCAAGAGAACAGCTAGGAAAACTTTTGAAGCAACTGCTGCTTTGCTAAGGAATTCCAAGTCATTTTCCAAAAGGACATCTGGCAAGACTTCTGTTTATAGTTTTACACTTTCAAGGAACTAGTTATGCTGAAGCTAGGAGCTAGGCCCAAAGGCTCCAAGTTGACCAGGTTTTTTTAGGCCTTGTTTTCATCTCTAGATAGATACTTATTCTTAAAAATGCCATTTTGACATGTCTCTGCTAATACTGGTAGGTGTGATCATAAATGTATGGCTCAGATATGTAGAGGTGCCAAACATCCAGTGTTTCAAGGTGGCACAGTGGGAGTGACAGGTGTTCAGCACATCTGAGGAATTTAACTCTTAAAATTTTAATTCAAAATTGGTGGCGGAAAATGCTGTCAACTCACAACTGAAGACAACCCTGTAGGATTTTCAAAGCAAGAGATGTTCAGAGGTGGTTTCTATCACCTGCCTTTGCATAGTGATCCCGGACTTCCTTGGTAGTCTCCAAGTACTAATCCGGGTCAACCCTATATAGCTTGTGTGATCTAACAAGCTAGCCTGGGATATCCAGGTCAGGGCAAATTACTCTGAATTACTCATCTAAATAACCTTAATTCAAACCAGTCTTGAACTAGAGTCTTTAAAACATTTGTGGTGCATTATTCTCCATGTGGTGCATGGAGAATCTGTGCATTATTCTCCAATTTCTTTATGCAGAAACTTCAGTTAGACACTGACTTACTTCAGAATTCCTCCCACTATCCAGTCATCTATTTCATGATTGCATCACATTTTGTGGGGTTGTATTATTATAATTTATACAGTACCACAAGTGGGCTTAGGGCTGAAGGATTCAGTTACATTGAAGTCTTTGTCTATCAGAGGAAATGTAGTTGAGGAACTCCAGCATCTGCTATATTCCTTTTTTTTTTAAAAAAAAGACTGAGCTTTCACTGCAGTAGTGGGAGGAAGAAGCACACAATTCAGAAAATGCATAAAGCAACACCAAGATGGTGAGGGACAAAAGTGAAGGAAAAAAAACCTTTTAGACTCTGTTGATCCTCATTGAAAGTATTATTCTGCTGTCACATTTGCAAGTAGTAAATCTATTTGGCATAGAGTTCCACAGGACTTATTTCTCAGGAAAAATGCTTAGGAACTTAATGAACAAGATTTGACAGTTCATTCAATTCTTTGACTCATAGCCGTGCAGATACTTTATTCAAGATCTTTAAAAATATAACATATATTTATATAAATATAAGATTGTTGCCCATAATCTGAATAAAAGGAGGAACCACCTAGTAACAATGACAGCATCCTTTTAATTTACCTTGTTTGTAGATTTCTTTTTTTCTGCCTTCTGCTTCACGTTTTGCAGCAACATGACCTACATTCCCTCAGTGGGGTTTGCTCTTTGATTTGCATGTGAATCACAGTAAAGTGAACACAGGGGCAGTAATCCATGTTTCCAGTAATTTGTACTAATGAAGAGACCTCTAAATGAAGATCTTCATTTGGCACATGCTGTTTGCTAGGAACAAACAACCCAGTAATTGTTTGCAGTAAACAGATTGGGGGCATTCTACTGTACTAGGCAAATAATATGTTTATCATGTGAATCATGCCTTGGGTGAGGGAATGACATATTCTTTTGAAGATTAGAAAGAGGCAACCAATAAACTACCACTCACCCTGCACTAGGGAGTAGATTACCAAATCGGTACATGTTAATCAGCCCCAGCAAGGTTAGCTGGCGTCTTATATTCTTCAAGACTGATTTATTTTATTACGAGGTGGCTTTTGAGTACACCCTGAAATCTCAGAAGAGGAAAACTGCTGGGTAGCTTTTAAGATCAGAATCAGCACGTGGATAGTTGGGGAGGGGTGTATATTGTTTTTTTATCTACAGCAGCACCCCTGATCAGTACTCTGAGAAAGGATATTCTTTTTAAAGTTAGCAGGTCTCTCATTAGTCTTACTGTATCATATGGCTATTTGCCAGAACTAGATAAAGCTTTTGTTTAGTACACGTCTGTTGGTACTAAACTGCCCCACCTTCTCTAATCAGCAAGTAATTCATTGGAAGTTGAAACAGCCTGTCAATCAAAATTTGCTCAGTCTGCTGCCATGCACTGTACCTACTTCATAATCTCCTGATGCAGAATGCATCATGAAGAAGCAAGGATGGGCTGAACAAAGTCCATGGCATGCACATAGCAAAGTGTAAGAGATGTAGAACAGAACTTTGGCTTATCCAAAAGAAGGAGAACTGCCACTAAACCCCTAAACTGTGAAGAGGGTGAGGGAAATTCTCTCCAAAGAAATGTTTGGGGAAGGTATCTGGTATTTCTAAATCTGAAAGTAAGTTCCCTTACTGAAGGCTTTTAAGTTTAGTTCTAAAAGAGTTTTCCAGAGAAGTACAAATATCATGTAATAGTCTGCAAAACGTATCTCCCATTATACCAGAACATATGTCCAGGTCAAAAATATGCCTAAGTGTTAGGTATAAAAAGCATGGAAGAAATCAATACTTGCCATGGCAGAGTAGCTAATTTTGAGATAAATTCTTACTGATGGTAAAGCTAAGTTTGGGCTGTACTGATTGCCAAACAGGGATCACATGACAGAATGATCTTCCATATTAAAACGAAAACCCACCCACGTAGAAAAGCAGATGCTAAGGAGGACAGTACAGCCTTTTCCCCCAATGTGATAATTTTCTCTGTGTTGGAATTTTCATTGGGGAGCATTCCATCACAAACACCCACCTGCTGCCTAAAGTGCTACCGCTCTCAGAAACAGTTACTATGTCAGTGGAAGCTGTATCTTGGTACTCCACATTGACATCTAATGACATTATGTATAATGCATTAGCTAGTATAAACAACATTACGACATCAAGAGCTTTATAAATAGCAAACAAATAAGAACTAAAAGTACAATGCTACTAAGTAAGAAGTACTGACAACTAAAGCTGTTGTTTCAGAGGGTAGCTGTTTTGGTCTGCAATAGAACAGCTAGATTAGAGTTCAGGGGCACCTTAGAGAACCCCACAAAAATATTGGGGTATCTGATGGAGGGAGCTTTGACCCTTGAAAGCTATTAACATCCCCCCCCCAAAAAAAATCTTGTTGGTCTTTAAGATGATACCAGATTGGACTCTAGCTAAAGCCATTAGGAAATATTCAGTTTGCAAGATCTGATCAAGGCTGTTATAGGATCATAGAATCATAGAGTTGGAAGAGACCACAAGGGCCATCAAGTCCAACCCCCTGCAATGCAGGAACATACAATCAAAGCACTCCCAACATATGTTCATCCAGCCTCCGTTTAAAAACCTCCAAAGAAGGAGACTCCATCACTCTCTGAGGCAGTGAATTCCACCGTCGAACAGCTGAGACAATCAGAAAGTTCTTCCTGTTGTGGTCGTGGTGGGTGGGTGTTTGGTTGGTTGGTTGTTGTGGTTGTTGTTAACAACAACAACAACAACAACCACAACAACAGCAGCAGCAGCAGCAAGAAGAAGAAGAAGAAGAAGAAGAAGAAGAAGAAGAAGAAGAAGAAGAAGAAGAAGAAGAAGAAGAAGAAGAAGAAGAAGAAGAAGAAGAAGAAGAAGAAGAAGAAGAAGAAGAAGAAGAAGAAGAAGAAGAAGAAGAAGAAGAAGAAGAAGAAGAAGAAGAAGAAGAAATAATTCAATCAGGGCCAAAATTGAAAAATCCTCAGATGATGCAAAATGCAGATTGTGCAAAGAAGCTGATGAAACTGTAGATCATGTCCTCAGCTGCTGCAAAAAGATTGCCCAGACTGAGTACAAACAGAGACACAACTCTGCGGCCAAGATGATCCACTGGAATTTATGCAAGAATTACAACATAAGAAGAGCTAAGAACTGGTGGGAACATTGTCCAGAGAAAGTAATGGAAAATGAGAAGGTTAAGATCCTGTGGGACTTTCGAATCCAAATGGACAAAGTGTTGAAACACAATACACCAGACATCACCGTGATCGAGGACAAGAAAGTGAGCATCATCGACATAGCAGTCCCCGGTGACAGCAGGGTCATTGAAAAAGAACATGAGAAGGTCACTAGATACCGCGATTTGAAAATCGAGCTTCAGCGTCTATGGCACAAACCAGCTGAGGTCATCCCAGTGGTAATCGGCACGCCATCCCAAAAACACTTGGGCAGCACTTGAAACATCTTTGAATTGACAAAATTAACATCTGTCAAATTCAGAAGGCAGCCCTGCTGGGATCCACACGAATACTACGCCGATACATTACAACTTCCTAGGCCTCTGGGTGAGGCTCGAATTGTAATGAAGGCCAACAACCAGCTAACGATCTGGCAGCTGTGAAATCTACAATAATAATGAGAAGGTCAAGATCCTGTGGGACTTTTGAATCCATAGCAGTCCCCGGTGACAGCAGGGTCATTGAAAAAGAACATGAGAAGGTCACTAGATACCGCGATTTGAAAATCGAGCTTCAGTGTCTATGGCACAAACCAGCTGAGGTCGTCCCAGTGGTAATCGGCACACCATCCCAAAAACACTAGGGCAGCACTTGAAACATCTTCGAATTGACAAAATTAACATCTGTCAAATTCAGGAGGCAGCCCTGCTGGGATCTGCACGAATACTACGCCGATACATTACAACTTCCTAGGCCTCTGGGTGAGGCTCGAATTGTAATGAAGGCCAACAACAAGCTAAAGATCTGGCAGCTGTGAAATCTACATATAATGATGATGATGATGATGATGATGATGATGATGATGATGATGATGATGATGATGATGATGATGATGATGGGCTTTTTCAGGCAACCAATTACCAATCCATCTAACAGTTGCATTGTCTAGTCCACATCTTTCCAGCTTACTTGCAAGAATATCATGGGGCTCCTTGTCAAAGGCCTTACTAAAATCAAGGTATGTTACATCCTCAACATTCCCTTCATCTACCAAGTTTGTCACTCTATAAAAAAAAGAGATAAGATTAGTCTGGCGTGACTTGTTTTTGAGAAATCCGTGTTGATTTTAAGTGATCACATTATTCCCTTCCAAGTGTGTACAGGCTGTCTCAATGATCTGCTCTAGAATCTTTCCTGGTATTGATGTCAGGCTGACTGGGCAGTAATTGTTTGGGTCCTCTTTTTTCCCCTTTTTGAAGATGGAGACAACATTAGCTCTCCTCCAGTTCGCTGGGACTTCTCCTGTTCTCCAGGAGTTGTCAAAGATTATAGCAAGCTGTTCTGAGATTACTTCTGCCAGTTCTTTTAATACCTGGGATATAGTTCATCAGGCCCTGGAGATTTGAATTAATTTAAAGTATTCAGGTATTCCTGTACTAGCTCTTTATTTATTCAGTGCTGAATTTCCCCTACTGTATCTTCTGATCCATTTCCCCCCAGTTGAGCACTGTTTTTCTTTTGAGAAAAAAAAACCAAGGCAAAGAAGGTGTTGAGTAGTTCTGCCTTTTCTCTGTCCCTTGTTAGAATTTCACCATCTTCTCCATGCAGTGACCCTATCATATCCTTTTTCTTCCTTTTGCTATATACATAACCAAAAAAGTCATTTTTATTGTTTTTAACATCTCTTGCATGTCTGAGCTCATTGTGAGTTTCAGCTTTTCTGACTTTTTTATATGTACTGGCTTATTTGTTTGAATTCCTCTTTAGTAATTTCCCCCCTTTTCTATTTCTTGTACATGTCCCTTTTATATCTTAGCTCACTTGAGAGTTCTTTAGACATCCATTCTGATTTCTTTAGACACCTCTCATTATTTCTCATTGGAACTGTTTGAAATTGTGCCTTCAAGATCTCACTCTTAAGAAACTTCCATCCATCTTGTACCCCCTTATCTTTTAGTATTAACCATGGGATTACACCCAATAGTTTCTTGAGTTTACTGAAATCAGCTTTCTTAAAGTCTAGAATGCATGTCCGACTAGACTTGGCATCCCCTTTCCAATGCATAATTAACTCCAGGAGAACATAATCACTCCCACCTGAGTACCCTACCACTTCTACCCCATTAATCAGGTTAATTTATTTATTATTCGACTTATATCCCGCCCTTCCCCCATAGGACTTAGGGCGGCAAACAACATTGATAAAAACCACAGGCATCAATAGTCATCATCAGGTCAATGAGTAACAATAACATAGCACTACAAAACAACAAAAACTTCAATATTATCAATATTATATAACATAACCACATAGAATAACAATATTCTAACTAACATATCAATAGGTGAACATTACACATAAAAGAAAATCAGTAAACATAACATAGTAACATAACATCATTAACAACATCATGGCATCATTAACAGCATCATAACATCATTAAACATCATTAACAAAACATCAAACCACACCATGAAAATATCCTGAATACACAAGATGGTGACTTCCAGTACATTCCAACAATCAAACTACAGAACATAAAGACCCAAGGCTAACCAACTGAGCAGTTCATAATAGTGCCAATACATTAAGCCTAGTAACTAACCTATGTAAGAAACAATAATATTACAAAACCTAGTATTTAAGCTCCCCATGCTTAATATCTACCACTAATGCTATTAACTACAAACATTAACCAATTCTAAACTCACTAGAACAATCAAAATAAATAACACAGTATAAGATCTCTAAACAGCTGGAAAAACCCAACCCACCCTCACAGTCAGCATCTTCAGTAAGTAATAGCGTCCATTAAACTCCATCCTCCATAGAGTGTAACATTCCAGCAGAAAGAGCACCATCCCGCCACCGCCGCCACTGCCATGTTCTAATTGAGGTGCACCCAGCCTCTGCATGTTCCGTGGGGGCCCCTGCCATTGGTCCCCACTGCTGCATGGGAGCCTCTGACGATGAGTAGATGCACTCTGTCCCAGCACTCTCACCACCAGTTGCCTCCACAAACCCAAACTCTGATGCCATGGGCCCGAACGCCGCCGCTGTAACTGTTGTTGATATTGGGGGGAGGCTGCTGGACCTGATAATCTTGGCAGAGTTTGACTCCCAGCAAATATCTAGATAAATGAAATGTCTCATTACTACTATTTCTCTTCTTTGTGAAAGTTTGGTCATCTGCTTCAGGAAGGTATCAACCAACTCTTCAGACTGGCTTGGGAGTCTGTAATAGACCCCCACAATGAGATCACTGTTGTTTTTCTCTCTCTTAATTTTTACCCAGATGCTCTCAACCTGGTTCCCAGGATTTAAGTCATAGACCTGCTCACAGGTGTAATCATCCCTGACATATAGTGCTACTCCTCCAACTTTCCTAGTTGATCTATTTCTCTGGAATAGGTTGTACCCCTCAATTATTACATTCCAGTCATGAGATTTATCCCACCAGGTTTCAGTGATGCCTATTATATCATATTTATTATGCCGTGTTGAGTTCCAATTCATCCTATTTATTACCCATGCTTTGTGCATTAGTGCAGAGACATCTAAGACTTTGGTTCATGCCCCATGGGTGCTTATTTAAGGTTTGATCCCCCTCACTGCTGGGTTTTTGAACTATTCACTCAGTTCTCTCTATAAACTTCAGCCTATTCTCTCTAGTACTAGGTGAACTCCTCACTTGAATACTGTCTCCCTCCCCGCACTTCACTCAGTTTAAAGCTCTCTTGATAAGGTTTTTCAATCTCCTAGCAAAAATGCTCTTCCCTACAGCTGTGAGGTGTAACCCATCCCTTGCCAGTAGTCCCTCTTCATGAAACTGCAGACCATGGTCCAAGAAGCCAAAATGTTCCAGGCAGCACCACCTGCGAAGCCAATTATTCACCTCCACTATTCTTCTTTCCAGTTTGGGCCCCTGTGTCCTTCAACTGGAAGTAGAGATGAAATTACAACCTGTGCATCCAGTTCTTTCAGATTCCTTCGGAGAGCCTAAAAATCCTTTCTGATGTCCTGAAAGCTACGTCTAGCAGTGTGATTTGTTCCAATGTGGAATAAAAGGAAGGGATAAAGGTCAGTGGGCCTGACTAGTCTTCTCAGCTTCTCTGTGACATCACAGACTTTTGCCCCAGGGAGACAGCACACCTCTCGATACATCAGACCTGCAAATTGCTGCTTCTGTCCCCCTTAGGAAGGAGTCCCTTACCACCACCACCACACGTCTCCTCTGGTGACATTTCATGGATTGCAGGTGACATTTCAGGTGACATTTCATGGATTGAACCTTCTGTCACTTCTGCATTCTCTGAGAGCTGAGTCCATTCCTCCTGTGCCTGTTCCTTATCCTCGCTGAGAAGAAAGAGAACCTCAAAATGATTCTGTAATTTCAAATTCACAGATTGCTCCCTGGTCCTTCTTCTTCTATGGGTTACATTTCTCCAGTTGCCCACCTCCTCTGTTTGAGAGCTGCCATCCTTCTCAGAGATGTTCCCAGTGAGTTCTCCACCCAGTATCATCTGATGTTTGGGAAGTCATTAATTTATAGGGTCACCATTTGTCAGAAGTTACTTGATGGCATGTAATACACACAGTGTAAACACCTCCCAATTTTACCTAACAATACAGGAAATTATACACTTTTTAAATGCTAGATGCCTTAAAAGGTACAGTGGAAGACTCTGGACCACTTCCGAACTGCACAGGTTACAGCACAGTTATTGTATCAGCAATCATACCAGACTGCAGTCTTAGTCCTGCACCTTGGCTGTATTTTGGTGCACTGTGACCTACAGAGGAGTGCTTATGTCAGTGCAGATAAGTTTGTCTTGTGCAGAAGTAGGCCGTGTAGTTGTCATTATGCTTAGAGAGGCAAAGAGAAGGATGAGACATATCCTGGCATTTGTGTTAAAGGAGCATCCGCCTTTGACTCTTGTTACCTTGAATGTGTATTTAATGGGAACACAGCGACATTTAAAGGTATTCATTTTTCAAAACTGAATGTACTTAACTGATATTACCATTTGGGGGATAAAGCATGTATCAGGTAAATGTATCAAAAAGACCCCACAGCAAATCCTTTTCTGCCTGTTTTAAAGAATACATTAGGATATCCAGTTCTGCATCGTGAGAGTCAGCATGGTGAACCGCTGGAGTGTCAGACTAGGATCTGGGAGGCAGAGACTCCCATGGAAGCTTATTGTGTGGCTTTGCCCCCTCATTCTCTCAGCACATAACATCACTAGGGTGCTGTGAGGATAAAATGGAGGAGGAGAGAATAATGGTGTCAGCCACTTTGGGTCTTTATTGTGGATAAAAGTGGGGTATAAATAAATTAATAATAGTAACAGCACAGGAAAGAGAGAATTTTACTAATCTCCAGCTCTGAGTCATATATCTATTCCTTTAGTATATATGCATTAATATGGCTCACCCACCTGATTTCTCTTCTTGATTTTTCCCCATTTATCTCCACTGTTATTGTTCCACCCACCTACTCTGCCATTTTCTGCAAAGCATTTCATTTAATGAAAATTATAAGATATTACAAAAGCAAAAGCACTCACTTTGGACTCTGATGTTCAACTGTGACTTACCCCACAGCTCTGTAAAAAAGGCCACATATATGAATAGTGAGTAATTGTTCCCAAGTTATTCACAGATCCTGTGGGATGGAATCATATATTTTTCTGCTACATAAGGTTCTACTGCACGGTACACATCAAATCTTTATATTTTTTAAAAGTGTAATATCTGAGCCAGCTTGTTAAGTTGCCTGAGCAAAAGGGGAGTTTCTACCACCCTACAGTTCTGCTAACTGGTAATTTTTCAGTGCTTGGAACAACAGCTGGATACAAGCTCTAAAGGACTTGCTTGGTTGCTTATTTAGGCAGAATAAAATCACTATCTTGACTGGAGTAGAAGGTAGAAGGTTGTGGGCAGTGGCGAACCACCCATGGGGACGAGGGGATCAAATGACCCCAGGCACAATGGCAGGAGTGTGTATGCAAAATCGCCCCCACCCCACCCCTCCACCGTGAGAAGAGCTGGGTCGGCATGAGGGAGGCACCTAAAGAAAGAGCCAGAGTGCTGCCAAGAGCAGACCTGCTGCTGCAGTGCCTGTCCGATCCGCCTCCTTGCTTCCCCAGGCCCTCAGGGGCAGCTTGGATGGGTGCCGCCACTTTTGTCTAAGAAGATAATTTCCAACTGGTTCTGGTTCTGTCATGAGCCAGCCCCTTGGTACTCACCAGGACACCAAGGACTCCAAGGCAGAATCTGAGAACACAATGCAGCCATCATTGACTGCTCCTGGGGAAGACCAGGTAGCAGAGCCAACGCCCAGCCCTTCCCTGCCTGATGACATACAGATGGAGGAGTCTGCAGATTCTCCTAGGGAATCCAGTGATGAGCCAATTGTGCATAGAAGGCAGAAGCAGCTACTGCAGAACCGCAGAAGGAATGCTTGTTTGGCAGGAAAGTATGGGAGATTGGAAGTCTCTATATCTGATGAAGATTAACTCCTTGCAGAATCCCAGCCCCCTGAACAAAGCTCTCTATGGGCACTTCCGCACATGCAGAATAATGCACTTTCAATCCAATTTCAATGCACTTTGCAGATGGATTTTACTGTGCGAAATAGCAAAATCCACTTGCAAACAATTGTGAAAGTGAGTTGTAAGTGCATTATTTTGTATGTGTGAAAGTGCCCTCTCTAAGCCTTGCTGTGAGCTTGTTTCTGCCTGGGTGCAACAAGTGTGTTCCCTGTCGCTGCTGTGTGCCTGGTTCTGCATTGATTTCTAGCCTGCTCCTTGGTTCTCCTTGACCTATAGGACTGGGACCTGACTATGCTTTGCCTGCTGCCTGCCTTGACCCACTGGCAGTGGTGGGATTCAGCAGGTTCCCATCACTTTGGCAGAACCGGTTGTTAAAATGGTGCTTGTAAACAACCAGTTGTTAAATTATTTGAATCCCACCACTGGAACCGGTTCTAAAATTATTTGAATCCCACAACTGCCTATTGGACTGTGACCTGACTACACATTGCCTGCCGCTGTCAGTCCCCTGTTCAGACAATAAGATGCTTGTAGGTTTTCAAGGATGTTATTGAAGACATATGAGAGACAGAAGAAGACAGTTCTGGTGAAAAGGTGCCCAGCATTTGATAATATGGATAGCATAATCCCCACCCCCACATGGGAACAGAGACAGGCAGAAGTGTCCAGCCTGGAGGCCCTTCCCAGCCGCAGAACTCCAAGGCCAGAACCATTAGATAGCGATGCACCTGCAAAAGCAAAAGCACTCCCAGTCTTTCCCCCCTCCCAACAAGAGCATCTTGACAGCTGCCTGGCTTGACCTATTGGATTGTGACCTGACCACACTTGTGCTTGCCGCCTGCTTTGCTCGGCGGGATCAGACCTGGCCACGCCTTGCTAGCAGCAGAGGTTCAATCTGAATTTCCATATAAAAGTTAGCATTGCTAAGGTGTTTGACTTCTCCCTCCCTTTTTTAGTTTGGATATAATCTCAGCACAGTCATTTTGATTCCTTATGGCAGATAATCAGAATGGATATCTATCTTCTATCTTTGTGTCTATTGTAAAGGCAAGTGTCAGCTTTTCCATGTCTGAAGCCCTGACTGAATAGCATCTTGCTCAGTTTGCCCAACCCTGTTTTCTCAGATTGTTTAAGCCCATAAAGGCCATTTTGAAGTTTACATACTAGATGTTTATTCTTTTCATCTGTAAACCTTAGTGGCTGGTTCATGTATAATTCTCCCTCTACTTCACCATGTTGAAAGGTAGGTGTGACAGACTGAAAGGAAATATGATTTTTAAAGTGCAGTTTTGCCTAAAACAACTTACTGTTTACAGTCAGAGTGAGGCAGAAAGGGGAATAGGGAGCCATCTGATTGGCTGTGGCCTCCTGCACTGTGATTGGCCAAGTAACTGTATGATATGGGGGTGGGGGAGGTTAACTCCCTGTCAGAAGAATCAGCAAGGCTTTTTGGTCTTGAGCATTCCTTCTGTTAAGTCCTGTTTGCCTTCCTTCTTAAGTCCTGTCTGTCAAGCTGAAGACTGTTTTAGTTATAAATACTTTTGACTAAGTTCATTTATATTTATTGGCAGTTCTAATTGAAATTTTAAACTGTCCTTTATGTGTTTTATAATAGTTATTTTATTTAAATAGTAAATCACTTTAAGTGACTTAGAATACAAATATAAGGGTAGCTAATAAATGTTTAAATAAAAAAGGAAGGAAGGTAAGTTGGTAGGTCTTAGGGGAAGAGGTCTGAGAGGGCCCTGGCTAGAATTAATTTTTTGCCCCTATGGGAGTTGTATTTAATTGATATTGCACAAGAAATTCAGCCTCATAGTGATAAAAGATCTAGGCCGACATAGGTCTGAAACAATCAAAGAAGAAACTAGCGGCCTGACTATGCAGGGATGTTAAGGGTATGAGGAAACATGTAATTAACCCATTAACCGAAGGCCTTGGAAAGTAAACTGTGGTGTGATAAATGGTTTCATGGACCTGATCTAGCAACCAGAAGTCTTGGAAAGGACATCATAGGTTTGCTAACATTAAATGGTCAGGACTAATTAATCCTGAATTAAGTGTCTAGTTGGGCAGGTTGATGGCCTTCATGATATGTCAAGTTATTAAATTAGCTGGTCCTTAATGTGTTAGGCATTAGCATTGCATTTAATGTACACATGTTGAGTAAGAATATTATGTATACCTGTCACTGTTGTGTTCTTTGATGATATGCTACAAGTAATAACATTATGTTCCTTCCCTTTTTTATATTGTGCTGTGTTTGAGGTATGCAATGCAGCAGACTCAACAAATGTGGTGTGTGAATGACAAGCAAAACATCACTGATTCCATTAGAAGACGCTCACTCACTTTTTTGCTGTCTAGTTTCAGCTTACTTATGGCAAACCTGAAGAGTTTTCAAGGCAAGGAAAGTTTGGAGGTAGTCTGCCATTGCCTGTCTCTGTGTCATGGCCCAGAGATTCACTGGAAGTTTCTCATCCAAATACTGTCCAGTGTCAGACTGAGAGGTTGTGACTGGCCCAAGGCCACCCAGCCAGCTTCCATGGCACAAGTGGGATCTTGAATCTGGATTTCCCAGATCTTAGTCCGACACCTTAACAACTACACCACACTAGGAACACAGAATATATTTCAATGAAGATTTCTTAACTCAGAGATAAATAAACCAGATAAAAGGTTTGGAAATAGGAGCAACTTGAATGGCTGCCCGGCTGAGAAGGTGGGCTTGTTGGAGAATGGTCTGTGATGAAATGCCACCCTTTCATAACATCATCCATTCAAGAGTGAAGATGCATTAATAATCCAATTCCATACTGCATCTGTGCTACTGAAGTGAAAAAGGGAATAAATTTTTGCCTTCAGGAACACATTGGACCTAGTCATGGATCAGACACCAAGGAGGCTGCTTGCTAAATTGTTGCCTTCCTTGATTATATTTTAGGCAAGTCACTAGCTATAAATAACACCTTGTTTCTTGACTGGCGAGAAATCTGTGTTTCTCTTTCATATCTGAACCTACAATCCCACTTCTTGTTTAAACGAATCTCTGTTCTGTCCTAGTGAAATAGATGGCACAAGTACGCATCTTTCTGATACAGTTTACTAGTGAAATTCTGATGGTGCAAACTAAGCACAGCCTAGACTAAGCACAACCTGACAGACAGTGTCAGTTTTAGAGTGTTGTAGGTTTTCCGGGTTGTATGGCCATGTTCCAGTAGTATTTTCTCCTGATGTTTCACCTGCATCTGTGGCTGGCATCTTCAGAGGAGGATTCAGAGTATACAAACTGTCAATACTCATGATCAGACTGTGAACCAATCAAGGATATGTTAGACTAACACTGAACTATACTTGCCTTGTACAGGAAACATTAAAAAACCTCGGGGGAAACAGAGGCTGGGAATGGGCTTCTGATCCAACCCCCCTCCCCCGCAGAAAAATTGCTATTCAGTGAAGTTGGAGTTCAGAATGGTTGACTTCTGATCCTTCATCTACAAAAAGAGGCCAATTATGCACAAGGTGTTTGCTGCATGGTGGAGGCAAATGTCCGTTGCAGCAAGATTTCTTGTATGGACATATTTCCTCTAGTTTCACTTTCACTTTCATTCTCTCTGTGGCAAGCAAAACCACTTATAGCACAAATCAATTTGCTTTGCTGCCAGAGCAGGGCAGATTTGCCAGTGAGCACATCTTTGCCCCAGACCTCTTTCCTCTTCCCACAGCCTATTCTCACTCAACTCCATCATGCTGCTTTGCTTGCTTCCCCTTCGCCCTCCTACCAGTTGCAGACTCCTTCCCGCTTCTTGTCTTGCTGTATCATTTTTATGCATGGCCACCCTGCTCCTGCATATTGTTAGATCTTTAGAATTTTTTAATTAAATAACCATATCAGTAGATCTATAAATTGATAATGACACAAAAAATGTAAAAAATAATAAGATTTGTTGAACAGTTCAAACACCAATTTGCCTGGGATGTCTGCAGCCTTGTAGTTTTATATATAAGCAGTCTGTGATTCCAGCCCATACCAGGAAAAGCCAGCTAGTCTTAACACTTGGGTTTACAGCACATCGGGAGACAGACAATGGTGAACTTGGGTACCTTAGCAAATGGTCGTTCATATTGTTCTTTTGTGGTTTGCATGCCACCATTACTCCTCTCCGCTCACTCCCCGCCCTAAAAGACATTCAGTGTTTGGGCAAAGTGTACAAATGTCATATTCAAGGCTTTTCTTTATTAGGCTGGCTTTTTATATCACTATATCAATAAAATAATTTAAATATTAAAAATTATATTAAAAATTAAGGCATGCATGCGTGGTGGAGAACCCACGAAACATCCCCCCCCAAGGAAGCTAGCAAAAAGCCAGCGGATGGGTAATGCCTGCCCTGCCGCAAACAAGGCAGTGGGTAAGAATATCGAACATGCCTTGAAACAAAGACTCTGCGGCCAATTCTCTTTGAAGTTGCTGGAACCTCGCCCTGCATAATCGGCCACTTGTCTCTGCACCTCAAACTGACAACTTGTGGTGGGAAAGGAAAGTGATAATTTTTTGCTCCCACACCACAAACTGGGAGTTTGAGCTGTGGAGAACTGGAGTGATCTCCATTTTCTGCAGCCCAAACTGACAATTTATGTAGGCATAAGGGGAAGAACCTTGATCATCCCTCCCCAATTTGCTGCATCTCATCCAGGCGAGGATTCAGCAAAGTTTCAAGGGCAGGAGATCAGAAGAATTCAATTTCCCACAGATCCCTCATGATCAATTGAGTTGGATACTGGAAACCCCCCCCCCACACACACACACAAAAGAAACCTTTACTGCAGGGGTCTTCAAACTATGGCCCTCCAGATGTTCATGGACTACAATTCACATCAGCCCCTGCCAGCATGGCCAAGTGGCAGGGCTGATGGGAATTGTAGTCCAAGAATATTTGGAGGGCCATAGTTTGAAGACCCCTGCTTTACTGGGTAGAGAGCAAAATTTCCCCAGCAGAAGATCAGAACTGACTCCAAGCTGATCCCTCCAGATGGGAAGCAGCTGCTGATGGCTTCATGTAGCTTGTTTGCAAACAGCCTCCAGATTAATCAGCTGCCTGATCTTCACTGGTGAACAGGATGTGAATTGAACCAGTATGGGTGCAACCATCCCTAATTGGAGGCAACATCATGAGCAGGCCTTGGCCCCTATTCGTTGTTCGTTGGCCATCAGAGGCAACTGATTGGCCACTGTGTGAAACAGGATGAAGGATTATATGGACCATCCGTCTGATGCAGCAGGACATACCTTTGTTCTTTTGTACTATCTCCAAACTTCAAGGAAAACTGGCAACAACAGCTAAAAGAATAAAATGGAAGGGCATTGCACTAGAAATATATTGTGGAAAGGCTTTTAGACCACCCACTGTAAAAAGCAGACCTAATAACACTCATTGACAGATTAGATTAAATCAAAATGTTCTCTATGTTCCAAACCCTTGCTCAAGCACAGAAAAAAACCACCCACTATGTGTGTTTCTAATGTGCTAGAAATGCAAACTAGGCTGTCACTGGGATCCAGACTTTAACACCAACTCAGCAGGTTCCTAAAGAGGAGAAATAGCAGAAAGCCAGATAAGCACAGGCCTGGTACTACTCACTAAAAGGAGCTGGTACTTTTCAGCTTTCTGTTTATAATAAGTGGAATTCCATCCCCCACTCCCCATCCAGAAAAAGATAATACATTTTAAGACATGTCTACCCTGCCTTTCTACTAATAGAACAGCACACTATACCATTACCATGAGCATTAGACATGGTAGTTATCACTGAACACAGGATGGAACAACATGTTATGTGCTAGTAATGTGATTTAAGAGGGGAGGATGTGGAGGCCTATTCAACTATTTTTCACATAATGTAACATCACTCCCAATGTCTTCTTTTATGCCCCATGAGGGGAAGTTTATAGGTTCTGTATTTTCTAGCACAGGGTGCAGAATGGTATAGTATAGCCCAGTCTCATCAGATCAGAAACTAAGAAGGGTTGGTACTTGGACACAGTGGCGTAGCGCCCAGGGCGCGGGGGAGCAACTTGCCCAGGGCGTGCACCAGTGCAGGGGTGTGGCATGGTGGGGGCATTCTGGGGTGTGGCGGGCGGGGCCAAGGCAGGGTTGCAGGGCACACACATGCCCCGGGCACAGTTCCCCTCACTATGGCTCTGCTTGGACAAGAGAACACTAAGGAAGACTTTGCAGAGGAAACTGAAAATAAACTGCATTGGGGGGAAGCTTTTCCCCCTCCTGCACTTAAAAATTTGGTTATGAACTGAAAAACCTATAAGCTCATACAAGGAAGAGGCCCCTTGAGATCACAAGAGTTGCACAATTAAAGGTTGCCTGGGTTTAAGCCAAACTGAGGGTGGTTTCTTCTAATTAGGCTCCCCTCCCCTGAACTTCTAGAAATAGCATTGTGCAATGATGTCTCCAGCAGAATTTTGTTTTATTTTAAAAATTATAAATTACAGAAAAAACATACAATGGGTAAAAAGCTTCATCACGTTCCAGTTAATGCTGTTACAACCATTCACAAATTCATACTTTCCTGTTTTAAATGATACCACAAATCCTTCCAGCTATTATGGGAGAAACCCCTACCCTAGATGCTGATCTGTAATGCCCTATAGTTTTACTGAGGTGTCACCTCATAATACCCACACATTGATTGCAATGTACTATGAGATTTCTGCTCCATTTTCTACCTTTGTGAGGGAAGTCCAGTACCCTTGTTACAATTCTCATGCACATCACAGTAGGAAATCTGCCTATTACTTTTCTTTAACATTGATATTTATTGATTTGGGTTGAGTCATTTGTATTATCCAGTTTTTGGACAAGTAACCTTTCTGTTATTTGTACATGGATCTCTCCCACCCCACATCTGCCACCCCACAATGGCAGCCAAGATTAGCAGCGCATTTATTCTAGCTCAGTTCTGGCAGCCCCTAACAGGTAATATTCATTTACAACTCCTGAAAAATCAACAGGCATGTTTAATGTGGGAATAAAGTTATGGAGCAGCAGCCTTCAGCATTATTTTAGAACTGCTTGAAGCACTTTGCATGCTGAAGGTCCCAAGTTCAATCTCTGGGACTTCTAGTTAAGCGTTCTTGAACAGCATGGCTCAGGAATTTAAAAAAGGGCCTGAGATCGTGGAGAAGCACACCTGGTTGGGGAAGAGACTCCTGGGTAAGACGCATCATTGGTCTGGCACCATGCAAGGCAGCTTCATATAATTTGTACATTTAAGACATCAAAATTAGAATGCTGCCAAAACATATCTTTTATTTCATTCATTATTTCATTAACCTTAAAGTTGAACCATTTCTACCACCAGTCCATTATTTCTACCACCAGTTATTATTTTTATTTTAAAGTCTGTAAGAGATGAATGCATATTGTTAAAAGCAAAATTTGCATTTTCCTGGGTAGGAAAAGTTTCCTAACATCTTAATGGTTGTCAGCCTCCAGGGGGTGGCTGGAGATCTCCCAACATTACAACTGATCTCTAGGTGACAGAAATCAGTTCACCTGGAGAAAATGGCCACTTTGGACTGCATACTCTATGACGTTATACCTTATTGAAGTCCCTCCTTTCCCCAAACCCTGTCTCTGCAGGCTCCACCCCCCCAAATCTCCCAGTATTTCCCAACCCAGAACTGGGAACCCTAAGTGACAGACATCCAGAGACATTTTTGGAAGTGGGAAAAGAAAGAACTGCTCCTTTTAAACCCCTTGGAGCTATATGATGAACTTCCTGATGCAGAAGGAACAACTATGTCCTGTAGACAACTCTAGGCTGGATTTAAAGCTATTTCAAAAGGCCTTTAGTTATTAGCAATCTGCAGCCCTAAACTAGAACAGGAGTTTCCAAATGGCCCGCCAAGCTGTACCATAACATTTTGTTTTTCTGATCAACTCGCATACAAATGCCAACATGGTTTCTTGCATGAAATACTCCATCCACCCACGGAGAGGAAAATATTTTATGATTTTTAAAAATTGGAATGATGTTGACTGGCAGGAAAGTAAAACAACACAGCAATACACATTGCAACAGTAATTTCCAGATAAAATCTGCAACCTACAATTAAGGTTTTGTTGTTTTTCCTCAAGGAATGTGCGCCTAAGCCAATTAAGCCCTTGTCAACAATACTGCATTGAGAAAACAAGGCCTTGTTTGCTTCTCAGCAACGTTTCTGTGGATGCAGATGAATTTCTAGCACAAATGGTTCATTCAGGAAAGCAAGTGGTTCACTGATGTGGAGTAAGGAGGAATACTCTCCTCCAGCCTCTCCAGTTGTTCTTCAAGAAACTTAATCTGTTCCTCAAGGATCTTCTGTTCAATCAAGAGTGATGTCTTTGCCTGTACAAAGTGCCTGTAGTCCTGGAGTTGACTCTCAGTCAAGTATTTGGAAAGGATGCCTGATACTACCCTTTCTCTGCGATCTAAGTTGTCTTTCAGGTCCTTTGCATCCTCCCGCTGTCTGGACAAGAGGCTGTGCCGCTCATTCAGTGACTGCTGAAAAGAATCAACACAGAATGTGGTGTATATCACAAAATTGCCATTTAGTTTCTCTCTAGTACATCTCTTAGTCCAAAGATCCGCAACGCTTTCTGAGCTTGTGGACACCTTTGGAATTCTGACAGTGTGGAAGGTGCAGCCACAAAATGGTTGCTGCAGGAGATGGAGTCACAAAATGGCTGCCACAGCTTACCTTCAGTCACACACTGAATATCCTTGTGCTGTGGTGGCAGCTGCTGCCAAAGCAGCATTTTAAAAAATTTGCATACCCAATCAAATCTCCAAAGGTCAATCAGAAGTCTTGCAGGGCAAAAGCCCTACCTGGCCCTGAGTACTTTTCAAAACACATGGCAGGGGCCAGGAAAGGTATTGGCATATACCATAGTGCCTACAGGAACCATCCTGAAACCCCTGCCTCAGTCACTTGTAACAATTTTTATTTTTTTAACTATTAAAAATGTATACTGTTAGTTCCCTCTGGTGTTGAAATTTTGATTTGTATTAAAATGTGAATTGTACTTTCACAGAAAGGAGAAAGATTGCTGTCTCACCATGTGAGTGTCATGCACCCACTTTGATTAATTTGTCCCTCACCATGGGCAATATCCCAACCTCAATTCAACTCAACTCTACTGTAATGTATGAACACAGGAAGATACAGAAAGACTATCAGCATAAAAAATGGGCCTTATTGAAACAGTTTCAACACAAGCTAAAAATTAAGACAAAGGCTCACCAAAATCTTTCATGATTAGCTGGCCAGGTCTAGCCTGTGGACAGAAACTAGGAATAGACTACATATGATGAAGGAGAGAACATGAACCATTTCCAAGCAGCTTAGTTCAAAATAGCACTGATATTTTGAGCATAGGAATGACAGAGGCTACTCAACCTTTTTTGCCTTGCTGCTTTTCTACTAAAAATTGTGACTCTAGATGTTTTTATCCACTTTTGCATAGGAAATGACCAAAAGAGAAAGTAGTAGGCTATTCTCCACTCTCCAGCTGATTTCACAGGATGAGGGGAATGTTCCCATGTATCTTTATCTACTTTGGTCCTAAGTGATAATAAAATTTGGGCTGAGAGTGTTACAGATTCCGGCACACAAAAGGTCTATCACATATATTGCCTTCAGCAATATGTAAGCTTCTGTAAGGCAGCTATCTGTTATCTGCACTACTTGCTTTGGGGGCCAGTAACACAATGGCCTCTCATACCAATGTCACCAGTATGACTATTATCCTTTAGATGATAGTAGCAGAGGTTGGGGTAAGCTATATTACGTCAGTTACGATGTTTTCAAGGCTGTGTGTGTACTGGACGACGGATACCATCATACAGGGAATCTGGACCCTTAGAATAGATTTTAAACATTCACAAATAGTAAAATATGTGGAGTATTTCAGATTCAGAGAACTATGCCGATGGAAGTCTAGAAATAGAAAAATCACATTGCAATCTATCTTGAAAGATTTCATGGTAAGGTAAAAGATTCTGAGTTAACTCCTTCCTCGCATGACTTACTTTTTCTTCAGCATCTGTATTTTCATCAATGTTCTCCATGGCATTCTGGACCCGAGCAAGGCGGCTAGACAGGCAGAGCAGCAGGCTCACAACCTTCTCCAGATCTCCAATGAACATCATATATCGCTCATATTCATTGGGTTTGCACAGATCTTGCACCAGGGACTCCAGCTCCTTACCCTGAGCAGCATACTCCTTGGCTTCACACTGGATAAGCTCCTTCTCATCCCACAGAGTCTGCAGCTTCAGTTGGATGTTGGAAATAAGTTCTTTCTGCAAAGAAAGAAGTTGTTGAGAAAATGAATTAGGCAAGATGGTCCTTGGACTACTAGGGGCAATACGAAAGGAGCCCTAAGGTAGTGACTTTTAAATATTGACTATGTAGAAGAGACCATTGAGAAATAGGGCAGCAATATACCAAATGAAGCACATTTTACAGCCTCAACCCAAGGTGGGGATGGCTCTTTGGAGCCAATGCGAAATTGTGCTGGTGTGTATGCCCACCTGCTGGCGCATTTGGCAAATATGCCAGCAGGGTGGGCAATCTGGGAGGTGGGCGGGCACCACAGATCTCTGCCACAACCAATCCAGAAAGGAGGCTGGTGTTCCACCTTGCTTTGATGTCCAATTGGACACCTACTTGGGGGTGTGGGCTGGAGCATTCTTGGGGAGGAGCTAACAATAGCTGGCTTCCACTCTGGCTTTGGGCCACGGGGACTGCGGGCGGTGTTTTGAACTTATGCCACATGAAAGTCCATTCAGCCCCTGGAGGGCTTTCAGCCAGCCATGGAGGTTTCCTGTTTTTCCTGCCTCCTCATGCCAGCTGAAAGTCCTCTGGAAGTGGCAGGGTGGTGCGGTAGTGGTGCTGCGTCCCGCCATGGACTCTGGATGGGGCTGACCAAAAGCACTTGATTTCATTTGGAGAGATCTCAGCACATAGTTTAAATCTTCCATTGAAATCAAATGAACTTAAATGGGCAAACTTTTGCCTGGATCATGTCATAGCTTTTCTCTTCTCATTCATCCACCTACTTTCTTGGATATGATGTTTTCTGGATCGTCAAGACACTCTCTGCTGCTACTCAGGATTTGATTTATATGTGATGTGGGATCGTCTACTCTCTGTACAAGAAAATATCCAGTTTCATGAGATAGGTCTGAGGATCTATCACTGGTTCTTTGGCTGTGAAACAGAAAATAATGATATGATCAGTATTTCATTATCAGAATGAAATTCATTAACACAGACCTTACTGTTAGAAATTCTATTGATTGTTTGTTAGAAGAATCATTTTAAACCCATCAAGACTACTTTTTCTTCCCAAGAAGCGTTGTTCTCAAATTGTTTAAAATATAGAGCTTGACAACTGCCCCACTCATTTTAAATCAATCTAAACCAGTGGCCATCAGCGCATGGTGTGACAATGAGGGCTACAAGTCAACAACAAACTGTAAAAAGTAGTATTTCCTTCTGTAGGGAAACTAAATCCTTTACAATATCCCTAGATTTTTTAGTAATTGAGGGGTTGTAAAGAACATACCAAAACAATTAGTTGGAGAATGTATTTGTTTTCAGTGGGGCTATTATTGGGAGAGTGCCACCGCAGAGTATGGGCCATGTACCTCATGAAGTGGAAAGTGCCATAAAGTCTCAGATGGCTTATGGCAGGGGTCTGCAACCTGCAGCTCCGGAGCCGCATGTGGCTCTTTCAGTGTTATATTGTGGCTCTGAGTGGCCTGGAAGTCAGAGGGTAGCGTGGGCGTGTCCCTCCAGAGCAGCCGCCATCCCCCTTCTGCCATCCCCCTTCTGCCCAACAGAGCAGGCAGCTGCCTGCTCCGTTGGGTAGAGGGGGTTTCCCTGCCCAGCGCCGCTGCCTACCACAGCGCAAGAGGCAGTGGACTGGCGGGCAGAGGGGGTTTCCCTGCCTGGCATCCCTGCCTCCTGCAGCACGAGAGACAGTGGCACCAGGCAGACCGCAGACATCATCCCCCCCTCTGCCCAGAGCTGCTGCTTCCTGCAGCCCGAGAGGTGGCGACACCAGGCAGACCGCAGCCGCCGTCGCCCCCTCTGCCCCACGGAGCAGGCGGGCAGAGAGGGTTTCCCTGCCTAGTGCCACTGCCTCCCGCAGCGCGAGAGGCAGCGGCACCAGGCAGGCCACAGCTGCCATCGCCCCCTCTGCCTGGTGCATCCGCCTCCCAGTGCTGGAAGGAAAGGTGAGTGGAGGCGCCAAACTGGAGGCGGCTCTGTGCGGAGCTGCCTCTCTGGCTCGGTAGATTTTCGGGGCCGTGGAAAATGGGTCCAAATGGCTCTTTGGGTGTAAACGTTGCTGACCCCTGGCTTATGGTGACCCCACACTGTTTTCAAGGCAAGAGATGAACAGAAGTGGTTATCCATTGCCTGGCTCTGCACACTGACCCTATACTTCCTTGCTGGTCTCCCATCCAAATACTAAGTAGTGCTTTGATGCAAAAATTTACAAGATTGGGCTATCCAGATCAGGGCATATCTCATGACACTTTGGAGAAATGTGTATGTTTATTAAATTGTTTTAAGTCAGTTCCAACTTCTGGCGATCCTACAGGTTTTCTTTATTGCTGCTGGCAAAATCATGTAACTGGATTTATGCTGCCCCCTCCTCACAATGTATAAATGTTCTATATGGCTGCTGATACCAAAAAGCAACATATATCTTTGTCTACCAAAGTATGCTAGCAAAGCCTCTGTGCATCATAAACTTACTCATTTTCTTGAACAGACTGATTTCTCCTCTTTATTCTAAAGGATCCATCAGACACTAAAATGTTCCCAGGAAAAAGGCCTTCCATGAGGTCTAAAGCAGTCTTCTTAATTGGATGAGGCCTGAGGATATCAACCAGAGGTTTGTTTTTGGCAATAATCTCAACAGTGAGGTTTTCACACTTCAGGCCTTCTTGAGATGTTAACTGTTCTGTTGACAATTCTGTGTCATGCTCTTGAAAGGCATGATCATGTTCACTTTGATTCACATTTGCTGATGGATGTTCAGTACTTTTATCTCCTTGGCTATCCAATATAGTTGTACAGTATGTCGTATTCTCTGAGCAATATCCTGTTCTTCTATCGGTCACCTGTAACTGTTGCCACTGTATTCTTTCTGATGCATTAGACATTTGAGGTTGGTTACTTCTTTCTTTCTTTAGTTGAGACTCTTTATTAATCCTTTCTTTGAGGATGAAAGCAGAAAATTCAGGAGCCATCTCTGTACAATGTGAATTCTCACCAGAAATATTTCCCTCGCTATTTCCATTTCTGCTTCCAAGACCAGATTTTTCTTTCTTTGCAACATAAAAGCTAGAAGAACAAACCAGTTACATACAATTATACAGAGCTAGCATCTTTTTACCACCTCTGCTGCTGTGCCTTTTGACCCCATGCTCAGAACTGACAAAACATTCCTCATAATGAGATAAGCGGTGAAAGTTTTTCCCTTCCGTGAATCCCTGTGAATCAAGCATTTGCTAGGATAATTCAGCTGCCCCGGTATGCATTCCAATGAATGAATTTACAACAAAGATGTTCCATACAAAAGCAAACTTCTAATATTGGACTATGTTGACACAACTCTGATTATACAGAACATGAAATTGGTTTCCTAAAATGCTTCTTCTGAAATCCTGCCATTTGTTTTCCTGCAAATATTTTGTTTTTTACAAGCATGCCTTCTGAATTTCTGGCAAATATTACAAAGCAAAACAAAGATATAACACTGCAAGCTTAGATCAGTCATGATTCCTGCAAATGGGATTTATGAGGTTGGATCCCTCTGAGGATTTTAACTGATGTAAGGAAGATGATTTTCCTCTCTTCCTCTCTAGCTACAGACCTCTGGCTCCCCCTCATGCTGTTCAAGCAGCATTTTGGGGGGCAGTTTGGGCTGCAGCAGAAAGAGGATGACAAGGTAATCATGCTTCATGGACAGAAGTCCTTCCATCAGCTAAACATTTTGGTAGGGGCCAAGCCTTTGTTTAGAGAGACTGGTGAGAATTCAGCTAGGGATCCCATCGAATTGTACTGTCTGAGTTTCTTTGGGAGAGGAAATTATTAAGCCACCTTAAGTCTATCATGTAACCACGCTGTATCTTCTATCATTTAAAAAATGGGACAAAATGTGCTTTATCAGCTTGTATCAAAATGTGCTTCATAAATCTCTATCAGTTTATATCAACATTCCCTCCCTTCCAAAACCCAGAAATTATTTGAATAGAAATATAGCTAAAAAAACCCCTGATTTTAATTAATGTTACTAGAGATTTTATTGCAGATCATTACTACTTAAAGTACAATTAGGACACAATGGGATGGGCAAAGGGATGAACCCAAGGGGGCCCTTTTATGAACAGAATTCTGCAAATTTCCACTAGAGTCATATCCCATTACCCCCACCACATCCCACACCATTCTGGAGGGTCCTTTAGCCTTCAAAAACAGCTTCTCAAGTGGTGCAGGGGACACGCGAAGAGCAAGATTAATAGTTCTTTGAATCTAACCCATAACTAATGGCATTCTGTTTCTCTTTAACAAAGACTAAAATATATACTTTCTCAGATAAAATTCCGTTTGAGAACATAATACTTTATATGTAATACTGAGCCCTGTGGGGATAGGGCGGGATATAAATAAATAAATAAATAAATAAATAAATAAATAAATAAATAAATATTGACAGTACTACCTTTCTTTCACAAAAAATTACTCTTCTGAAAGGTGACATAATAATGTCAAAAAGCCCTACTAGATCAGATCAGTGGTCCAACAGCCTGTTTCAGTGACCAACCATTTGCCCTGGAGGGCCAAGAGGGTAGGGCATAAAGTCGCCTCCAGAAACTGGTATTTAGAGGTTTACTACCTTTTATATTTTTACTGACTTTTAAACCTGTGATGTATCTGGAGACATGCTTGTACACATTATTAAAGAAAATAATTGCTCCAAGCAGAAATAAAATAGTTACCTGGCATTACATTCTTTGATTTGCCTTCCTTCCAGATAAACCTGTGAAGCTGATACAGTCAAGACAGGATCTGGTTGTATTCTGTCTGGAATGGAATTCTTACTTTGTCTATAGGGGAAGGAAAGGGTTGAGGCCTTTTCTGAGCCACTGACCAAAGAGTCATTAAAAACACAATTGTCCATCTCAGCCAAAGGAGCCGGTGAAGAATCCAGAAATTCCAAAGGTACACTCTGAGTCTGCGACCTACCCACAGAAAGTGGGGGTACATGGCAGAAGGATGGACTACCTAGACTTATGAAAGTGTTGCTCTGTTTATTTGTACTAGAAGGCTGCTCAAGTGCCTGGACCATTGAATCTGACACCCTTAGACCTGCATCGGGATACGATGGTCTGAACAAAGGTCCAGATGTAGGATCACAGTTTTGCAGAGCACTGCTTTGATGATTTGGCCTTTGAAAGTTTTTGTCTGGCATCTGCCCAGAGGAAGGCTGCAAATTTTTCAGATGGTGAAGATGATCCGTACTTTGACTCAATGGTGATAATCTGACCATTTCTGAGCTTCCAGTTTCCTCCATAGATCTCCCTCTCCTTCCAGATGTATCAGTATTTTGTTTTGTAATCCTGAAACAAACAGGTGGATCAGTTTCTAGTTCCTCCTTTGGTGGGGCACTGAAGTTAGTTTCAAATCATATGTCAGCTTAGACAATCACCATTTCCTCATTCATTATGATAACACTTTAACATAAATATAAAATAAGCAGACATTTCATAGCAATAATACTGCTGAACTGCACTCCATTTCGTGATTTAAACATGACTTCCTGATTTTATTTTATTAGTTAAAGCAGTCACAGATAGATCAGATTAAGGAGTACTGCTTGAGGGAGTCAAGATGTTTGATGCGCAGGGGTGGAGCGAGGGGGAACTGTGCCTGGGGCACACACACACCCTGTGCCCCTGCCGCAGCACTGCCTGGCTCCGCCCTGCAACACCCCAGAAAGCCCCTGCCACGGTGCCACGCAGGGCTTTGCACCTCCCTGGCCCATTGGCATTACGCCAGTGTTAATGTGTTACTACCTTTTATTGTTTAACTGTTCAAAAACACTACCCTAGCTGCTTTTAACATGTAAAAAAGATTCACGCACACTCCCTTTCAGCTATGTTCATTCTGAGGTCCCTTCCATTTCTTTCCCCTGCAGAACAATCACAGATCTATATGTAACATATAATGTTGCTCTCCATAAGTGGCTTGACTATTATGTATTATGTCAATGTCTATGTATTATGACCACATATAGCCAGCAGTAATTTTGCTAGCTTCTGTCAGTATCCGATGACGTTTAAGTGAGTTAACTTAGCTGAAGGAATGTCCTATAGTTACAGAAGGACCATGTATATATTTTAGTATTTAGTATTTTAGTACCAGTGTCTATAATTGTGAGCAATAATGGGCAAATTTTGTATGCTGATTTTGTATGTTTATTTTATGCCAATAAAGGCTTGTGACTGAAGTGGCTTGACTATAAAGCAGTTAAGGCCTGTGACTACATTGGTGGGTAAACTGTCCAGTGTTAGAAGTATGTCCCTTTCCCACACAACCAGAAACAGGGTTGTGACAGAAGCAGGCTCAATGTCAAAAGGAGTAAACATGAAAAAATAAACCGTTAAAGTTTACAGTGTGGAATATCTGTGTGAATGTGTAAGTGTGGTGCTTGTTATTATACAACAGGCATCCATTATACTTCTGCAACCTAATTCTACTGAGGTGTATAAGGAATGCTTGTGTGTGTCTGGGGGCGGAGAGATCCGACTCTTCCAAAACACAATTTTATAGCTTGAAGACTAAGAAAGCTAAATTATCTGCAAGAAAAGCACTGCCTCAAGAGAGGGCATCTACAGACCAGCAAACTCCATACATGACAACAAGTGAATGATCTTTATTAAAAACGATGCATGTTTATTTAGGAGGGGAGTGGACAGTCACTCAGGACAACTCTAAATTAACCCCAAGGTCCAAGGATATGGTTGGAAGGGGAAGACACATGAACATTAACACATGCTGAGTTCAAAGAAGTACTTTCATATGAACCCACTTGACTATGCTTAGGCAAACAGTTGATACCCATGACATTAGGATTTTTGTGCAAACTGTAATAGCACTCATCTTCATTTGCTATTTAAACTGCACATAATTGAGTAGCAGAACTCTCTTTTTAAAAGCACCTAACAGTGCAAAGCATCTAACAGGGTAAACCCAATAAATCAGGCAGTCCAATCCCAGAAAAAAAAGGGGGGGGGGGCTGAATCAGGTCTTCAGACTGGAGTAGGGCTGTGTTGCCATGTTTGCCCACCCCACCAGCTCTGGAGACTGTGCATCAATGATGCTTTCCTTCGCCGTTACAGCTTTCTGGACTGAGCTGTTACACAGTTTTATGAGGTGGTGATTTACAGTTGATTTTGTAAAGCACTGGGCAACTTCATTCTGGGAAGTAAATACAGGAAATGAAGATAGCAGATGAAATTATTCTTGTCTGATTTGTGGCTTCCTCTATCAGTGAAAAATAATAAAATGTATTATCTGTAGACTATAAAAAAATTACCTACAAATTATTTTCCTGTTTTATGGAATTTAGTTTTTTTTAAGACTTGATTTTTACTGGGCCAAACCAGAAGTGTTCCCTTCTATAGTAAAAAAAATATTTTAGACTAATACAGAGAAACCTTCCATTTTATTGATTGGGATTGCATGTCTCCCCTAAATTGTGTGTGCTGTTTCTCTAGCAGATCAGATGGTGGAGCTCTCATCTCAAATAATGGTCAAGAGAACTGCTGACTGTGCCTTTGAATTACAATGTGGAGTTGTCCCACCTCTGCAAGCAGCCATTTCATGGGTTTGCACACATTTCTGGGTCCAGGAAAAGTCAAAATATAGGGTGTAATGCCAGACCTTCTAATGTGGTCATTTCCCCCCAGTGAACTGATCCCTGTCACCTGGAGATCAGTTGTAATAGCTGGAGATCTCCAGCTACCCCCTGGAGGCTGGAAACACTAGTCCCAACTAATTTAACTTCTTCTCTGTCCTATTTTCCATTTTCCCACATGTACACTTTTAACTCAAAGTGTAACTCCTACTCTAAATTGAAGTAGCTCCTCTGAATGTTTGGTGTAGTACAGGGGTAGGGAACCTGCGGCTCTCCAGATGTTCAGGAACTACAATTCCCATCAGCCTCTGTCAGCATGGCCAATTGGCCATGCTGGTAGGGGCTGATGGGAATTGTAGTTCCTGAACATCTGGAGAGCCGCAGGTTCCCTACCCCTGGTGTAGTATGTGTTAGGACAAGACATGTCTCTGTGTTTTGATTTAGTACCATCTTGACATATTTTTTTCTGCTAAAGCATGCTATTCACAGTTATTTCTTTAGGTAAAAGTTTGCAGTTTTTTCTTCACCCTGCATAAACAAGAAAGCTAATTCCTATGTTAATCTGAATGTATATTCAGGTGTTTGAGGGGGTGTGGTAACAGCAAGGAAGTCATGTTCCACTGACAGAAGTCCTGTCATTGGAAACTCTTTGTGGGATTCAACCCTGTACACAAATTACAGCATAACCAATGGATTTCATACATCATGCAAACCATAAGCAGTCTCCAAGTGGAGCTAGAGGGCTGAAAATTCATTCAAGGGGTTGAACGCCAATGGTATTCTCCTTTCGCACAGAAAGCTCATATATGTGTCTGGAAAAATGTCTGGAAAATCTTTTGGACTACAGTTAGTTTAAAATTAGTCATACATATAATTCCTTTGCCATGCATTGCACCCCAATCACCCCGAAAGATACATGTATCCAGAAAACTCGATAGTGGCCTAGCTGAATACAGCTGGGACCTCCTAGAAACAATTTTCATGATCAAAATATACAACTTTAATAATGGAAGTTGTTATGAGGAGAGAGCAGCTGTACCCGTGGAAAGCCAAGTAGAACTTAAGTTCTTCCTTGGTTGGGGATAGCCAAAGAGAATGCAGTAAAAATACAACTAAATACTTACATGGGCTGAGAGGGATATTTGTGGGCCTGGGATGACAATGATGGGCAGGCTGCAGATTTATAGATATCCTGGAAAAGGAATAAAACTTATCATGAGGAATCTCTGCATACAAATTCATTGCTTTTAACTTTTTACTCACATGCAACCTGCTGGGAAGAGATGGGAAAGCTCTAATGAAAAAAAGAAGTCTTCCTTCCTTATCTCTTCAATGGGACTTCTACATGATGACTATAGTGGGATCAGAGTTCATGTTGGGCTGTGTGTTTGGTAATATTCCAAGTAGAACTCAACTTCCTATGAGAATCCCCAGATTTCATTTTCCCCCGCCCCTGCAGCCTAGCTCTTAAGACAGCAAAAAAGGGGCTGGATAGTGAATGGACAATGCCTGGTGAATCAGACAAAATAGGAGGTGACTGAAAAAAGACTTCTGTGAGGAGTAGGCTCTTGGTGCTCTTTATAACTTCTTGATTCTTCCAATCACTAACACAATAAATTAGGCAAAATAAATGCAGATCAATTCATTTGTTTAATTTGCATTATTTTAGCATGGAATAAACCAGCCCTGCAAATTCTGCTTCTGTTTTAACAATTAAGGTCTACAGAATCTGCTGTCTCTGTCAGGTACTATACCTAACCTTTGCAAACTCTGAAGCTATTTGAAGCATGCAGAAGGATGTCTCAGGGAGAAAAAGGCCATCAAGTTTCCCAGGTAGCTTTCTGCATCTTTATTTATTATTTATTTATTTTATTTATTAAACTTTTATACCGCCCCATCCTCTAGGGGCTCTGGTATATGCTACAGCACCAGTCTCAGGTATATGCTACAGCACCAGTCTCAGAGGGCATCTGTACAGACTGGGCATTGGCCATTTCCTCACAATATGGAGGTCTTGCACAAATGACCACATAAATAGTGGATTTCTTACATAGGCTGTTTCTTACATAGGCACAGCACAATTACACCAGGGTAGACCCAAGATCGTACATACCGGGGCTATTTTATCCCAGTTTCTGCCTCCGCACAGCTGCCTGCTTCTTTCCAGGAGCTGAGGCAGAACTGGGAGGTAATACTCCAGTTTGTTCCGCATGGCCAGGTTTCCCCTTCCTACATCATCCATGCCTCGGCTTCAAAGACAGAGGGAACGGATCCCCCCCCCTCCGCTTTCCCCTTCCTACATGATCTATGCCTCGCCAGCTCTAAAGACAAAGGGAGCGGCTTCCCCGCACCCGCCAGTAGGAAAGGGGCAAGGCGAGAAAAATATACTGGGTCTGCTCCCATGGTATTTGCATGGCAGCGGGGTCACCCTGGGATCTTTTTAAAAAATCTCCAAACTGGCAATTTTTGAATATTGTGGGGTAAGGGAAATATCGCGGGGTACCGCATAAGTGCCGGGAGCCGTGCAAAATTCATGGCTGAACTGGGATATTTTTCTCGCTCACCCCGGAATATTTTGACCATGTGGAAATGGCCATAGTCTAATCCATATGTACAGTTCCTCAGACTATCCATACTTTCAGACTTATGTTTCATGAACAACCCTTCATAAATTTACACATCTTACAGGCATCACACATTACAACAGACACAAGGTTGCCACTGCTGAGTTCTCTCTTCCTTTATCCAGCTGGCAGCTGTGACTATGAAAAATACAGAATGAAGGTAGCTATTCACACAATAACATCTATTATGCCTTACAAGTAGAAGACATAATTAATATTGTAGTAAGCATAACTGTGCTCCAGTGTGCAGAAGAAACCTGGGTTCCACTGCATAACCATGTATGACATTGGCTCCTGATCACTGCAGCAATTAGCAATTTTATAGTTCAGTTTTCTTTCTCAGGATAGTCAATGCCACCACAATAAACTGGATAAATATTGGTACCATTCACCTAAATATATATTTATTTATACTATTTATAGCTTGTCTTTCTCACAGGGAATAAAGGCAGATGACAAAGAGCGGATTAATACAATCAACAAAATGGGGTATTCAATCATCAATGCAATAGGATTGGGAGATGTCTGGAACAAAGACAGCTGTGAATCACCCACTGGCTGTGGTTGCCTCTGGGGATGGGGGGGTGGATCCAAAAGTGACCACCTCTGCCCAACTGAGGGTGGAGGCGAAGCCCAGGCCATGTTGGGCCAGGGCAGACGTCACGCATAAGGGGAGGGCTGAAGGAACCTTTAAAGGGGACAGCCCTCCTTTGTGCTGGCCATGTGCTTTGGCCAGCCGACAAGTTGCCCGCCCACCTCTCCAGCGGTTTTGGTTATGGTAATGTATGTCTCCTGTCATAGCCCTTTGGTGGTGGCACATGGGTATTGATCTGGAAGTGCCGATGGCAGCAAGAGGCAACCGCCCTGCTGAACCGGCAAACAGGAAACACCTCTGGCCAGGAGCGTCCGCCCGGCAGAGCCCGCAGCTGAGCGAAGCCCGACACGGGGCATCCCCCCGGGGGAGCTTCTCTAGGAAGCAGACAGGCCAGATCAAGACCCATGATACGCCGCACGCTTCTGTTTTGTTTGGTTAATAAAATGGCTATGGCCAAAATGTTTATCCCAGCTAAGAGTCCGGTGTGGTTATTGTGAAAGGAACCACCCAGGCGGTTCCCCTCTTTGGAAGGCAAACCAGAAGTTAAACCATAACAGAAACTGAAACATGCCCCAGCACATGGGTTCTCTCTCTTCCACTCAGTGTAGTGGTTAAGGGCAGTGGACTCTGATCTGGAGAACCAAGTTTGATTTCCCATTTCTCCACATGAACGGTGAACTCTAATCTGGTCAGCCAGATTTGTTTCCCCATTCCTACACATGAAGCCTGCTGGATGATCTTGGACTAATCACAGTTCTCTCCAAACATTCTCAACCCACCTACCTCACAAGGTATCTGTTGTGGGTAGGAGAAGAGAAGATGCTTGTAAGCTGCTTAAAGACTCCTTGAAGGTTGAGAAAAGTGGAGCATAAAAAATGATGTTTCTTCTTCTTCTATGTGTTTTGCCAGTCATAGACCTGACTGCCCCCCAGAGAGCTTCAGGGAGGCTAGAGGACCTTCTGTTAAGGGACAGCATCGCCTCTCCTTTGGAATTGAGGATTAATATTTACTGATTAAAAAATGTTCAGGTAAAACTGAATAATAAGCCTTGTCCATGGTTGAGATTAGATTAGACTCCAGATATTTCCATTCCAGCCCTAGTACTGACAAGCAAGCAATGCTGGCACGCCAGAAGAAATACTAGTAGATAGAAGAACTGATGTTTATTCCTGTTCAGTAGCAGTAATACATATCTCAAGGTTCTCCAAGTTATGGTGTAGAGTGCTGTACGAGTCTCAAGTATTCTAGTCTCGAGTATTCTTATCAGCTGCCTAGTATATATTAAACTGCAAGTCAGACCACTGTTTACAGATGCCAGCCTCCAGGTAGGACCTGGGGATCTCCCAGAATTACAGTTCAGACTACAGAGATCAGTTCTCCTGGAGAAACTGGCTGCTTTGTAGAGTTGGCTCTATTGCACTGATTTCCTTGTTCCCCCAGGATCCATCCTACTGTGGTCCCTGTTCCCCCAGGCACCATTGTAAATCTCTAGGATCTGGCAACCCTCACCCCCCCACACACACACCCATCCCCTACCAATTGGCAGCAGGGACCTGGCAACTCTACCAGTGGTCTATGAAGCTCACTGTTGCAAGTTCTGGCTGCCAGTGGCGGTCCAAGGATTGAGACATAAGTCTCCCAAAACTGTCACCTTAGAATCTTTATTAGCAAAAGCCGGGAGAAACTAAGGACAAGGTTCTGCAATTTTAGTGATTTTTACCCATCTTGGGACCCAGTTATCTGGAGGAAAGCAAGCTTATAAATGTTTTAAATAATAAATCAATGAATAAATGTACATGGTAGATCTGCAGTACAGAAGAAACTTAATCTACCACTGAGCTATGGCTTATTCTCCCTAGAAAGTTAGGAAAGCAAAGGGTTGAACAAGCCATGCAGTCAAGTTTCTCTGCTTGGCTGAGGAAAACCCCCCCATGAGAATAAGGAACTGACTTCATTTCCCTGATATACTTGAAAACAAGGGAGATTAGAAGTATTTTCTTATCAGAGAAATAGTTTCTAAGAACCTGAGCTAAGAAGTGAAACAAATTTCCTCCCTCCCTTTTCTTTCCCCTTTACCTCTGTTTGTCTTCCTTATCCTGTTTGCCTAGCATTATCAACAGACATTGTCCTCCAAATTTTGGCACTGAGAAGTGCATATTTCTGCCCTGATGCCCAAAAATATTTGTGGACTGTGAGAGGAAAAAAGAAAATCACTCATTGTAACCACTGGTTTAAGCAAGGTATTACTACTGGAATTATCACCACATTCTGTTTTCTTTTGCAGTCTAAGCCCTGAGAGAAATCAGAATCAGAATATTGGAACACATTTCAAGGATTCATAACCAGGTCCTAGGAGCTTCACTGGTGGATCATTTCATGGAAAAGAACCATTTCCCTGACTCTTTAAGATATACTATGGTGGAAGTGATAGACATTTCACCTGCATCTGTGGCTGGCATCTTCAGAGGTGTATCACAGAGAGAAGTCTGTTATAACAGAAGTCTGGACACAGTGTGTAACAGACTTCTCTCTGTGATACGGCTCCGAAGATGCCAGCCACAGATGCAGGCAAAACATCAGGAACAAGATCTACCAGATCAGGGCCATGCAGCCTGGAAAACCCACAACAACCAACATTGAAAGTGATGCTGTTTGGAAGGTGGGTGGGGAATCTACCCTAAAACAGCTTCACTTTCAATGCTGTTTAAACTAGAGAGCCCAGAGTCTCCCTTTAGGGTGGATTTAAAAGGAGAATCTGGGCTCTCTAGTTTAAACAACATTAAAAGTGATACTGTTTCAGGGTGGATCCCCCCCCTTCAAAAAATAGCATCACTTTCAATGTTGTTTAAACGAGGGAGCCCTCGATGTCTTCTGATTTGTGTGTTGGGACATGTTTTATGTGATGGTGACTTTGAGATGACCTGGTACAAAAAACTTTGTTTGGTCGTAGTGGGGGAGGGTGGCCGTCCATATGGGCCACGCCACAAAAGTCAGATTTTGCCCCAGGCTCTGTTTTTCCTAGCTACGCCTCTGCTATGGATATTAAAAGAAAATTAAGACAGAGAGAAACAAGATTAATATTTGAACTGAATACTACAACTCCAGGAGGACTGAATTCCAATAGTGACTTTTCACCATTCCTGTGAATACAGTTGTGTTCAATTAACTTGAAAGGACTTAACTGCTGCTGTGTTAATTCACTCTGCTCTCTGAATAGAACCTGCGTCAGCAGAAGAGAACAGTTTTAGGTCTTTGTAAGTTTACTCTTCCTTATATTTGTATATCACTTATGGTTTTTGTATATGGATAATGGGGTCTAAGTTTACTGATGAGATATATTGACTGTATATTTTTACTTTTATAGAAGAAGTGTCTGCATTTGAAATATTATTTCAGGCTATTGACATAATTTAGTAAGTTTTCATGGGAGAGCATTAAAAATATAGTTAAAACATGTTATGATGTTATTTATTTATTTTATGATATTATACTTATTTTTGCAGATTGGCTTGACAAAGAACATGAAATAAAACCATATCTGGAGGTTTTATAGTCTCTAAGCCTTTAAAAACCCTCTATATAAACTTCTTGTTGCTTTACCTGTTGGATTTAAATATCCCTGGATTTATCATTAGAAGAAATGAAGATTGGGACTATCACAATTATAAATCAATTCTCACAATTGTAAATAATTTGTTTATGACTCAAGTATTGAGCTTATGTACGCCAAGGTGTAGTATTTGTTATAATGCCTTTTATATACTTACCTTGTTAAAATGGTAGGACCCAGTCTAGACATGTGTGGTAGAATTTTGAGTTGTTAGACTGCAGATTACATTGTTCACTGCTCCCTAATACTGGTATAAATAATTTTCTTTTAAATGGGAAACTACTAAAATACACAAAGGGCAGGGGTAGAACCTTTCTTCCTTTTGTGCTAATTTTTAATTTGCAAGAAGTAATGAGGGAGAATTAAAAATGCAACTCTTGCGACATAAAGTCTGAAGTAATATATCTCATTACACCACCTCCAAATTCCTATACATCATTGTGTTGTATGTTTGGCCAGGCTCTAGCCTCAGTAAAAAATAAATTGTTGGAAGAAACTCAGTATGTGCAACTATATACAGATTGCTGATCACTTTGCCATTTGATGGCATGAAATTATGGGGGAAGAAAAACTGAGTGGGATGTGACATCTTTAAAAATCTTGGCCATTTTCCAGGCATAATTGAGTCCCAGCAGTTTCATTGAGAAAGTTAGATACACACTTCTCCTTCACATGGAAATAATGAATGGGTATTGTAGAGCCAAAAGGAAGGAGTTTTAAGTCCAATGTTCATATGCTTTGTATTGCCGAAGGCTTTCATGGCTGGATTCAACTGGTTGTGGTGGGTTTTCCGGACTGTGTGGCCGTGGTCTGTTCCTAACATTTCAACTGCATCTGTGGCTGGGAGCTTCAGAGGTGTATCACAGAGGGAAGTCTGTTACACACTATGTACACTGTGTTACACACAGTGTGTAACAGACTTCCGTCTGTGAAGTCTATGCTTCCACATCGCATCGTGCTGAAAGTGATGTCATCACACATGGATGTGAATTGCCCCCCTCCCATTCGGCCAGCCTGCTTCCTGAGAAACATTTAACATCTGTTAAACAAAGATTTGTAGGTGTCTTTATGAGGACAGATAAATTATTATATCCCATTCTGGGCTATTCAAATTGCACAAGAAGTTGTGCTGAAACCTATCTAGTAAAATCAGCCCAGTGACTTTCAGACATGAATGTGGCCATCTTGGCCCACATGGCCAAACTACTAAATATTCAGGCTCTATACAAGGTGGGCCAAAAGGCATAAAGATGGTCACAAGGGGTAGGACTTTTTCACTGGTTTCCTCCCACCGCCCCAATATGGAATGCATTTTACCTCTCCTTGCTTATGGCACCATCACTAAAAAACTTTCTACTTTGGCCAAGGCTTTCTTATTTCAGCTAGCTTTTAACTGCTCCTGTTCATTGGTTCTTTTTTAGTTTTGTTCTGGTTTCACACTGATGATAATTTTAGACTCAGGTGCTGATCTATTCTATTTAAGGCTTTACAGCTATTACAAATATTTGGTTATGGGATTGCTCAATTGTTATTTTATTGTACTATTAACTGCCCTGGACACATGTTTCTGGAGATAAAATATACAAACATTTAAAAATAAATAAATTATGGATAAAACAAGTATATCAAAACCTCTGACAATTTGGCACAATTGGGCAAATTATAGCTCAATAAGTTTTTTACTACCTGCATAGGAGAAGGCGTTGATTTTGACCTCCCATGGCCTTTGCCGGAGGCAGAAGCACCCGAGTGAAAAAGACTTTTAGTTGAAGCACATCTGTTGACACAGCTTCCTTCACTGGCAATGGACTGCATTTTCCAATGACTCTTTTTGGGCACAGAAGAACTGGCAATAGCACTATCAGAAGCCGGAGTTATAGAAGTTGTAGAAAAGATGAGAGGGGGTGTTTCTGGATTTCTCCCGAGATCAGGAAATTGACAGGAATGATCAACATTCTGTGATTTTTTGCTGCTACTGAGGTTGGAAATGCTGTCCTCTGAAAACTTCTTTGAATTTGAAGGCCTCATTTGCAAAGGGGGCTTTTGCAGGGCACTGGAATGGGCAGCAGCAGGCCATTGTCCAATCTTGCGTTCCATGTATTGAAGAAGTGCATTGTGCTGTATCTGCTTTAGTTCCGCCTTGGAAAGACCCCTGCTTTGATTTTCGAAAGCTTTATTATTGACAATTACATTGTCTTGGTCATTGATTTCATCAGACCTGGACCTTGCATTCTTCTTTCTCCACAATGTGCTGTGATCTCTCTGGTCATCCAGTTGATTCAGTTTCTCAGGTTCAGAATAAGAGATCTTCTTTTGTTCTCTGGTGATCCTTTTCCTTCCCCCAATTCGACTAGCTTGTGGTTTTGGGAGATCTTCCTCTTTACTGATATTTTCCAGTGGCTTGTGGGGAGGAATCAATTTGCAGTTCTCATTTGTACTGGATAATGACAGAGACCTGAGGTGATGAATGGACGGCCTCGAGGAAGGCTTCTGCTTCAGCCGAATGGGTAAGCTCATCTGTAAATCCTTTCTCTTGAAAGAGGTTTCTCTCAAAACTTTTCTTTGAGCTATTTTAAGTTTTTCTCGATAGTCATTCTGGAACTTCTCGTCCACTGATGATGCTGGGCTCCCTAGAATTAGCTCTGTCTTCTGGCTGGCAACAATGTCATTCACACAGTTATTACAGTCCCTTGGTATTTCTGTTGGTTCTGCAGAGACTGAATGATCACTCCTTGGAGATTTCATAGCAGAGTCTTCTTGTAGCTGATTTGGATTACTCAAAATGTTGGTATTTTTCCCACCAGAAAGATAATAGAGCAATGGAGTTGTTTTTCTGTTTATCTTTCTATTTGCAGAGTCATCCTGGCATTGACTTTCAACCTTAGAAAATTGTTGTGGCAAATGAACAGAAGCCAGCATTTCCTCTTGCGTGGGCTTTGTAAGACTGTCAGGGCTGTCATTTTCATTTTGCTTTGCTTTTTTAACTCCATTGAGCATTTGGGATGCAGACTCCTCATAATGCTTGCAATAAGAAATAGTTTTGGTTGTACCATAAACTTCACTATGATGAATTTCTGCGATGTCCACACCCTGAGATGGTGACTTTTGCCTTCTATCTTGCTGTTTTAGAAGTGGCTGCCCAGCACTCCTGCTGTTTTCTTCTCTCGAGCTGAAACAGTGACTCTTGTCTTCATAAGTATTAATTATCCCCCATGCGGTTGCACTTGGAAGAATCCTGTCTGTGACCTTTAAGCTTGGGTAGTTTTCACAGATCTCTTGATCCAAACCTGAATGCTCATCACCACAAAACTGTCCTTCTGGTTCACTGGATACTGACATGGTACATGGCTGATCTGCTTCTGTGAAGGTTGGTTTGTGTACACTACAAGCATAAAGAGACTGTTTGTTCTCTTGTGTATCATTAACAGCACTACAAATGGTATGTGGCAAAGGAGAGAACTTAGAGTTCAGTGCCTCAGGAATTTTATAATTGTAGACTGAATTATGAACCTTCTGTGTGTGGACCAAAGAACCAGATTCCATATAGTCTTGAAAATTTAAATAATGTTTAGTAGGAATGGTAGTTTCATTTTTCCTTGTGGTGCGTTGATTAGTAAGATACCAAATGTCACTGTTTTCTAGTTCTAGGCCTGGACTTTGATTTTTACATCTTGAGAGCCAGCAGTCATCTTTACACTTTGTGGAAGAGTCAAAAGGGAGGGTTTTGCTGGAATCGTCACTGCTTTCCTCTGCTTGAATGGTGCTGTCAAGGCAAATTCCTGAATTACTTTGATCTGTATTTCTGTTAGTTTTACAACTATCAGCTTGAGCTGGTTGGAATGATGGGTGTGGAAGGCAAAATGGAAGCGTGGCCACAGGTGATGGTGGTTTGTATAATGTCCCAGGTACAACAGTGCTTTCACATGGGCTGCTATTGTCCATATTGTTGTACATGTTCATTGCTACAGGCTTGTCTTGATATATCTGTTTAAGATTAGAATATGCTGCACAAGGGTTAAAAACACCTCTTACATATTCTGAGTCCATATATGCAAGCTGTTCTAATTGCAGATTGTCATGGTCACTGTAGCACAATGGAATATGACACTCTGGAATATTGGAGCCACCTGAAAAAGAACTGTAGGCAGAATCTGCTTTCCCTGGGATATGTAAGCACTGGTCTATGCTGCTGATAGGTGCCTCAGAAGAAAGCTTGGTAGCATAGCTGGATGAGGTTGCTGGCTCCAGGAACTCTGTTATTCTTCTAATGTGCCTCAGGTTCCATCTTGTCATTTCATTCTCACAAGAAGACATTGTTGCTACTATGAGTCATCAGGTCCTTTAGGAAAGGACTGGACATAGAATTAAGATGTCCTGCTTACAATTGAGAATAAGCATCCTCTGCAGAAGATATTGTCACATTGACCACCATACATCACAAGCTGAGATATCCTGGAAAAGAGAGAATGCAATTTAAGGACACATGTGAAGACCATCCATTACTACTGCAAGACTTTGTGGAACATCATCAAGATAATACAGCGCATTGATTTTTGTTCTGTTTGTATTCAGCATTATATATTATAAACAAAAGACTGTAGATCACAGTAAAAAATCCAGAATGCTCTTCCTTGTATTGATTTACCTTGAGATTTGGTACAATTATTGTTTCATGATAAATTGTAGAGTTTCTTCTTTGGGAATATTCCTATTATATATTAAATTGATGTAATTCTTAGTGTAATTTCACACCTATGACTTTTATTTTGCTATAATATTTAACTGACATAAATTAACATTACTAATTACTAGTGCTATTGTGGAAACTGATGCTGCCTTCTGCAAACTTACTTCACATTAACAACATTCACATTCAACACAATTATAATAGTGACCTGAATGCTTTTTAGTGTGTTGCATAAAAGTGGTGGTAATCTAAACAACTGTTACATAGTCCATCCAAAAATAGCTTAATGAGATACTGCAAGGGCCATGTGTATTTACAGTACCATCCAAGAACACTTTCCTAAAAGTAATCTCCACTGAACAGAAACCAAGTGATATCACCCCATGGGACAGCAATTAACCAGTGTTAGCACGGGGGACTACCTTTACCTTAAGATTCTGAATGCCCTGACCTGGATATCTCAGGCAAGCCCTATCTCAGAAGCCAAGTAGGGTCAGCCGTGGCTAGTATTTGGATGGTCAACCTCCACAGAATACCAGGCCATGACACAGAAGCAGACAATGGCAAACAACCTCTGAATGTCTCTTGCCTTGAAAACCCTATGGGGTTGCCATAAGTTAGATGTGATTTGATGGCGCAGAGAGAGAGAGAGACAGAGAGAGAGAGAGAGAGAGAGAGAGAGAGAGAGAGAGAGAGAGAGAGAGAGAGAGAGACCTGCTTAGGAGACCACTGTTAGTTTAGTAATTACACTTCCTAGCTGAATTCATCGTGTCCCACCATTGGATTAGATAAAACTGTGAACTGATTGTTAAGCGTGCTTAGGAATACAAATTTAAAGTCACAGTTTCCAGAACTGTAAAACTCGGCTGACTCCGCCTGTACAAAATCCCTTCAAAGATGATGTTGTATTACAGGAATATCTCCCAGATGGGTTGTTCAGACACATGTCCTGATATTTTTACTCAATTAGTCAACAAGATCTTTTCCTGTTATGATACATATCATCCTTGCTGATTTGCATAAAAACAGAAAAAGTAAACACAGCCAGAGCCATGGAGACTACAAATGTTACTATCAGTAACTTGGGTAGATTTACTGAGTTCTAATATGTTGGGAGTGGGTGGCAGTTTTAGTTATGTTCTAATTATGTGTTATAAGTTGCTTTAAGCCATAGAGAAACACAGGATATGTTTTATTATTTATTTATTTGTTACATTTAATATACTGCCCACCCCCGAACTATGGTAATATGGTGTTCACTATCAGCATAGAATTCTGTGATTCCATGACCATTTACACACTTGTGGTCTCCTTTGCATTCCCTTCAGGTTGGATTCTCAATTACGCACATGTTTTCCCCTCTCTGGAACTGACTGCGCTCTCAGATCAGGAATACCCACAGTTTCCAAAAGCTCTCAAAATGCAACTTTCCCTTTACAGAAAAAGTGAAGGAGATCCAATGTGTTAGGGTTTCTTTGGATTTTCTTGCTCCTTTCTGCCTTCCTCTATCCACACCACAGCAGTTCCTCCTACTCTTCAGGTCACCACTTCAGAACTATCAGAAGGGCTTTCTTTCTTTTTTGATGCGCTCTGCTATTAGAAATGTTATGGCACTTGAGTGTAAATCTGTCAAGTGCTTTAAAACTGGCCTTTTGTTACAGGACTGGACCTGTAGCTGCTGACAGTTATATGTGTGTGTGCAAATTGGCATCAAGTTGCAGCCAACTTACAGAGACCTCAGCAAGGAGCTTTCAAGGGAATTGAGAAGCAGAGGTGATTTGCCATTGCTTTTCTCTGTAGAGCCTTCCTTGGTGGTTCCCATTCAAGCACCAACTCAGCATCTGAGATATGATGAGATCAGGCTATACCATGCCACCTTTCCTCCCAAATGTAGCTGTCAGTAACATACCCAATGATTATTAACAACTTGATATCTTTACCACCACAAATAAGCAGCATCCTCTGCTGCAACTTCTTGCAATAAGCAACCTCAAAATATATGTTGACATCAGTGGCTCTGAAGTGATGCCTAACCCTCCTCAATGGTGACAAAACTCTGCTTCCTTCCCCAAACATGCTAACATTGCAGGTTTTCAGGCTGCATTTTCCATACTGGTATGTGATCTTAGGTTGTCCTCACCTTTCTTGTTCTTAGGTCTTGCACAATTTTTCCTCTAGTTCAGCCATATTTCCCTTCTTTTCCCCTCTACTTTTGTTCTTCTAATTGCCTTGGAGCCTCATCTAGTTCTGTTCCTGATTTCATCTGCTAAATTATTAGATTCTTGCCTCATCTAAATTAGAAGAAATTGTAATCAAGGATAAAAATACCATGCACATAGAGGAACAAAGCCTGTTGAGGGAAAATAAGCATAGCTTCTGCTAAAAGAAGTCCTACCTCACCAATCTTTTGGAGTTCTTTGACAAAAAAAGAATAGACATGTAGATGATAATAAAGCTGATGGGCAGTCAGGATGGACAAAAGGAACTACTTCTTTATGCAGCAAGTTATTAAAATGTGGCATTCACTGCCTGAGAATGTAATGATGAACACAGGCTTAGACAGGGATTGGGCAGATTCATGGAGAATAGGACTATCAGTGGCTACTAGCCTTGGTGACTAAAGGGAACTTTCACGTTCAGAGAAAGCCAACCTCTGAATCCCAGTGCTAGACCAGTGCTAGAAGGCAATATCAGGGGAAGGCCTCTGCCTTTGTCCTGTTGTTGGACCTCAAGAGAAACAAGTTGGCTACTGTGTGAGATGGGATGCTGGACTTAGATGGCCCACTGGTCTGATTCAGTATGGTTCTTATGTTCTTAAGTGCATCTCAGGCTAATTCTGGATGTGTAGTCCTATGGCACAGAAAAAGAAAAACAAGAGAGACATATTTTGCTGAAAATGTCTGGTGCTCTTTCAGCAAAAAGTTCACCAGCTCTGAACTGTTTCAAGGACAGTCTTGGCATCAATCACTTTTAGCCAAGGGGAATGTGGAAAGCAGCCAAGCTGGATAATGTCAGGCAGGCGAAGGCCAGTGAATAGTTACAAGAAGTTAATTTATAAAGTGGAGCTAGATTTACAAGACATAGTAAACAAGTCAGACAACTCCCAAGAACAGCAAGGTAGAGCAACAGAATTCTAAACAAGGCATTTGTGCCAGAGCCTCTGGGGACAAAACCAGATCTTTCTGATGCAAAATAATCCAAATCAGAAATTGAATTAATTGGACTTTCACTGATGGCAGAATGGCCTACTTGAATTCTGGGGAACTCTGCTGTATGGAGAAACAGATGGCAAAATTCAAGCCTGTTCCTCAATAAGGCTAATATATGAAGATGCCAAACACAATTTTTTTACACAATACTTTGTAGACTTCAACTGATTTCACTCTAACAACAGACAATTCTGAAGTAAATAGTCAATTTTAATAGCAAAGAGCTTTGTTGAATATTTTGAAATAGTCTGAGTGAACAAATCCCCCCCCACCATAAAAAAACATTGCTTCTGGACAGTGCGTATCTGCCCGGGGACATGGGGTAATCCATGTCTTTGGATGCACGCCATCTGGTCATGTGGAGGGCACGAAATTGGTCCCCCATGTGACCAGAGAGTCAGCCTCCCTGAAGGAGGCAACTCTGACAAAACATGGAGCCAAAACAGCGTAGCCTGAGTAGACTGCTTTTTCAGTCGGCTGCCGGCAGAATTAAAGTAAGTGGGGATGGGGGTTAGTGCCTATCTTTTCAAGTTATGATGAGCATTTCAACAATATACCCATGAACCTTTGCTAAATATGCAAATTAGTAATTTGTATATTTAGCAAAGGCTCTTGGGTATGTTGTTGAAATGATCACCATAACTTGAAAAGGTAGTTCAAGGCATGACTGGGCCTGCTAAAACCTGGGGGACAGGGCCACGTCCCTGATCTCCAGGCAGTCGGCGGGGGGGGCTGAGGGAGGCCCAACTCTGCACTCTCCGCAGGTGGCCGGGGCCAGGGCATTCCACCCTCCCAGGATCCCTGCAGCAGGGACGTGTGGGGGCAGGGCTCCTGTGCAGGGCGCCCAGAGGAAGCTTTGTCTCCGGGTGCCATTTAGACCCTGTACGCCTCTGCTTCTGGAAGATTTTCTGCACCAACTTTTCCCATATCTCTCAGAATTAGCTGGAAAGATATGCTCAGTGTCTAGCCTTAAGAACATCTGAGCAACTGAATCTAGTCCCCATACATCAAAGACCCATGATCCTGCAATGACGCATATATGAATGCTGGGTTCACAGCCAAAGGCTAAGATTCCAATTCAATGGGGAAGTTAATAGTTATATCTGTAGAAGTTATAAGTACTTCACATTGGCTGTATCAGGCCCTGACCTTTCTCTGGGTATTTGCAAATCCTCAGGAAGCCCTGACAATAAATGACCAAATATTACTCTGCATTGTAAATGTTCTAAAAGTAGAAACATATCTAGAGAAAAGCTTTTTACAATCCTGAGCTAAACAATGGAGCCTTAAGCTTTATATTTCATATGTATTGAAGTTTGTTAAAATGACATACAGCCCCATCTCCTTTCACCCTGGAAGGAAAGAAAATTCACTCAGTCAACATCTTGGTAAGGTTAAAAATGATGCTATTGTTTTCCAAAAGGGTCCTGTGGCTAAGCAGCCAGAAATGTCCTGGAAATTGCACAATACAAGCCAATAGGGTAACATAAACTCATTCCAGGAGGGTATTCTCTGTTGTCTGCCACTGACAGAAAGCACATTAAACTAAGTGCGGTGTAAAATGCCAGAGAAACAGCAGATGGTGCAAAGTTCTTTAATAAACTAGCACTGCAGGAAATAAACAAAGGGAAGCAAGCCATCAACTAGTCAAGAGCCAAACTAATATCATATCACCATATTTTCCTGTCATATTTGCATCCTGGTCCTTCTTCCAAGAAGGAAGAGTTGATGTCCCCATTTTTATCCTCCAACAACCCTTTGAGGTGAATTAGCTAAGCTTGATGGATAGTGATTGGCTCAAGGTTTGTTACTTGGTTGAGTGAGATTTGAAACCAGGTTTCCCACATCCAAGTCCAATACTTTATCCACGAAACTAGCGATTCTCAAACTTCTCAAGCTGACAAGCCCAAACACACAGCCTCTTGAGCAGGAATAGGCTTACAGTGAATGCAAAAGGGAAGAAGCGTGAGTGTCAAATAAAGGCAAGAACTGGAATTCATCTGGTTCTAATCAGAATCAACTTCCTTGATTATTTGGGTGAGTTAACACCCAGCAGGAGCAGCAGTGGCGTAGGAGGTTAAGAGCTCGTGTATCTAATCTGGAGGAACCGGGTTTGATTCCCAGCTCTGCCGCCTGAGCTGTGGAGGCTTATCTGGGGAATTCAGATTAGCCTGTGCACTCCCACACACGCCAGCTGGGTGACCTTGGGCTAGTCACAGCTCTTCTGAGCTCTCTCAGCCCCACCCACCTCACAGGGTGTTTGTTGTGAGGGGGGAAGGGCAAGGAGATTGTCAGCCCCTTTGAGTCTCCTGCAGGAGAGAAAGGGGGGATATAAATCCAAACTCCTCCTCCTCCTCCTCCTCCTCCTCCTCCTCCTCCTCCTCCTCCTCCTCCTCCTCCTCCTCCTCCCTCCTCCTCCTCCTCCTCCTCCTCCTCTTCTTCTTCTTCTTCTTCTTCTTCTTCTTCTTCTTCTTCTTCTTCTTCTTCTTCTTCTTCTTCTTCTTCTTCTTCTTCTTCTTCTTCTTCTTCTTCTTCTTCTTCTTCTTCTTCCTCCTCCTCCAGATTTGTAAAATGGAAATTATAGAGATAGAAAGACACAAAGACAAAGTCATTGTTGTTAAAAGGTACATGAATAAGAAATATATTTTACTTTCCTACTCTCTAGACACTTAAGTCTCTAGAAACTTAAACTTGTTCATGTAGTATCATTTGTGTATGTATCATATATGTATCATATATGTCATTTGTAGTAGTAACTGTACAACACAGAGGACATGACTTAGATGCAAGCAGCATGTTAGTCACAAAGACATGTGCTGTCTAAAGATTTTGTTGCAAGAGTGTATCACTTGGTTCTGTAAACTTTCTAATGTAGTTAGCACACATGGGTGCTACATCAAATTATATAGTATCATAGACTTGGAAGAAACCACAAGGGTCAGCAAGTCCAATCTGCTGCCATGCAGGAATACACAATTTATTCCTGACAGATAATCATCTAGCCTCTGTTTAAAACCTCCAAAGGAGGAGACTTTACCACACTCATGTATTTCACTGTCAGACAGCCCTGACTGTCAGGAAGTTCTTCCTAATGTTTAAGTGGAATCTCTTTTCCTGTACCTTGGGTCCATTACTCCTTGTCCTAGTCTCTGGAGCCGCAGAAAACAAGCTTAATTGATCTTCAACGTGACATCTCTTCAAATATTTAAACATGGCTTTCCTGTCACTCCTTAACCTTCTTTTGGGTAGACTAAACATACCTAGCTCTCTAAGGTACTCCACAATGGACACAGAATTCAGACCTTTTACTATTTTGATCGCCCTCCTCTGGACCCATTCCCACTTGTCAAGTCAATGTTTTAAAAAGATATTATCTGGCTTCGTAAGCACACTCCCATTGACCAGAGTGCCATGTATGCAATTTCTGTGCAAAAGGTAAGTAGTGGATGGAGAAGAAATCAACTGAGCAAACAGTACAGTTAATCTAAAAAAAAAAATAGCATGCTTAACATTGACCTATGGACCCGTGAATATAGCACGAAGGCCATTTTGAGCTATTCCTGTGACCTGTCACTGATACATGCTGACATAAGTTGTAAAGCACTACTGCTGAGTTGGACTCAAGAACAAATGTATACACCTAAATACTATTGTATTAATGATTATATTAATTGTTATAGGTTTTCTGATAATGCTGCTAGTGTGTTTTAAGAGATTTTAATGTTTATTGTTCACAATTTGTGTTTTATTGTGCATTGCTTGCTTGCTTGCTTGCTTGCTTGCTTGTTTGTTTGTTTGTTTGTTTAATTTGATAGACCGCCCAACCCCCGGAGAGCTCTGGGCGGTGTACAATAAACGTAGAAAGCATTTACAATTTAAAATCATAAAATAATATACCAATAAAAACACTAAAGTACATTATAGCAGCAGTTCATATATCAATCCAAATACTGATGGCCCTCTGACCAAAGGCCAGGAGGGTCAGCATTGCCCAAAAATAGATGGAATCAGTAACCAGGCAATGCTGGAGATGACAAGCTATTGCGGGGGCTTCAGAGGGGGGCAGGTAAACTGTGGCTGGCATTCCCAAAGGCCTGGTGGAATAACTTGGTCTCGCAGGCCCTGCGGAACTCACCAAGGTCCCGCAGGGCCCGGACAGCAGATGGTAGAGCATTCCACCAGGACGGGGCCAGGGCTGTAAAGGCTCTGGCCCAGGTAGAGGTATTGTACACCGGGTATTGTACACCGCCCAGAGCCCTTCAGGGATTGTGAAATTACATTATGAAATGTAATTGATTGATTAATAATGATAATAATCAACAACAACAACAACATGTGAGTGGTCTGTGTTTGTACGAATCAGCCTTTCGTAGACAGCTGTTCTACCACCAATCTATTTGTTTCATTGAAATATAATGAACTAATACTGCTTAAAGGCATTTATTCAGTTTTTCAAGACTATTACATGTATACCAGAGAATCATTTCATAAAGGGAATGCAGATTCACCAAATAACATTTTCTGATGCAAGGATTTTTCAAGCATCCAACAGCTATATATTGGTACTGAGAAAATACCTTTTCCCCTTCCTATTTGTCATTATCATGCAATACTATGACAGAGGAGGCTGTGCACAAGTTTCAAACACTCGAGGAGCACTGCTTGGGATTCCAATTATGACCTGTGACAAGATTTCCCTGGTGTGATGTTCATGCCATTGCTCAAACCTTTCCTGTCTTGTGTTCTGAATTCTTTACAAGGTGAATATTGATCCACTTGACTGCTCATGTAATGTCTGTTATTAGCTTATCCCCTCAATTCTTCCAGCAGTTTTGTATTCTCCACTTGTGCACTAGGACAGTGGTGGTGAACCTATGGCATGGGTGCCAGAGGTGGCACTCAGAGCCATCTCTGTGGGCACGTGCCCCCACCCACCCCACACACATCTAGGCTGGCCTGGACCGCTGGGCTCGATTATTAGCATTAAACCTAAGACCAAGTTTTGGGGGAGCAGTGTAGTTAACCCTGTTAAGCGCTGTTAAACCCCACTGATTTTCATGCAAAGAACTTACCTGGGAGTAAGCTCGGTTGCTGTCAATGGCTTCTGAGTAAACCCTCCTAGGGTTGTGATTCACCCGTTGGAAGAGTTGCACGGTTGCTTCAAAGCAAAGCCACCGACTACCACCAAGCTTACTCCCGAGTAACGTGCGCCTTGGAGCCAACCGTTTTTTCTAAACTAAAACCTCAGTATTCAGGTTAAATTGCCGTGTTGGCACTTTGCGATAAATAAGTGGGTTTTGGGTTGCAATTTGGGCACTCGGTCTTGAAAAGGTTCGCCATCACTGAACTAGGACAAAGAGTCCCTTTTCAAAAGTGTGGTGCTAACAGTAAAGAACTGCCCACTGGAAGCCAGACTCTTCCCCTCTCCTAGAAATGCAAATAAGATGATCACACCATGGCACACTTGCAGAATATTGTGATGGTAAAATAGGATAGGGGCATGAAGTGATTGTTCATATGGATTGACCCCAGTTTTTCAGATGGGATAATAATCTCACCCATAGTTGATTTATAGTTGTTGTTTTCTATCAGAAATTTAACAGATTACATATGTGAGTGTTTGCTCAGCAAACTAATTAACCAAAGGCAAGAGAACCTGAATTGGTTCCCAACAGTTTTACAGAAATGTGGGACAAAAGAATCGCCTATTATCAACCTCTTTTACAAAATCCAAGAGCGCTCAGAAGAATGTGATCAATAAACATGTGAAATGCAAAGCAAACATCATGAGCAGCCTACCAGTGTTGTACTCAGTTGTGAATGACCCCCTGCTTATCAAAGTACAAACGGCTAAGATAAATATTAAACTACATTCTAAAGATTCCATTCAGTTGCATGACTGGCAGCTAGAACCTCACCTACTTTAGAAGCAAAGAGCTTGTAGAAAGGCATCGGGGCCTAAGAGAACATCGCACAAGATATGGTCTCTGCTAAACATGTAAAAATAAGGAGGCTACATATGAGGGGCACAATCCAAAGGGGAGAATTAGTCAAAATTCGAATTAGTGTCCTTCCTACTAGTTTTCACCTATTCTGTCCCAGTGGCTTTTTTTTTCCAGCTGAGGAAGACACTTCTCTGGAAACTTGATTAACAGAAAGCAGTTGAGGGGGCAATGATTGGGAAAAGCAGTATGTAGGTCCCTGAATCCAGACCACTGCTTCTTCTTTGAACATTTTAAGAGTCTCAGTGGTGATTCCCACACAGCAGAAATAAAACGTCTTGGGGTCGTTTTAAAAAGTGTTTTGGGGAAGAAGTTTGCACACCCCAAAACATCTCCAAAATGTTTTATTTCTCTCAACCCAGCTGAGAAGAAAAGCAGACTTCTTACTCTCACCTAGACTTCTTACTCTCATTTTCACCACTTGTGCATGCCATTTTGTGTGCTACGGTAGATTCTTAAAGGTTCCCAATGGAGGTTTCCTCTGCTTGCAGCTCATCCGTGTTCACTTTCTATGTAAAAAGTAGATGAATAAAGTTTGTTTTATGTATTGTCGAAGGCTTTCACGGCCTGAATCACTAGGGTGTTGTGGGTTTTCCAGGTTGCATGGTCATGTTCCAGTAGTATTTTCTCCTGACATTTCGCCTGCATCTGTGCCAGCCACAGATGCAGGCAAAACGTCAGGAGAAAATACTACTGGAACACGACCATGCAACCTGGAAATCCCACAACACCCTAAAGTTTGTTTTGCTTAGCGATCCTGGACAGGTATCATTTTCCTTTTTTATTGTTTTCAGGGGGATTTCTGTGAAGCTACGGTGACATGATTAGAGAAGTTGCAATCCACGCATATTTGTGTCGCCATAGCTTTGCAGAAGTACCCCTCAAAACAAAAAAGGGGAAAACGACAGGTTCACAGGATTGCTAGACAAAACAAACTCTATTCATCTACTTTTAACACAGAAATAATGTGCAGATGAGATGCAAGCAGAGGAAACCTTCATGGAAAACCTTTACCGAATGGCAGAAGCACGGAGAGTCTCTGCAGCAGCACGGAGAGTGGTGGGTGCAAATAAGAAACTGACAAGAGCTCTGTGCAGCCAGTGGGGAAAAATATTCATTTTGGCTGAGAATGCTTTTGGCTGGCTGTTTTTGGTGGGCTGTGTGTGAACTAAAAAACCCAAAAATGATCTTTTCAAAACATCTGCAGGATGTTTTATTTCTGCTGTGTGGAAATCACCAGTGGAATCCTGGGGTCACACTTGAAGGTGGTGCTAAAGGGGAGTTCTTGCTGGAGGTCTGAGAACAGTCTAAAAAGGCCACAGAGGCATAAGCATGGCCCAGCTCCTAAAGGCTTGAACCAAGCGCTAATGGCACAGTGCTTTAATGGAGGCACAAAAGAGCCTTTTTCTAATCGTTCACAGGCATAAGCACAGGCATTTTCTGGTTTTACCAGTATCCCTTGACTAAATGAAACATGAGAGGGTTAGATAGGAATACAAGGGGAATGTACAGGTCTCCCTCACTCTGGGTTGAATTCTGTGCAAAATCTCTGATGAAGGAAGAGCTTTCCATCAGCAGAGTAGGATTTTTCTGCTACCCTTCCACCTGAGAGGGGAGTCGGCGGTCTATAGCGAGAGGGGAGAACTAGCAAAAATCTCCCTGCTGCTTCCATCAGTGGGGATTTTCCTTTGGAACCAATCCTCTGTAATAGCATTTGCCATAAGAAAGGCAACAAAAACACAACTCTGTAGAGTCCTGTAAGATTCCTCCACATAAGGATGCTTCAACAAAGAGGATTAGGTTGAGCCCACAGAATGCAGTGATAGAACTTTTCCCTACACATTCCATATAAATACAACAAAATGGGGTCACATGGGAAAACAATCCAGTTTGTAACTGTATGAATTGTTACATGGGGCCGGAGAGCTGGGGTACATTCTTCTTATTATTGTGCTTTCCTGACCTAGCTCACTCCTAATCACTAAAATGCTAGTAGTTTCACCATGCACCAGTTGGAATGGAAGTTAATCCCACTCCTCCTGTGGCCCTAATCTTGATTTCTGCCTCATCCCTTATGGCTGCTATTAAGAATGAAAAAACAAATGAATGTTAGCTACTTCCACTTTAACCAGGATTCTTGTTGAACTGAGTCACCAAAAAACAAAACAAAAAAGGATACATATGCTTTTAACTCCGTGCAAGATTTTAAGAAGGTCCACAGCTGGGGGATAAAAAAAAGTATTGTTGAACTGAGTCACCAAAATAAATTAAAATAAAAGGATACATATGTTATGAGTTAATTATAGAGTAAAAGCTCCATGCAAAGGGCTCTGGAAGTCATGGACATTGGTCCTGCCGCACCTCAGTGCCACCTCCAGAGGGCTTTCAGGTGGCATATGGGTAGAGCAGAAAAAAAGAGAAATGCCTGGAAAAAAGCCCTCCATTGCTCAAAGCGGAGTTATGCCTTCCCAAAGGGTGGCATAATTCTGAGGTCCACATTGCAGAGTTCCTGGCACCCAAGCCCAGGTGGAAGGTGACGAAAGTCGGCTCCAACCCCAGAAATGCCCTGGTCCACCCTACTACGCCGGTGTCCAATTGGCCACCAGCGTCGCTCTGCAGCAGCACCTACTTCCATGTTTTGCTGCTGCAGATCTGTAGGGCGACCAAATGATGGAGTCCTTGCCCTCTCTGCCAGTGGCAGTGTCCCTTAAGTTGGCAGGGGGGAAAGACGCCAGCACGAGTCCAACCACATCCAAGTGGAATTGGGCCATTAACATTAAACTTTATTATTGTCACTTTATTCTATAAAGCAATATTGTTTTCAGTTTTGTTGAACACAATTGTATTGCTTTTCTTGAATATTAGTTCAGTCAGTGCAAATGGGAAATATATAACAATGCTATTCAACTTCTATACTAGGCTTATGACATATTAAGTAGCAACAATCTAATACTGAGTTAGGCTAGTGAGTGGGATTTTGGTTTGAACAAAGACCACAGCAAAATTTGAGGGTATTGAAGGTAGACTAAGGCTGAAGCAACAATCAAAAATGTATCAGAAGTAAACTGGGGTAATGAAAGAATTAAGCATCTTTTTAATGGACACCTACATTTTTGAGTGACTGAGGTAAATGCCAGGGATTTCTCTGGGTTCCTTATGGTTTGTATTTTATAATCAGATCAAATTGGGAAAGCCTCAAGTCAGTGCCTGTTCTGGCAGAATCTCTCTCATTCCAGCCAACATGCAGAGATCAAGAAGTTTATTTACATGGAGTAGAATTGACATAAATTAATGGACAGTTAACCCCCTCTATTCCCTCAAGTGTACTTCACAAACCAGCCTCCTTCAGGGTCCTTCACAAGATTTTTGATTGCAGCTGATCTTTCTTTATGTTATCTACAGCCTTAGTCTTAGAGGCAAAGGAGATCCCTTTTAAGAGTGCATGCTGGCTCTAGCCAATAAGCCAAGCAAGTGGACATGGTGATCATGTTCAGGACAAAATAGCAATTTCCCAGCAGCCGTGTATATTTTTGTGAGATCTTGAAGCAGGAAAAAAAGTTAGAGGTCATAACAACCTTCCCTATCATTACTCCTCAAGGGGCTCAGCAAACAGTCTTCCAATCTCTCTATCATTATGACTATCACAGACGAACGATGACAAAGCTAAGCCCTTTTTCCTCAACTCTGATTTCACAATGTGTTTACCCATACATGCCAAGAAAAATAAATGTGTTTACGTATACATACCTATTACCACAGTGACTGCTAAATCCCTGCTCCTAATAAAATGACCACTGAGAGAAGGCTAATAAAAACTGCTGTGCCCCTTAACTGCTCAAGAACGAGACTTCGTGTTCAAACAATTTCCTTTATTGAAAACAGCATCAGGATAAGATATTTGTACTTTAACTGACAGAACTGAGAATTAGGCACCAAAACAGCTTTCATTATACCGCTCTCCATGCCCCCTTCCACATCACATAAGACCACCCCTCAGCACAGTTCCCAGAGAGAACCAACACCCCTCCATTCTCACAGGAATACAAGGCCCTTTACTAAAACAAAACAACCCATACTCCCCAATGCTTTGAAATGCAAAAGCCAGCAGGTGTCTAATGAGCAAGAGAATGAAGTCAAAGAGAAAGGATCCCACATCCTGGTCAAGAAACATGACAGGATCAGGCAGGAACAGGGCCAGATCATGACAGAAAACAAGGCACTGACGTTTGTCAAAATGCATAGCCAAAATTTTTTAGATTACCCCATAAACTGAATTTATCCAGGTTACAATGCATGATTATTTACACTGCCTTCATCATTTTTATTTGGCACTGGGGTCAGTGAAAAAAATTAAAACTCAGCCCCTTTTTTGGAAGCTCAAAGCATGTTGAGCTTAGATTCCATGTTGCTGTTCTATTGGTACAAAAGCATATCCGCTGACAGGACAGCAATGGTAGAGGAAGGGAGAGTAGTGTTTGCTGATCTTCCTTCCCCACACACGCTCCCTGGACCCTAAGATTAGGGTAAAGCTGAGCGCTCGAAGAATTGGCTTGTCTCTACTGGAAGTGGATTCCTAACGTGTCATGACCTCATTACAGGGCACAAGCCAGGAGTGATGTTGCGAAGTCACTCCCCAACCCTGCTTTTTGCTGCTCCTAGAGCAAATAGTTGTAACAGAACCTGCAGCCAGGGCTGGTTCAAGATTTTTGTAAGCCCTCGGTGAGAGACTATAACCGAGACCCCTTTCTCACTTTAAGTCCCTGTTGGGAAGAAAGACAGGGTACAAATGCAGTAAATAAACAAATATTTCAAAAGCAAAACCCAAAACCCTCAGAGGTTGTTTGGAAAAAGCTGAAATGACTCAGTCAATATTATGCAGTAAGTAACAAACATTTTAAAACCTAGCCTTAAAGGTCCATGCCAAACACTATGATCAAGTGGTTCTTACTAATCACTTATCAATTCCAATATAAGCACAAGCTGTTGGAAAACCAAAGCAAAAGCTGATAATTACTGGATAGTATTTTATTGTGACATGGCATGGAAAAGAATGTGATTGTATGGTATTTGTTCACATTAGAACAGTGGTGGCGAACCTTTGGCACTCCAGATGTTATGGACTACAATTCCCATCAACCCCTGCCAGCATGGCCAATTGACCATGCTGGCAGGGGCTGATGGGAATTGTAGTCCATAACATCTGGAGTGCCAAAGGTTCGCCACCACGGCATTAGAACATATAAAAATTGGATCTCATGGGCCATGCTAGTTCATTAAAACTAATAAAATAGCAGCAGTAGAAAAATACCCTAATTATTAGGACTATAAGTCACAGATTTTCAATTTTATTTTAAAAATTAATTGCCTCAGGAGTTCATAACAGACCTCTAATTTAAAATTAAATGGCTTCCTATTGAAATGCAAAAATTCAAGATCAAAAGCAATAATCAAACACAATACCTCTCTGTAACATTTGTAAAATAAATCCCACAACTCCTAAGTATTTACTTCCTAAGTATTTCTGCCCAGTCTTTTTCACTATATTGTATACAGATCAGTGATAAGAAAAGAAACAAACTGTTCCAGTGGGATTACATACAAACATTAATTAAAGTTCACAGGGCATGCTTAAACTATATTCTGTAAATAAGATCTGGAATCAAGAAAGCAGAATGTACATTTTTATAACTGTGGAACAAAATAAACTGTGCAAATTTATCCTCACAGAGTTAGAACATTCTGACTTGTCTGAAAACCCAAAAGATTTGCACCAATTTTCTGTGCTATTTTGTGATTTCTTGACCAGCTGGAATCATATATGGCCACTGACCAGTCAAGAAAACCAAGATTAATCTTATTAACAGACTAATTTTCTGTTTGATACATTTTCATCACAAATCACCCCAAAAAACCTGTTGCTCCCATACCATTGCCCAAACAGTCTGCCTCTTTGAATTCTGCCCAAAGCTGTAAATTTCAGAGCTCAGTTGCCATTTTCATATTTCCTTGTGAAAACAAGCAAGCACCTCCAGACTTTGTCACTAGCACTTTTCTGATGCTTCCTCTGATCATGTCTATAAAACCTTCTCTTTAATGCAACTAAAGGTTTCAAATGTGTTTCAAATTGTTTCCTGCTGATATATGTTAACTCCAGTAACGGTTACTTTCAGCAGAAGCAAGTAGATTCAAACTTCGTACATCTTGGAGATAACTGGAAACAATAGCCCTAGAAATATTAATGTTTGTATAGCATTCAATAATACAAAGGTAATTGTCTTTGACAAGTGTATATCACCTATCTTAGTTCAGCTAGGAACTATTTGATTTAAGAGCAGCTGTCTCCTCCGTATGAAGCAATACTATCTTGGAATTCAGTGTACATTGTCCCTGGTTACGAAAAGAAATTTGTTTAGTGATGCGCAGTATTTGTAGGATAAAGGCTTTCAAACATCTGGGATGTTAGGCATTTATCTTCCTACTCAAATGTTTCTGACCTATTTCTAAGGCTGAATTCTTGGAATCCAGTATTACTAGGATACTTCAAGAAGGCAGGACAGTATTATATCCATCTCAGGAGCCTTTTGAAAACATGTTAATTCCTGTTGCAATCTGTCATTTTCATCCAGCAAGTGGGTAATTTATTACTTATTACTCTTGAATCACAGTTTCTATTCAGTTCAGCATTAACAAAATGGGTGGCAGAGGACACCATGCACATGTTTTGGATGCTGCCCAAGGAAAGTGAATAGAAGCCACAGGTATTTCTTCATCTTCTTAGTCAATGATTAACTGTTATGCTTCCAGACATACTCCTAAGATCATAGCTCTCATTTGCACAGAAGAGAACAGAACAGAGGCAGAAACTGCAAAAGCTTTTCTAGTACATAAATTCCACATACATGAAAAGTATTATTTTATTTACATTATTTATAATCTGCCTTTCTCACTAAGACTCAAGTCAGATTACACAGTGTAAATCAATGCAACCAATAGGATGAGATTGCAAAAAGGAATGCAAAAAGTAAAACCAAGTAAAAACCTGGAACAAAGCAAAAACAGAGCGTAAGTATTAACATGACATATTAAAGGATGAGGAAATCTAAATTCACATAGTAGTATAGTCCACAGTCCCTTTCCCTTTATTCAAGCACCTTCCTGAGCTATTCCATTATAATAAAGTCCTATTATCTTTGTGAATATGCCCTTCTGAATAATTTGGTTTTGCATAGTCTGCTGAATGCCAGGAGAGTAGAAGCCTTCCTGACTATATCAAGCAAATCATTCCATAGAGTGGGAGCCCCAACAGAGAATGCACGTGTACAGGAAGCTATTGGTCTTGTCTGTTTACAGGGTGTCACCTGCAGAAGGCCCTGCTCAGATGAACAAAATTGTCATGGGGAAGCTTGGAGGAAAGGCAATTCCACAGAAATGAGGGCCCAATGCCATGAAGAACTCACAGCAAATACCCCGGGGTCCTGCAGCACTCCTCACTACACCAGCAGTGACAACGCAGTGACAACGCAATCACCCTGATTCTGTCGCTCTTCCTACCCCTCAGCGCGCATCATTTCGGATCCTGGTCAGAAGTATACCTTTTTGAAACCGCGCGCTGAACACAGAGCAGGGGTCTCCTCCACTTTCACTTTTGAAGTGGGGAATCGACCTTAGTTAACATAATTAGGTTTTATTCTTTTTTCCTCCCTTTTTAATATATTTTATTTATTTTATTTTATGCCTAATAAAGGCTATTGAATTGAATTGAAAGTGTCTTCTTCACAAATTTTTGCCACAATAAAAACCCTCAACCTAAAAAAAATATGAATCAAACAGTTTCTCTGGAGAGTCCTGAAATACTACCACTACCTTTTTCTGTCCTCTTATTTTCTCCATGAAAACAATACCCTACGGCTAGCATTCATAATCCACTTTCAGGAAATGTATCAAGTCAAGTACATTGAGAATGAGCTATCACTCTCCTCCTTCCGTAAGTAAGGATCCAACAATTAAAAAATAAATAAAGAGATGTTAGGGACCCCAGTTGGTGTTGCCATTTGCACTCTCCTTTTTGGGGACTAAAACAAGCAAACAAAGGGAGCGAGGGAGGCATTCTGCTGGAATGCCAATATTGTTACGTGGCAGAGGTAAGGCAAGGCTTGGCTCTCTGCATTCTTTGCCAGTGCTCTGAAACAATGGTGTCTTTATTACAGACTACCTAAATAAATAATACAGCCCTCTCAAGTGCAAGAAAGCGAAAGACTTTTACTTTGGTGAGCTCCGAAACCAGGACAGCTCATGACGTCTTGGACCCACATATGACCTTCAGATCATTTGCCCTCTATAAAACTTTGTCCATTCAGAAGCTCAGATCCTCCTAGGCTAACATATCAAGGTAATTTTGATAACAGCTGGCAAACCTGCCCCACTCCTTTGGATCCAAGAATTTAATTAATAGGGTGACCTGATGCAAAGAAGTGGTTTCACAGGGTAAGGCGAGAAAAAATGCCCAGCCGAAATGTCTTCTCCTACACAGCTATGAAAGGTATAGCAGACCTTTCTTTCGTTCCTGCATCTGATAGCACTGTTTATTACTTGACCAGGAACTGACTCAGTGCTACTTGTTTATCTTCCTATCCATACGTGAACAAAAATCAATTTCCTTTTCAGTTCAGTCACAGGAAAATGCCCTCTGTTGCAGAGGTCTGAAAGTGAATTGGCTCACTGAATGACTTCTGAGATATCTTCATATTCTACTAAGCATTATTTTAGATGGGAAAATGACAGTGGGTACAACCCAGCTCACAGTCAAGTCAGCTTGTCCCATTCCTCTGCTTTTAAAAACTTGTTTATTTAGCAATTTCTTCTATGTGCAATTTAGTCATCTTTAATGATTGATTCACTTCATTTGTATCTGTAATAGGGGTCCACTATGGCTTACAACTTTCTCCCCTTCTCTATTTTATCCTCACAACAACCCTGTGAGGTAGGTTAGGCAGAGAGTGTGTAACTGGCCCAAGATCGCCCATCAAGCTTCCACGGCACAGGGGTGATTCACACCTGGGCCTCCCAGATCTTACTCCAATACTCTAATCATTAAAGCCATAGTTAACATATTCTAAACTGGGCTCCTGTTGCAGCATTTTTTAAAGGGATGAAATTCAGAATGTGCTGGCATACAAGAGTATGCAGAATTCAGTTCTTGCCCTATTTATGCAGCCCAGCTCCAGCACGACAAGAATAGTTCCAGTAAAAACTTTACACTGTCATAACCATTTGCAAAACACCCCAAGACATATAACATTTCCATTTTGCTAATGGCTACCTCTTATCTTTGCTCAAAAAAGTATGGTTTAATTCAATTCTGCACACAGACACGAACAAGCTATTCATATAGGAGAAACCTGATATCTACACCGAAAGCAATAAAGTTATAAATAATGAAAATCACTGACCTTGGCTGGAAAGCTACATGGAGCTGTCTACTTATGAAAATTATTTCTCCTGTGTCAAAGATGTGGTAATAGTTGGTTGTTTATATCTTATTTCAAAGTACATAGCATAAGACTAAAACCAAAAAAATATAGAGGACACAGTGCTGCAATTTGAAACACAAATATTGGTTCTACAGGCAATTGAACAAAATTGGATTCAGATCCTGAAAACAAAAGCAAGCCATCCCTTACTTTGGGGATCATTATGGCTCAAGGAAAAAAACAGGATCAAGTTGCCTCACTAGCTACCCTTGTCCAGTTGCTCACTGCTCTCCATGAAAGCTCATCTAGCAGTCAGTTTTCCATACTCCTAAAATAGAATTGTCATACACAACAACAACATCATGTGCAGGAGCACATTCAGAGAAAGACTTTTCCTATGCAGAGAATGCAGGACGCCCACTACGAAGACTGCACAGTCCATATTGGGACCCACCAGCTCATGGCCTAGTTGTATAGCTGTGGAATGCCACATAGCAAATATTCAGGTATCCACAAAGGATTAACGCTACAGAAAGTGTAAGGGTGTCTGGGATGCAGAGTGCTTTCTGCAGGAAGGGTAGAGAACTGAAGGGAAGCAATTTGACAGGTGAGTGTTGGGCCTCATCTGCACTGCAGCTCAGCTGGGCTTGCTCCTAAGCCATTTTAACTTCCCAGTCCACCTCAGGATTGCCAATCAGCCTGGAGAAAAATAACCTGTCCCTTTAACAGAGGTTTAATGTGTGGAAATGGGTGGCTGAAGCCTTTCATGGCAGGACGCAAACATCATATTGCCAGCGTGGTATAATGGTTAACAGAGATGAACTCTAATCCAGAGAACTGAGTTTGATTCCCCACTCCTCCTCATGAGCAGTGGACTCTAGTCTGGTGAACTATGTTTGATTCCCTACTCCTCCAAATGAAGCCTTGGGTTAGTCACAGTTCTTTTGGAACTGCCTCAGCCAGAGGCATATTGGGGGGGAAATGATGCCAGGAGACATCCCCTTCTCCAAGTGTCCCCCGCACCCCCGTGCCCCCCATGCTTAGGGCACGGCTTGGGGGTGCTGACCCCACCTGTGGCCTACACTGAGGCTGGGGCTTGGGTGGGGCTGTGCGGGGGCAGGGCCTGCAGGGGCAGGGCTGCCTGCTCTGAGCCCCATTCCCAGCCTCCATGCAGAGCCTGGGGAGGCCAAAACCCAGGCTTCACAGAGGCCAGAGGCTGGGGCTTGGCGGTGGCAGGTGTCCCAGGTGGGTGCCATGGCAGCCCACCATTCAGCCCCCCCCCAAAGGCTGGTTTCTGAGCCACCTGCAGGGAGGTGGGGGGGCTTGGTGGCAAACACCCAGGGACATTGGTGACTCCAAGTCCCTATAGGCCATACGCCTCTGGCCTCAGCCCCACTTAGCTCCCAAGGTGGAGAGGAAAAGATGAGGTGAATGTAAGCTGCTTTGAGACTCCTTAAAGGTGGGGTTTAAAAAGTGCGGTAAAATACCAACTCTTCTTCTAAAATCTGGCTGGGCATGTGCTCGAAGACAAGGAAGAAGGTGGTTATACTGTTACATTAAAAACAGTAACAAGAACACAAAATGGCATAACTGAGTATAAAATGGCATGGATAGATAGGGTTATAGCTCCTTAACATTAAAAATAATGCTGTTGTATAGATGCTTCACTGCTTAAATTCATGGTAGGAAAAGTTACAACTGCAGAAGGTATTACAGCGAAAGAAACTGAAATAGAACAATTTTTAAAAGTTCACAACATAGTTCAGGTATAAAGCAAGATGCTGACCAAGTATACCACTGTTTTCACCATCATGTTCCAAAGTGCATTTACAACGGCAATGGATCACTACTTGGGAGATGGGAAATGATTGCATTCCTAAAGACACAAAATATTTGATTGCCTTAGAAGAGAACATTCCTCAGTTAAAACAAGCTATAATCAGGATTATTGGCCTATTAAGACAGATGTCAAAAGAGACAGTAAGTTGCCACCATGGGATGTGTCTTGTAACGTTTGGCTCTTGAGATGATTCTTACCCAAAGGGTCTGTAGGGTGCACATTTTTTTAAAAAAATGTATATCAATCCTTTATTCACTGCATGAAATAATAAATTTTGGATCACAAATAAATTTTTGATATTTCAGCATGCTTAGCTGGAAGGAGAGGAGATTGTTACTTCTTACAACTGTAGGAAAAATCTGCAACTTGTCTGAACTCCCCAAGCAATACGTTAGTGCAAAATACAGAACAGAACATTAAAGCTGTACTACTGTACCAAATAATGCAAAGTGCCAAATCCATTTCAAATGTTCTTGATCAGGTATAAAGCAAGAACTCGTACTCAAAAAGTGTGAAACAAAGCAGGCTTCTGACGCTATGTTCCCATAAAGACTCCTTGAAAAAGATAAATGCTCCATTCCTATTATTCTCAGAGGCAATTAGGCTTTCTAATCTTTGCTTTGGATGGCAAATATGAAAATCCCATGCTTTAGTGGCAAAGCTAAGTAAAACTGAGATGATAGCAGCACAACCTAGATTTAAACTGGTAATGAAAATAGGAACATTTTCCACAATTCCCTAAAACAAGGCAGGAAGTAGAATCAGGGCATTTTTGCAGTCAAAATATCCCGGGGTGAGCACAGAAAATATCCCTGTGCAGTCGGGAATTCTGCACAGCTCCCGAAGCTGTACAGTGTCTGCTCCGGTGTTGCCCCGCGATATTTACCCTAGCCTGGGATTTTCAAAAATTATCAGTTTGGAGGTTCTTTTTAAAAACTCAAGTGTGACCCTTTGTGCCTGCTACCGAGCAAAAACTGGTTTATTTTTCCCACCCAGTCACTTGATCTCCCCACCTAACATCCATTCAAGCCAGGGGCGTAACGAGGAAAACTGGAGCCCTGGGCAAAACCTGAGTTTGATGCCCCCCATGGGCGGCGGAAGGAGGCGGAGCTCCCCATCCTCCTCCCCTGGTGGCTTGTGGTTTCCCCCTCCCTGCCGGCTGAACTTAGGTGCCCCCTCATACCGGCGAGAGGGCATGAGATGCAGGGGGCGGGGTGGGGGTGGGTGGGTGGGCAGCAGCGGCATCCAGGGGAGAGCGGCACGGTCCGTGGGTTGGCCAGGTGCGCGTGCACCCCTGACTGCTAGTCCTGCCACCCCACAAAGATCCATCTGAGGACACAGCAGGGCTGACAAGAGGCGGAGTACAGGCAGCAAGGCTTGGCAGTTCGGCTCGGCTCAGCCCGATCCGTGGATCAGGCCAAGCTGAGCCAGTTCGGAGGCACTTGGAGGGCCAAGGGCCCGAGTCCGCCCCCACTGAACTCTGTGCGATCCAAACTTGCGGTAACATCCGAGATTCTTGGATGCATTTTTATTTTTTGGTGTTTTTTCACATTTCGGCCTGCAGGGGGGTGTATTTTTAGAGATATTGGCACCAAAATTTCAGGGTATCATTGCTCCAGTACATGAAGCCTGCTGGGTTCCACAGCATTTTTAAGGTGGTGACACCAAAATTTCAAGGTTTCTTCAGGTGACCGTCCTGATGACACCCCTCAAGTTTGGTGAAGTTTCGTTCAGGGGAGCCAAAGTTAATGGACTCCCAAAAGGGGTGCCCCATCCCCCATTGTTTCCAATGGGAGCTAATAGAAGACAGAGGCTGCCCCTTTGAGGGTCCATAACTTTAGCCCCCCTGAACCAAACTTCACCAAACATGGGGGGTCATCAGGACAGTCTCCTGAAAATACCCTGAAAGTTCTGTGACTGTGCCTTCAGAAATGTGCACCCCACAGGCTGCACCAGAAATTCCCCATTGACATTAATGGGAAAAAATCAATACAGAAGTAAGATTCTTGGGCAAATTTCCGGGGGTGCCTGTCAGGGGTGCAACTGTTAAACTAGTGACACCAAAATTTCAGGGTATCATCAGGAGACTGTCCTGATGACACCCCCCAAGTTTGGCAAAGCTTGGTTCAGGGGGGACAAAGTTATGGACCCTGAAAGGTGCAGCCCCAATCTCCTTAGCTCCCATTGGAAACAATGGGGGATAGGGGCAACCTGTTTGGGGGTCCATAACATTGGACCCCCTGAACCAAACTGCAGCAAACATGGGAGGCATCATCAGAACAGTCTCCTTATGATACCCTGAAATTTTGGTGCCAATATCTCTAAAAATGCACCCCCTGCAGGCCGAAATGTGAAAAAAAACACAAAAATGCAGGAGCATGCCCTGCAAAATTCCTGAGCCCGGGGCAGCTGCCCACATTGCTCAATGGATATTACGCCACTGATTCAAGCTGCCACTCAAAAACAACAGCTAATCAGAATGTGGGTTGCGGGGGAAGCTCACAGGTGCTTGCAGCTGCCACTCAAAAGCAATAGCCAATCAGAACAATCACTTGGTATATTTTCCTCAGTACAAGCTTTATTTTAAATCAATTAGCAGATGTATTCACTAGTTTTCTCCCTCTGACAGGAAAATCTTTTTTTAAACTATTAAAAACACAGATCAATTTCTTCCATTCCAACAGCACATACACAAAAACACCATTCGGGAGCAGACCAAGTGTATTTTTCCCGCTTAACAACAGCCAATCAGAACACAAGTGCTTGCAGCTGCCACTTAAAAACAACAGCCAATCAGAATGCAGGACACTGGGCATGCTCAGACATTCTTACAAAGTAAATACAGAAGTCCGGCTCGTGCAGAGCCAACTTGAGAATTTCCTACTGTTCCTAACTCTGCTCCTGGGCAGGAGTGGGGAGCCATGTGTAGATAGAAACTGGGATTAACAAGCCCAGGTATATATGATCCCAGTTCAACCCTGGTGTAATTGGGCCGTGCAAAAAAGGCCTCAGAGTGTGTATATCAGGTTTTTTATGTCCTGAAAACTGAAACTCATTACAAGCTGAACTTCAGGACAGGTAAACAAAAGTCAGTGAAAAAAGCCACAGCTAAGTTTCTATTGTTCCTGAGCCAAGTTTCAGGTGCCTGAGAAGGATTCATGGGTTACAGTCTGAAATGTAAAAGCTTAGAAAGCAAAGAGCACAACTGGGATTTATTTAATCCAAGAAAGAGATGGGAGAAAGAAAGTGATACCAAGTAGATTACCTGTTTTGGATCAAATGGTAGATAATGCAATTTTATCTGTGATCAGTTTCCTAACTTTGCAGCGGCTCCTCAAGTCCAATCTTGGCATGTACAGTGAATTTTTAAATACTTCTATTTAAATCTGATTCCTATCAATTCATTTCTCTAACACAATTCATGGAGCTCCACAAATGGAAATTAGTATGGAAGTCTGACACACATTAAATGACCCTGGTTTAGGAATGCCAGCAGATTGTTCTCTGAAGTCCTGTCACCAGTATTGATCTACCACAAAACTCCCATGGTACAATAATGGGCGTCAATAGTTTCTATAAAGCGAAGGTGACCAGATGGTCACCTTTGTGATCTGGGACGGGGAGGCGGCCGCAGGAGCGCACGGGCTTCTGGGGCTTGCCGTTTGCCGCCCTGTGACAGAGTGGCAAACGGCAAGCCCCAGAAGGTCATGCGCTCCTGCAGACAGGTGCACGGGAGGCTGCCGCACTGCCTTGCACGCCAAAGGCAGTGCAGCAGCCTCCCCAAAATCGGGACAATTTGTAGAACCCGCGGGACGCGGGACAAATTGTCCAAAGGCGTGACGGTCCCGCCAAAAGTGGGACGTCTGGTCAGCCTATATAAAGCAAAAAAGGTTGATAATCATTCTTTACTGAGAAACATCTTTCCCCCTCCCTTAACATCCTTTTCAGTATCAAGCCTTTCTGTACAATTCAAAAGCTCACCCACTGTATCGAGAGAACCAATTTGTCTCAATAAAGGTTTTACTAGCCTTTGATATCACATTTTTGCTTTGAAGGGTTTAGTAAATAAGACTGGATAGAAATACTGCAAACAAAATCCAAAGTCACTCCAGATCCACAATCCCTTGCACAGATACTTGCAAATGCAAAGCAATACAAAACATCTGAAGGAATTGACAAGAAAAATGCACAAAAGCCACAATGGTACTCTGAATATTTCAATCCCGAAAGGTCTGGGTAGGAATAGCGAACAGTGGTATTTGGGACAACCTGCTACCATTGGCCCGCATCTCAGACACCCAAATAATTGGCTCATAGGGCATATCTGTGCAAGTGCTGGTCCCAGGTGTGTAATTGGTGTTATTTTCCAACAAGGCATATGTGCTCCATCCACAAGACTATCCAGTTTGTCTAGCTAACAGGAAAAGGGGGTTTTGGCATGCAGAATTTCCACAACACATTGAATCCCCCTTTTAAGAGGCCAGATTCCTGTCACTTCCTGGTTTAAATGCCAAACATGTGCTCATGCACACTCCCTGATAATGAATGACACAAAGTCCTTTAATGGGGTCACAGGAAACAAAGAGATTTCTTTGTTAGTATACCTTTGACCAAAGGGGGAAAATACAGCAGTTGGAGCAAAGTGAAATTTGTGTTTTCCCAGCCAGAAAAAAATGTCCTAAGGGGAACACAGAGAAGCAAGTTGGCATTCAGGTGTCCAGCTTCATGATTAATGGATTTTATTTATTTACAAAATATACGCCGCATCTTTCTGCCTTTATCAGGACTACAAAAGAGAATAACAGATATAAAACATTAAAACTAAAACACAGGGCAGGAAAAGGGGATCACTGAGGGATTATCAGATATATAAAAAAAACCCTTTCTACCCACTGGCAGAAAACTGCAACAGAGGGGGGATGGAAGCATCTCCCTGGGGATTGACTTCCAGAGTTTTGGTGCCATGACTGAGAAGGCCCTCTTCTGGGTTGCCACGCACCTAATCTCTAAGGGCAAGAGTACCCAAACCAGGATCTTTGATGAAGGTAGAAATCAGTGTAGATCCATAAGGGAATAGGAGGTCCTGAGTCCTATGGGGGAGAGTGGCATATAAGTTTGAATGAATGAATGAATGAATGAATGAATGAATGAATGAATGAATGAATGAATGAATGCTGATTCCAAGCCATATAGGGTTTTAAAGGTCAAGACCAGCACCTTGAATTGGACCTGGAAACAGATTGAGAGTCAATGCAAATGGGCCAAGAGTAGAGAGAAATGGTCCCTCTGACCCACTCTAGTCAGAATTCTGGCTGCACCATTCTGCACCAATTGAAATTTCTAAACATTTTTAAGAACATAAGAACATAAGAACAAGCCAGCTGGATCAGACCAAAGTCCATCTAGTCCAGCTCTCTGCTACTTGCAGTGGCCCACCAGGTGCCTTTGGGAGCTCACATGCAGGATGTGAACGCAATGGCCTTCTGCGGCTGTTGCTCCCGATCACCTGGTCTGTTAAGGCATTTGCAATCTCAGATCAAGGAGGATCAAGATTGGTAGCTATAAATCGACTTCTCCTCCATAAATCTGTCCAAGCCCCTTTTAAAGCTATCCAGGTTAGTGGCCATCACCACCTCCTGTGGCAGCATATTCCAAACACCAATCACACGTTGCGTGAAGAAGTGTTTCCTTTTATTAGTCCTAATTCTTCCCCCCAGCATTTTCAATGAATGCCCCCTGGTTCTAGTATTGTGAGAAAGAGAGAAAAAATTCTCTCTGTCAACATTTTCTACCCCATGCATAATTTTGTAGACTTCAATCATATCTCCCCTCAGTCGCCTCCTCTCCAAACTAAAGAGTCCCAAACGCTGCAGCCTCTCCTCATAGGGAAGGTGCTCCAGTCCCTCAATCATCCTTGTTGCCCTTCTCTGCACTTTTTCTATCTCCTCAATATTTTCTATCTCCTCAATTTTTCAAGGGCAGCCTCAAATAGACTGCAGTAATCTAGAAGATGTAATTTGGACATGCATCACTGTGACCAAAACCTTCCTTGCCAGGAAAGGCTACAGCAGGTTAACTAGTCATAGAATCATAGAGTTGGAAGAGACCACAAGGGCCATTAAGTCCAACCCCCTGCAATGCAGGAACACACAATCAAAGCACTCCCGACATATGCTGATCCAGCCTTTGTTTGAAAACCTCCAAAGAAGGAGACTCCACCACTCTCCAAGGCAGTGAATTCCACTGTCGAACAGCCCTGACAATCAGGAAGTTCTTCCTAATGTTTAGGTCCAAGCTGGGAAAAAGCACTCCTGGCCCCAGCTGCCACCTACTGGCAGGGATCATGTAATCTGATGGTAGGCCTCAAACATGCAGAAATCCTGTTGAAATCCTATTCGAAATATCAAACATATTGGCACCCTGGCACCTTCTGACTCTGCAGCTGACACTGTAGGGCCCAGGTTGGTTTGTAAGCAAGATATTTTATTTGCAGAGTTTTGAGCAGATGACAAAGCAATGTCTCCCTCTGCAGGCCAGATCCCAACAGGTGTCTGATTGTCCAGAATAACTCTGCCTACCTACGCTGTGAAGACACAACAGTGGTGGGAAAGTACTGTTTCTTTGCTGCCTGCCTGCCTGCCTGCCTGCCTGCCTGCCTGCCTGCCTGCCTTCATTCATTCATTCATTCATTCATTCATTCATTCATTCATTCATTCATTCATTCATTCATTCATTCATTCATAACTTGCCTTTCTCCCTAATTGGGATCCAAAGCAGCTTACATCATTCCGTTTTCCTCCATTTTACACTCATAACAACCCTGTGAGCTAAGAGTGCGCAACTGGTCCAATGTCACACAGTAAGCTTCCATGGGGAATCAAAATGCATCTTCCAGAAATTAATCTGTCACTCTTAACCATTAAATGACTCTGGTTCTTCAGTGCTTTACTGCCATAGAGCATGTTTTAAAATGGGCTCTCTCTTTTTTGCTGGCAAATCAGTTTATGGGGACCCTATAGGGATTTCAAGGAAAAAGACATCCAGAGGTAGTTTGCCATTGCTAGCTTCCATATCATGACCCTGGTATTCCTTGGAGGTTGACAATCCAAATGCTAGCCAGGGCTGGCCCTGCTTAGCTTCTGAGATCTGCTGAGATCAGGCTATGCTGGGGCTATCCAGGTTTCTCCTGTGTCTCACTGATTTCATCCCAAATCTTCTCTACTATGGCTCCAGATAGCTCCTTTGCCATTTCATCACTTGTGGACTCTCAGTAAACCATTGTTGTAGTCCTCCAAGATAACCAGCCTAAAGGTCTTCAACACTACCCCAGAGACCACCTGTGCCACTTCAGGCAGGGAGGACTGCAGTGGGATAAGCAGTACATCAACAGAATCCCAATCCTGCCTCTCAGTCCCAACATATAGCCTCAAAATTGGAAGTATCTTGGACAGGGCACCATGCTGGGGGAATAGAGTCACTATGGATTCCAGCAACACCTTTTCCCTGCCTGCCAGTTCTATGTTGACATATCACTGGGTTCCATGGGGGACATAGCTAAGAGAGGTTAACCTCTTCCCAAGCCCGTCTCAGTTACATGACAGGTCAACCCTCTAATGCAAGATGAAATCCTGGATGGCTGCTGTTATTGCTGTGACTTACCTGGCATTTACCAGCAGAATTTTATAACCTAGCAGGTTGTTGATATGGTTTTCAAAATCTCCTTGGCTGGAACAAGAGCCAGAAAGGGCAATAGAGTTCAGATGACTGCTGCCCCTTTCCTTCATCTGGCCTGTTCTTCTCCCACTACCCTATCCCCCCCTAGTCCACTCATCCAAACGGAGACACCATCTCTCAATCTATTGTCGCTTCATTCCCCCAAACATATCTCTCCCACCAGCTGGCAAACCTCCTAAAAAACAACAGACAGAAAAAATAAAAGACATATCCACAGCCAATACTCACTAAGCAAAACTCCAACACAGAAGCACAGCACAACACAGAAACAAGTCCAGACCCAACTTTCACCTGGATCTTGAGTGGAAACACAAACACACACCTGGTGAAAAAACAATCAAATTAGTACACAATGGTCCATTATGCATGGAACACTTAACTCAAGCCTGATCTCTGCTCAATGGGCTCGTGGTGTACTCTCCTAGCATTTCTCTGTTTACTCATGAGGATGCAGCTCACAGCATTCAGCGTCGTTTGTCTGCTGAACTCTGCTGGGTCTCTGCTTCTCCCAGTTCTTTAAAGACACACAGCTCATATTCTCTCCCCCTCCCTTCCCCTCCACACACACATGCACATACTCTCTCTCTCTCTCTCTCTCTGTATCTCTGCCACTATCGCAAGAGAATAGAAGAGAGATGTTTCTTTTAAAACAGAGTCTTGCCTCGAATAAAGCAGATAACCAAAGTGATCTAAGATATGTCAAACAGAATCATTTATAAATTGCAACTTGCAATTAATCAGACATTTTGTGTATGAAGTAGCGTTCTCCTGATGCAGTATATGAAGGAGAACGGGGATGAGAGAAGAACAGACAGGTGCACATTAAATAGTTGCCTTCAGCAAGGAAGGCTACATACCCTATGTGGATTAAACCAAAATATGAACAGCATGAGCTCTCTGCTTTTAATTGTAAGAGCCCTTAAACATATACATCCTCCAGGAATGTAAAATATGCAGTCTCGCAAATGTAGCAGAGGGACTGCATTGAGCTGCTTTTGGATACAGCAAAGCAGACATTCCTGGTGAAAGCTGAGATGTTAGTATAGGGAATTCTTACTTAGCATGTGGGACGGTATTTCTGACCCTCCTGTAGTTTCATCTGTCTGATGGAGACTACTGAGAAGGTGTAGCAGAAAATATAGTTAGGATCTGTTCTAGTCAGATCAAACTGGGCATGGAATATTTGTTTCCTTGAACAGCTTGCAATATGTAAAGCTGAGAAGTCAAGTTCAGCAATAGGTTTGTTGCCCAGTATCACAGTTTGTTCTGTAATACTGAATGTTTAATTATTGTTTGTGCACAAAGAAGAACATAAAACAAGAGTGTGCTGTTTGGTGGACAGCACAACAATAATGCGTAATTCTAAAAAAGGAAGACACATAACTCCTGTCTAAACAGGACCTTTGAATACCCAAGTCTGGGCTCAAATGTGATGGGAGCATATAAAATAGCAAACCAGATACCACTGTCTGCAACCCTATCAGCATAACCTACCCACCCCCACACTCCAAAAGATTTATGCACATAACAGGAGTTCCAAGACACACACAGAGTCCAAGAATTAGAAAGGGCCTTATAGGCCATCTAATCCAGTCCACTGCTCAATGTAGGAATAGAGTCAACACACAAATAAGATACAGAACATGAAGTTCCTACATATGTAAGGGCTTCACTATTCACTTCAGTGGTAGCACATACATCTAGGTGTACCTATGTAACTTCCCTTGATAGTAAAGAGAACAGACCCAAAAGCCGCAATTCAGCCTACTTTCCCCTCGATGCAGCTTCCCAACATATGTGACTGTTACTCCGAAGAGGTCCCACAACACCAGGAATAAACTTTGCTGGGGTCAAAAATGATTGCTGGGAGAAGCCATCATTGCTTTCCACTGGGATCCAACCAGGAAAGTCAAAAGGGTTGCCACTAACGAAACACAAATAACATTGTGTGTTATTTTAGCCACATCTGCTTTTCTAATTTTGCAGTTTTGTTTAGCTTGCTGTTTGCAAAAAAAAGTAAATGACATAGATATCCTACCTTTACCTTTATCGTTCAGGCTTGTCTATCTGCAAACCTCAGACCAAGATTTAAATGCTGCCTCAGATTTAAAAGCTGTATAATTTCAAGTCTAGTTCATAACTACCCTTTGCAGAGGTGCTCTGAAACACTGTCATTAAGTGGAAAGAATTCTAGTCAACCATAATCCTGAGGAGGGCTAGAGAAAGGGGGCAGGCAGTTGGCTGTAGGTCAGCAAACCCAGCTGCCTGTCTTGGAATTCTCTAGGCTATTCACATGACAAAGCACTGTCGAATAATTGTTACACTAAAAATGCACAGAATCTGCCTGGGGTTTCTCATGCTGGCTACATGTGTGAAAAAGCATATGTAAAAAGCCTTCCTTCAAAAACCTGGCTCGAAAAATCACAGAGGATGGTTCACTTGATGTCACTGTTTTTGTTTTTCTGATAGAAAATTGTATGTGCGCAACTGCAATAGTATTTTTTATCATGGTTAAATGATTTTTTAAATTTAATTAACAGATGGAAATTTTGGGCTTCATTTGTTTCTCTCTCCGAAGTGTGGTCTTGATCTGTGTACACATAATCGTTTGAAAGCAGAAAGGCATTTCTGCTCACATGGGAAAGGGGTGACCTCTATCAGTTTGCCTTTTTTTCTGTGCCACATCTTGTGTCATTCCCAAACATCCCTTAAGTCTCAGGAACGGCTTTTCAGGATGTTGCAGAAAAAACTGTAAGGTGTGAAAGCTGTGTTCTACTTGCATTCAGCTCTATGGGTAATGGTATTTTCTATAGCATTCAGAACAGGTTATGTTTTTAATACTATAATATATGGGCTGCATATGTGTGTGTATGAGAACAAAGGCAACTAATAGGATCTAATTTACATAGTATATATGAGGAGTCTCCAGCAGGTAACTTGTGGGCCATTACAAACTAATGTAACTGCAGAATAGCTGGTGCATTCCTGAGAAGGCCCAGGAAAAGGCTGCTAAAAAATCTGCTCTAAGCTTTTTTAAAAGACTTCTATTCAGAGTGGTAAGCTGCAGTACGGCATTAAAAGCTCTGCTCACAACCTGAGTTTGGTGGTTTCAGATAAAAGGCGCCTGTGAATTACCACGAGGCGGAGTTGCTGATCGGGGTGGGGGATTGGAATGAGCCCCGCTGACACTGCCCGGACAAGGGCGGAACTGGAAAGGGAGCCACTATGGGAAGGGGCAGCGTCACCGGATGAAAGGAGGAGCGAGCCGAGGCTTTAAAGGGACTTGCTCTCCTTTGTGCAAGCCATGTGCTAAATAAATTGGCTATGGCCAATTTATTACCCCAGCAACGGTGTGATGTGTATCATTATAGAGGGGCCTCGCACAAGAAGTGATCCACCTTCGGGCAGCAACTGGTTGACTCTGCGTTCCATCCTTCTGAGGTCGGTAAAATGAATGCACAGCTTGCTGAGGGTAAAGTGTGAACAACTGGGGAAGGTAATGGCAAACCACCACCTGTAAACAAAGTTTGTCTAGTAAATGTCATGATATGATGTCACCCCATGAGTCAGTAATGACCCTGTGCTTGCACAGGGGACTTCCTTTACCTTTTTATCTATTCATAGGGTTTCTCTCAGTGCTGTGTCACTTTATAGCTTAATATCTGATTATCTTTCTAGTTCACATTCTGTTTCTATGACAGTCTTGGAGCATATCAACAGAACATACTTTGGCAGGGGGAAGTAGCTACGGTTAAGTTGCATTATCCAGAAGTAGCTGTCATTAAAGAAGTTGGTGACCACTGGCCTGTATCTTTGAATATTGATTACATCTACTGCAGAATCTTAATTTGGCCTTATACAAATTCAAAGAGTACGCTTCCCTCCAAACATCCCTCTATCCCTTTTTATTAAAAAATGTGATCTTTAGCTCAGAACAAACAGTGAGTCATTCTGTAATGGTACAATCCACCAGGAAAGTTTCTTGCCCAGACTTTACCCTTCTGTCGCTTATATTTATTTCAATGCATCTTGTAAAGAACATTTTCCTAGTGGATGGATAGCTGTTTCTTTTGTCAACATGTTTTGCTGCCCTTTCATCACCATTTGTGTAGAGAAAACCAAAAAAGGTCAATTCAAAGGTCCTGGCCAATGTGGGTCAGTCCTTTGTGAGGGATGAAGTACCCACCATGCTGCGGGTGGATTTCAGGCCTGCAGAAGTCACTGAAATATGTACTTTGGATTCTGTGTAGTGTTTCCTGCAAGGACGGGCTCAGGCTCATTTGTATTAACTAAAAATTCCTCTTTAACAGAGCAGAGCCCCTCAGATAATGAATTCCTTGTGAAACAAATCTTGTTAAAGTAAATGAAGGATTTACAATTAAGATGAAAGACAATTAAGAGAAAGACAATTTCATCCTGGGTGGTCACCATTCTTTGGACAATCCAGTTTTTCTCCACCTGTCTGAGATATTTATAAAATACTGGATCATTTACTGTTACATGTATACAGAGAGTACATTAACATGCCACTATGTTTATTTTGTAAAAACCTTTCAGAGACCTCCGAAGCCAAAGGGCATCTTTCAGTGACTTTGGCAGGCCTGAAACCCACCCACATTGGGGTGCATACTTCATCTCCCACATAGTACTGACCATACTGGCCAGGGCCTTTGAAATGACCTTCTCTTGTCTCTCTTGAATAAATGGGATGAAAAGAAAGCAAAAAGGGCTAAAAATGGAACAACGATCTATCAGAAAAAAATAGAGGCTCTTATTACTGTTACTTGCCAATGACATCCTGGCATCACAATGCTTAAATCAACTCAGGGTTCTAAATGAAGGGAAGAGGCACCAGTAAAGTTATACTTGTTTGGTGAAATGAATTAGATCAAACTGGTCTGTTCAACTGATCTTGATAAGAACTTTCCAAAAGTTTCAGTATCTAACAATGTATTCCTACTGGTTGTTGTGGGCTTTCCAGCCTGTGTAGCCGTGGTCTGGTAGATCTTGTTCCTAACGTTTTGCCTGCATCTGTGGCTGGCATCTTCAGAGGTGTATCGCAGAGAGAAGTCTGGACGCAGTGTATAACAGACTTCTCTCTGTGATACACCTCTGAAGATGCCAGCCACAGATACAGGCAAAATGTCAGAAACAAGATCAATCAGACCACGGCCACACAGACTGGAAAACCCACAACAACCAGTTGAATCCAGCCGTGAAAGCCTTCGACAATACAATGTATTCCTAAACTCTAAAAGTGTAACCCTGGTTTAGGACTGCAGTGTAAAGATGTTAAAGATAATGACTTTAATTAAAATTTCATTAAAATCTTCTCTGCTTAGGAAAAATGGGAATGGGCTTACATAGCTAAGACACACTGGATCAAACTGATTTTTCTTCTCAGTTGTTTACTAAATTTTTGAAGTGGTTGAAACCATGAACTAGAGAACTGTGGGATCACACAAGAGGGGAATGATCTAAATCACAGTCTGGCTGTTTTCAATCAGTTTGCACAGGAACACATCAAAAACTATTCCTGTACTTTGCTACAGCACAGACACACAAGATTCTTGTATTAGAAAAGAGACCACCTCAACTCACTGCTGTAGGAGTTACTGAGCCATCAGCACCTTTGCATTTATTTGCAATGAAGAAAAGCCTCAACAAATTGCAGGAGGGTCGACCTGCCAGGCAAAATATTTTGCAGGGATGTAAGTGTGGGGAGGTAGTGATGCTGTTAGCTGTCAGCCCTTCTAACCACATGCTAAAGAGCAAAAAGACCATTTCATTAGAGCAGGTGACCACCATGCGCGCCTATGTGCCAACCATGCACTCACTGTTCACACAATGCAGAATTATTCTTTAGGAAATTGTATTTCTGGCAAAGTCACCTCTTCTACATATGGAAAGTCTATGCTTTTGAGCAATTAATAGGCGGATATGCCAGGAGCACAAATGTCTTTCCTTCAAAGATGAATGCCAATATGATCTATGTTAATAACATTGCTACAATTATTATTGTGTATTCAAAAACCAGCAACTGTGACAATACTACAAAAAAAGCCTTGAGTAGATTGACGAGTGGGACCAAACCAGGGATTCTCAGGGATTCAGAAACAGAAACAGAATCTCAGGGATTCAGAAACAGAATCTCGTAAAAGGACCTTGGCCTTCTGAACTTTAGGTCAGATCCAAGTTTCATCAGATTGTGCCGTGTATTTTGCTACAATCCATATCTTGTGCCATTTGGAGGAACCTTTGATCTTCTGGGGGAACTTTTTATGAAATTCAGGAAGGAGATGGCTGCAGCAGGAAGGAGGTGGGAAAGATTTGTTATAATCTATTCAGGTTACAATAAACATTTCTTTGGATCCCATTCATTGTTTACAACTGGCAAGTACCTACTATCTGATGCAATTATTAAAAAATGAGTTCTAGATCTCTTTCGCCAATAATTCGCCAATAACAAGCCCTTGAAAATTACAGACTAGTTTGTCTTTTTTTTCCTCAAGTGTGTTCAGTTTAATGCAACAAAATATTATTTGACTTCCCATTCCAAATAAAATCTTTGTAAATTCTGCTGATGGACCTCTTGAATGATATTTACAATTGAAGTAGGACTGCCTCAAATAAAATATTTTCTTACACCCAGTGGGTTATTTTAAAAACCTCTTAGCTTATTGTTTTGGTATATCAATTCTTGCATTTATCTCACTAGTTTTAAGACTGCATTGTTGAAGTTCTTTCATGGTTGGAATCACTGGGGTGCTGTGTGGTTTCTGGGCTAGCAGCATTCTCTCCTGATATCCTCTGAAGATGCCAGCCACAGATGCAGGTGAAACGTCAGGAGAGAATGCTGCTAGAACACGGCCATACAGCCCGGAAACCACACAGCACTCCAGTTTTAAGACTGCTGGCAATGATTCCATACACAGTTACTTGAGCCAAAATAAGATACTCCTAAGTACCTTACTCAATAATTTCAGATTTATGCAAATAAAAATATAATCTGGACTTGAAATATTTTGTCGCAAAAGAGTTCCAGTTTGTATGCAGTTCTGATTATGTTTTTGGCAGAAAGTTTTGGTCCAGAGGAGTACCTGAGAGCAGCTGCAAAATAAAGGGAACCACTGCCTTTATGATTGTTACAAGTACTATGGAAATGGATAAAAGGCTTAAGTTGTGGTACATTGTGGTATACAGCAACTCTAATATTTGCAGCTCTGAAAACACTTATTCCCATGCTATTTTACAGAGTTACATGAAACCGCTCCAGAGGAAAATAATTCCAGTTTACAATATTTACATTAGCTCATTCTGAATTAATAAAATGTTGATATTCTACACAATTATACAAGGCTCCCTTGCTTTTAGCAAACATTATGTTTTATATGCTTTAATTTCTCATTCAGTAATATAAAACTAAGTCTTTCACAGCTCAAACATAAGAAATAAATGAAAAAGAAACACAGGATTCAGACACATGGTTCATTCTTTTCTGTTTCTGTTTTTCTGTCACTTGAAATAGGAAACTGACAGAGGCACAGTATCCCAGCACTGTTTTTTCAACATTTAAAGCACAACAAACTAATTAATTTAAAAACAACAACAACGTCCTGTTGTAAAGCACCACTAAACTTCTAAATTGTGCAATAAACCAGGAAGCCTTTTCCAGTATCCCACTGGCAGTCCCTAATCTACCTGTACCTATAAGTGCCCATTCACCTTCATTAAAGAAACTCTGCCTCCACATGTACATTCATATACCCAGAAACTAGAACTAATCATTATAATTTATATACCATATGTCAATCCCCTCCTCCTTGGGGATTTGAAAACAGAATTTCTAGAGCTGCAGCAGCATAACAAATCCTTGAGAGGGAAAAATGTTATAATTACCTGCTTATAATCACTCGATGTTGCTTGTACTTCTGAAAGAAGTTCTTTGAAAGATCTTGGGAGTTTTTCACAATATTGTTTCCCTTTTAGTGCTAGCACATAGAAAGTTGTTGCTATAGTTCCTTCACCCTCACTCACTCACACACAAATGCAGTTTCTTTAAACTCTGAAAGAACTAGGCTCAACTCAGTTCAGTTTTCTTTGGTTCCCGTAGCTACTTTTAGCTCACAAAGGTAATTGGAAGAACTCCCCATCCAATCATTGGAAAGTAGGTGGGTCTAGAATAATGAACCTGAAACTCAAGCTTCAGAGTAAAAGCATTTCAAGCTGACCCAGATCTCCTTATGGAAAAAGGAGAGAAAAGCTCCCGCTAGCACTGCACAGGAGAAGAACAGGAAGATTTATTCCATTCATCCAGTCCAACTCAAGGCTCAGTTCTTTTTAACGTAAAGGAATGGCCCATGGGGCAATCCTGTATTCATGGCCGAAGACTACATTAAGAGTCATGGCCTGTTACGGTGTCACTTCATATGAATTCCAGTGTTCTCCAATGAAAATACTTCCTTGTCTTTTACCCCTTTTCTACCTGAAAGATATTAGCAAAATTTAGAAATTTCAGTCCGGCTGTTTCAAAGCATTTTTTAAGACAGTAGGCAAAACTGACACTTTTCAAAAGATGCTGCTGCTTTCCTGATTACTTTTTTTGTTCACAGAAGTAACCCAGCGAATTATATACATGAAGTAAGAATTTATATTCCAGTCAAGCCATGTATCTATAGCCACATGCTAAGAATTTAGGAATGTCTTAAGATATCTATGTCTATCTCACAAAATACCTACAGCTCTGTAACAAAGCACCTGCTTCACAACTATAAAGTTCCAAGTTAATTCTAGCATAAGTTTTTAAAAAGAATTCAAAACCATTGTCACTTTTGTCAGCCCAAATAGACAATAGTGAGCCTGATGGACTACTGGTCTGACCAAAATTAGGATTCTTTCTCTCTCACGGCCAAGTTGCAGCCAATTTACAAGCACCCCTAAAGGGGTTTCAATGAAAGAGATGTTCAAAGGCGGTTTGCCACAGCCTCTCTGTAGCAATCATGGACGTCCTTGCTGGTCCTCGAGCCAAGTACTAACCAGAGCTGACCCTGCTAAGCTCCTGAGATCTGACAAGATCAGGCTAACATAAGCTATCATCCATCACATATTTTTATTCACACAAATAATATGTGGGATTATTCCTATGAACAGAAAATAATGAGACCTGCTCCTCTGCAAATATGCTTCCTAATTGATTGAAAAAACATTGTCTCAAAATACAGTTAAATTTAATGTGGCATCCCCAAGTAGTGAGGTCGCCTCTTTCCTTATCCTCCAGCAGGAACCTCAAAAGCGAGGGAGGAAGTCGCACCGGCTGCCTTGCAATCCTCACAGTTTCCCAGCTCTAGGAACTGATGATCAATCACTTTGTCCCCAGTCCTTGCCCTGCCTTTATCAGAGTCATCTGCATTCCTCCCCACCAATCAGGGCCTTGGGGTCAGGAATGAGCCCACTCTTCCTCGGCCCCATTGCTCTCTTTCCCTGCCAATCCTTGGTTGCCCTCGCTCCTTCCTAGACCTTCCCCTGGCCTCAACTCCCTCCTGTCTCCAGACACTGAGGTCTGAGGTATCTGGCCTCCACCCACTCAGGTTGCCTCCTGGCCTGTCTCTGCAGCACTGGGCCCACATTCCACCCCTCGCAGCCTGGAGCCACTTTCTGGCATGCTGCCCTGCCATGTTTCCACCTGTTTGTGCTGCCGGTGACTGTACTGGCTAAGTGGAATGAGTATGCCTCTGAGTCTCTGAGAGGTGGGATCTCCAGTCCTGGTACAGTTTCCTGATGTGGAGGGCTACTGCTGCAGCAGTATGTCCTGCTACCACCTGGAGCCAGTTCACAGGAGTTGGGCCCTGTGGAGGGGGTCAATTTGACCAAGTCCCAAACAGTGGATTCACCTGCAGAGCCAGGTCCCATGGCTGTTCCAGGACACTTACTTTTTATCTGTGCCATCAAGTCATAGCTGACTTATGTGACACCATAGGTTTTCAAAGCAAGAGATATTCAGAGACAATTTGCCATTGCCTGCCTCTGCATTATAACCTTCTTCCTTGGTCTTCCTTGGAGATATGCTATCCAAATATTAACCAGGGCCGACCCTGCTTAGATTCTGATATCTGACTAGATCAGGCTAGCCCAAAGCTATCCTTGTCAGGGAAATGTTCACTATTCTATTATCTGGCATTTTAAGATATGAGTGAAATTATCTGGCAAGGACCTTGAAACTATTTTCATATTTACTAAAGAAAATAGGTATTGTAAAAAGCTGGTTATATTTCCTCAGTTTGCAATGCAAATCTTTACTACTCAGATGCTTTAAAAAGAACTCAAGAAGCAGATTCTTTATCCTGCATGATGGTGACGAAACAACTTCCACTGATAACATGGCACATGGTGTGTGTTCTGACTAAGCAAGACTGCCAAGCCAGAACTTGGCGATCAATTTTTTTATTTTTGGGAAGGTGAAGAATACAGGATACTACAACACTAATTAAAAACAAGACTATGGCATCAACCGAATGACTGGTAATCATGTCAAAGGCCCTTTCCACACAGCAAATGTAAAGCGGGTTGCAGGTGGGATAATGAACCAGTCATAGCCCTGGGCTGTTTGCTTGGCTGGACATCCCATGGTCAGAGAGTGTGTTGGCCGGGGTGTGCGCCTTTGCACGGAGGCGCTTTCCCCCCACACTCACCTCCCTCCACTGCATAGCTACAAAGGCTGGCAGGCATGGACCTCCACAGCCATACTGCCATCCCATGCTGCTGTCCTCCCTAGCTATGCAGCAGAGAGGCAGGGACTGGGGGGAAAAGGGAAACATGTCAAAGTTTGCTCAGACATGGCTGCAATCCAAGTTAAAACAAAAGAATTGCAGATAGTGTGATTCTTGAAAAACCCAGGTTGGGGGATGGGAAACGCGGACCAGACTACTGTTAGGAGTGGGATCTGTGTGAAGTCCGCCCCCCCCCCCGTGTTTTATACCGTGGTTCGACCACATTTATTGGCCCACGCAGAAGGGCCCTAAGAGTAACAGTGAAGAAGAAGAGTTTGGATTTATACCCCACCTTTCTGTCCTGTAAGGAGACTCAAGGCAGCTTACAATTCCTTTCCCTTCTTCTCCCCACAATAGACACTTTGTGAGGAAGGTGGAGCTGAGAGAGTTCTGACAGAACTGTGACTAGCCCAAGATCACCCAGCAGCTTCATGTGTACGAGTGCAGAAATAAATCCAGTTCACCGGATAAGACTCTGCCACTCATCTGGAGATGTGGAGAATCAAACCTGGTCCACTGCTCTTAACCACACTGGCTCTCAGTGCCATCCTAAACAGAGATAGGACCACTTCTAAGACCACTGACTAATGGATTTAGGAATGTACTGTAATTTGTACTGTATTTTTCTTTACTTCACAATGTATTTTATGATCAGATAAATTTTGAATATAAATCAAGCTGTTGTTTTTGGATCTTTAGCATGGAGGTACATCCCTAAATCAGGGGGTCCCCAAACATTTTGCGCCTTTGGAAACATTTGCACTTCTGACACAGCATGGTGCACATAGTGACAAAATAGCTGCCATAGAAAGCAGGGGAAACCACCAAGTTATTGCCAAAATTATTAAGTTCAGTAATATAGTAGATCCTTGTGCTATGGTGGAAGCTGCTGCCAAAGCATTTTTTTTAAATCTGCACAGCCACAAAATCTCTAGTAGTCAATAATGAAGGCTTGCTGGGCAAAAGCCCGACCTGGCCCCACCCACTTCCTAAAAATACTTGGCAGAGCCTCGAAAAAGTTTTGGCAGGCACCGTGGTGCTCACGGGCACCATGTTGCAGACACCTGACCTAGCCAGTTGTTCTGGAAAATACTGGCAGAACTACCCAGAAGTGATCAATTAACCACTTATTGTTTATCAGGTAACCAACTATGGTTCTTTTCCATTATGTCCTGAAAAATAATTTTCTTCCCCTTAGCCCAGGCTTGTATTTTATACTGAACGTTTAGGGGAACGTGACAGCTCACTAACTGCTTTGTGTCATTTTAATGGCTTCTAATAAAATGTATTGCTGTACTGCTTCTTTTTCAACTTGCAATTTTTTAAACATTGTGACAGTATTGTGATTATGGCCCCAAATAGGAAGCACATTATGTAGAGGAAATTTCTGCTGGAATCCATGTGACCTTGTTCTAAATAAGCAGCATTATGAACCCTGACGAATGCCCAACCAAGCAGAGAAGAGTGGAAAAGCAGCGGATTTGGAGGGACTCTAGTATGGCATTTCCCAAAGCAGGGTTCATGGTGTATTGTTGAAGGGTTTCACGGCTGGAATCAGCTGGCTGTTGTGGGTTCTCTGGGCTGCATGGCCGTGGTCTTGCAGTTTTTGCTCCTAACATTTCATCTGTATCTATTGTTGGCATCTTCAGAGGCATGCCATGGTGAGATGTGCCAGGGAGAGGTCTGCCGAGAGGTCTGGGAGATGATGGACAAAGGCTCAGCAAGCTCTCTAGATAGTTCTTTCAGAACTCTTGGGCCAGCGGATTTATATTTGTCCAGTGCAGCCAAGTGCTTCTCAACTATCTCTCTTTCTATGTCAATCAGCAGCCCAGATGCTGTGCCTTGCCAACTACCATCTCTACACAAGACTGTTCTCCTTCAGGGAAAAACGAAGGCCAAACAGGCATTGATGTAAAATACAAGTACTCGGTCCATAAGAAAAATACAGTGTTGCTGAGCTGAGCAGTGGATACTTTTCTATGATTAATAATAAAACACAAACAGCTGCCAAGACCCCACTCTGTGAAAATCTTGCGATTACAGACTGTAATTATTTGTTTTGTCAGAAATCTTTTAATCTTTCCCCTGTTGTTTAAGGATTTTCACACTCCTGAACAAGCTCCCACTTAACAGGATTGCCAATTCCAGGTTGGGAAGTTCTGGAGATTTGCGGGGAGAGGAGTCTAAAGTGGGCACTATTTGATGGGAAGAGTGAGCTCAATGGGCTATCATACTTAGGGCCTTTCCCCACTTACCTTCTGCTGCGCGCTACCGTCCCCAAATAGTGCTGGGTCCCGCGGCACTCCCCACTACAGGGGCGGCGACAACGCAGCTGCCCCGAAGCCGCTGCTCTTGCGCCCCCTCCGCATGCGTCATTCCTGGTGCTCTTCAAAAGGGCACCTTTTGATGTCGTGGGGAAGCCCGGGCGTGCGCCAGAAATGGCGTGCGCTGAGAGTAGCACGCAGCAAAGGGGAAACGACCAAAGTGGGGAAACAGCCTTAGTGTCACCAAAAGCAGCTACTTTCTCCAGGGGAATTGATCTGAATAACCTGGAGGTGGGCAACCTTAGACATGCTGATGATTGCACAGGGCCGGATTTGAACATGAGGCTAGTGAGGTAAAGAGCTTTTTAAAATTGTGACGCAACCAGTGCAAAACAACTACACAGGCCAGGTTGCATAGCAGCATTATAAAAAGATTTGGTTACTATACCCCGCTTTTCTTTACCAAATGGAGTCTCAAAGTGGCTTACAATCACCTTCCCTCTCCCCCTGCAACAGGCACCTTGGGGGTAATTGGGGCTGAGAGAGGTCTAAGGAAACTGTGACTAGCCCCAGGTTAACCAGCAGGCTTCATGTGGAGGAGTGGAGAATCAAACCTGATTAGTCAATTAGAGTCCACTGCCCTTAACCACTACACCACGCTGGGTGTCAGTTAAGCCCCCACAGCTGCTTGGCCAGGGTTGCAGCACAATTCAAATGCGATCTTGAGCCCATGCAAAAACCTACGCTTGGGCAATCCCATCCAAACGGGAGGTGGCAGGCCGCTGTGACTATGTGGCACGGTGACTTTGTGGCAGCTGCTCCCATAGACACTTCCCAGCAGCATGGGGAGGCTCACAAAGAACAAAAGTGTCCGGGGGTCGCCAGGCGAAGCTCTCGCCCAGGACCTCGACCAGCCGGTGAGCGGGCTCAAGCTCGCGACTTGGCAGCTGGAGTTCCTTGAGCGGCCCGGCCCGGCCTCCGACAGGGGAGCCGAAGCGGCCGGGCAAAACCGAGGCGGCGCAGCTGCAGCTTGTCAGGCTGCCGGCGCAGCTGCAGCGCGTTGCAGCAGCTGGGCACGGCTGTGAAGTGGGGACCGCCACAGAAGCCGGGAGGAAAGGATATAAGGGGGAGGCGGCCGGGAGAAGGGGGCTGGTCGTGACGGGGCGAGGGAGGGTGTTGCGGGAGCCCGGAGAGGGAAGTGCGTTCACGGGAGTCAGAGGGGCTGCAAGGCAGTGCCTGGGCGGAGGGGAAGGAGAGCCAGGGAAGGAGTGGAGAGAGGAGGAGGCTGAAGAAGGAGAGAAGGGAGAGACCCAGACGGAGAAGGGAAAGACCAAGACGGAGAAGGGAGAGGAAGAGGAAGAAGAGAGGGAGAACGGGGAAGCGGTGGAGGAGGGCAGCGAGGCGGAACACAGGCAACGCTTGGGGACTGCCGCCGCCTCTCTGGGGTGCGGGCGCGAACGTCCAGCCCGGGCGCCAGCAGCCCCTTGGGGAGGGGCGAGAGACCCCAACTGGGGGTAGGACAAGGGCCTGAAGGGAAGGGAGGGGCTCTCCCCCCCTTCCGGCGTGACACCCTGTGGTTCAGGCAGCTGATATTTCTAAGACCCCCAAAGACCAGGGCTCGAGACGAGGAGACCAACACCTCGGAAAGGGACGGTGGGACGGCTTGTCAGCCTCAACCGCAGGAGGGGGAGGGGGATCGCCACAAAAAGTCTCCCCAACAATAAACCTCTATGGGCCACAATGGACCTAAGCCATCCAAAAGGGTGTCTTAAGTCCCAACTGCAGCACACCTGCATAATGCCAGCAAAGAGCAGCTCTTCCTCTGGCCTCACCCCTGGCCCACCCCCGCTACGCCAGCAAGGCTCCTGCGATGCTGGCGTGGTGTCTAGAGTGGCATTCCAGCACTGTGGGAGGGGGTGGCAGTTGCCACACACTGGTGGGATCATCCTTCTCCTGGGATAAATGCCCCAGTGAGGGCGAATCCACTGGCACAGCGGCGCGGTGCTCCCAAGAACAGATCCCCCCCTTGGATGGGGCTCTTAGCCATGTCATCCTGAGGTCTAAATTGGCCTTAATTCTCTTTGTTATGTTGTTCAAAGTCTGCAGCCTAAAAAATGGCAACTACTGACAAACCAGTTACTGTAATCTAAGCCCAATTATTTTTTACTCATGTATCCCTTGGGAACCTATTTCCCTAAAACTGTGCCCCCATATGAGCAAACCCATTATGTAATTTTTTCACATACCCACAAACTCTCTGGCACATACTCCTGGGGGTACGCTTACCTCAGGTTGGGAACCACTGTGTTACATGGTGCTGCTAGCTTAACAATTGCACCCCGACAGCAGGCACCCTCCAAATTTCCCCAGATTCTCCTTTTAAATCCACCCCCTTCGGCATGGACTTAAAGGGAGAATCTGAGGTCTCCAGTTTAAACATTGAAAGTGATACTGTTTCAGGGTGGGGGAGAATCCACCCCAAAACAGCATCACTTTCAATGTTGTTTTAACTGGGGACCCCAGATTCTCCCTTTAAGCTGGATTTAAAAGAATAAATTGGACTCCCTAGTTTAAACATCATTGAAAGTGATGCTGTTTGGGGGTGGATTCCTCTGACAGTGTTTTGTGCTGACATTTGATGCTGACATTTGTTTGGTAAATGTTTTGCTGGGGGTAATTTGTGAGAGCTTTACATGTTTAATACCCACTTGCACTGGCTTGGAGCTGTTTCTCAGGCTAACAGCCTACCTCATAGGGTTGGTGTGAGGACAAAATTAGGAAAGAGAGTTGGTGGGGAGAGAGCCATGTATGTTTTGCTGGGCGTGGGAGGTGTTTTGTGAGCTGGTGCAAAAAATCATTGTTTGGTCGAGGTGGGGGAGGGTGGCTGCCCATGGGGGGGGGGGGAACTCAGATTTTGTCCCTAAGCTCCAGTTTGCTTAGATATGTCTCTGTATTTAAGGACTGATATTTTGCACATTATTTAAGCCCTTTCCTGGAAAAAGCTAGAGAAGAAATTTGAATATTTTATAACAGTACAGGAACCATTTATAATTAAGTACTACTGATAAGCAAAGGATGTTATTTTAGATATTATCCCACTGAAGCAAAAGATAAGATGGAAATCTTTCCCTCATTTGATATTTTCAACATTTGAAGGCTTTATGCATTCTTAAAATTATAATGGCTGACAGAGATCTTGAGGCGTACATTCCACAGGCAATGACTGAAAACACTGGGCTAATGTGGATACCTACATTTTTTGATTAGAGATATGAGTGTGCTTTGGTCAGGAGAGAGGTGAAAGATAATCTGGGGACTTACTACGGGTACAATTACTTTTTTGTTTCTTTAAGGTCAGCATTAAAGGACTGAAAGGGAAGAAGGGTATTAACTGTAGATTATATAGATATGAATCAGAAGCCTTCCATGGTAATTAATATCTCAAAGGACACAGTTGCAGCTCAGCAAAAGGAATAAAATTCTGCCTGATCAGTACTCCTAATTACAAAAAAGCAAGCTCGATATTTCTTTGTCACTAGCTTAGCCGTGTTATGTCTTGGAGACAACTAGACACATTGATGTAAAGTTCACATGTTAGAGCTGGGTCACCACCAAATTCCAATTAAGCAGGGTAAAGCTGTGAATATATCTTGGGTGGGTGCTTTAAATTACAGTGTGAAGGGAGCGGATGCTAAAGGTTTGCCATGTTCACATTTTCTCTCTGAAACAATTTCTCCCAAATGGTTACTTTTTCTGCTTTCCCTGTATGAAAACAACTGTGAAAAAGAAATATTTGAAGGGAGCATGTGCAAAGTGTTCAGCACTTACTTGCCTCCTGAACCACATGGCTACTAGACCATACAGGGTTCACTCATGACCCTGGGAATAAACTATCTCAGAGTTGCAAAGGACTGCTGCAGAAAAGATCTGGGACAATTAGCACCTTCCACTGATGTGTCATAGGATCAAGCCAGAAAAACTGCCCACTCTTAACCCAATATCAAATTAATATCTTGCCATTTGCTCACTTTCACTCTTACTTTTAGGGTTTTTAAAATCCTCTGCCCGATTAGTCATACAATCCAGTTTTTTAACTAGTAAAAGGGAATACTGCCATTGTCCCATAGCAAAGCCCTTCAAACCCCGCCCCCACCCGGTTCCTGTAAGATCTAGGCAGGCAAGAGTACAATGCTCCGTCCCCCCACCGCCAACACACACACAAAGCCACTGGGGCTTTTAAAAATTTGCTGGAAATGTGCTCAACAAGTCCAAGTTCATGCAAAATATAATATCCCTGCTATGGACATCACCTGGAAGAAAGAATTTGAATCTTCTACCACAAATGCAAAATACCTAGGTATTTCCATGGTACAGAAAAGGCTTCTTCCAAAACACCACAAATTTAGATTTGAAGTGAGATGTGCTGAAGTTGTTAGAGAGCCCCCTGGTGGCAACATTTGTTTTATACTAGTTGTGCCTAGGTAGCAATTTTTAAACTTTGCTGCGCTGGTGATCTGTTGTCATGTTTGTGGTTGCTACCCAAAGAGCTGCAAAGTAAGCAATACATTGTAAGAAAACATTATATTATGAATGTCAAAATGTTAATAATACATTAGTAGAATATGCCACCCCTGTAATGTATTAAAGTTCTTTTCTACCGTTATGATGCATCTCTTCTTTTCCATGAATATTTCTATTGATATTGGACAAAGAGCAATTCCTTGAAAAAAAGAACAGGTGGTAAGTTTATCATGACCTACACTGATCTCTAGCACATACATCTGAATATATATGGTGGACCATTGTTCTGATGTATATGTTCTTGCAAGCCACCCCTTTTTTAAAAATATCACAGCTGCCATATGAAACCCTTCTAAATTACAGCTCGTATCTGCCAGCACTCTTATGCAGCTGTTCTGTAACACTCCCTGAAAGACCAAGAAGTGGGAGAAAGTGGCTTGTTGGATATACCTCACAGGCATTGCTGGAATTGTACACATGTCGCTGAGATGACTGTCAGTGCGGATACCCGAATGCAGGGTCCATTCTTCCTTCTCACGTGACAGGTTTTTATGCAGCAGCTGCTCCACATGATGGCATTAACAAGTGAGAGCTCCCACACTGCAGCAAACCTGTGGAAACTTGTGCACAACCACACATTACTCGGAAAGAAAATAATTCATCTCTCCCCTCTGTATAATCAGAATTTTGCACCGTATCCTGATCATACTATCCAAGAAATTAGCACCACTGGTTCGAAAGTTCAAGTGACACTTCATCCAGGAACTCTTTAGTGTAAGCTAGTCTCTATTCTTCTTCAGCCTCCCCTGTTCCTCTCCCCTATCAGCACTGATACTGATATTATTAAAACTGATACATAATATCTCTCATCACTACAATGGTAAGTTCTATATTGGTATAAAGATACTCATACAATCAAACTATACTGAAATAATTTCCTATGAAGAAAATAATAATGAGCCATTGTTATGGAAGCTAATTCATGTCAGTCCAAATCCTATTTTGTTTTTCCATCTCCACCAGGCAAAGCAATTGGAGTTCTATCTTTCCCAGACCAACCTAGCCACTGTGATCCATGCAATGGACACTTCTAGGCTAGACTACTGCAATTCACTCTATGCAAGGCTACCCTTGGGTCTGCTCCAGAGGCTTCATCAGTTCAGGGGTAGGGAACCTGCGGCTCTCCAGATGTTCAGGAACTACAATTCCCATCAGCCCCTACCAGCATGGCCAATTGGCCATGCTGACAGAGGCTGATGGGAATTGTAGTTCCTGAACATCTGGAGAGCCGCAGGTTCCCTACCCCTGCTCTAGTTAGTCCAGAATGTGGCAGCCATTATCCTTACAGGATGCTTGAGGTGGATGCATATTCAACCTGGCTGCGCTGGCTTCGGGTAGAGCACCAAATCAGATTCAAAGTTCTGGTACTAATGAACAAAGCCTTAAATGGTCTGGGATTAGTTTACTTATGGAACCGTCTCTCTTGGTATGTCCCCCCAAAGATTGCTCCATTCAGTGAATACCAACTTACTGGTGATCCTCGGCCCAAAGAAAGTCTGGCTGGCCTCAAACAGGGCTTTTCCAGTCCTTGCCCCAACCTGGTGGAACAGAGGAAACCATGGCCCTAAGAGACCATATGCATTTCCACAGGTCCTGTAAGGCAAAGTTGTTCTGCCGGGCATATGGTTGAGACAGCTACTTAACCATATAGGCCTCCCCCTTCAATCCAATCTAACTCAATTTTTGATTCCAGCTTTATTATTAGTCCATCAGGACACCTCAGTGTTGTTACTGCTTGTTTAAATTACAATAGATTGAATATGAAATTGCTGCTTGGGTTTATTTAATATTTATTATTACGGTCAGGAGATTTTTTAAAACATTTTATGTATATTATGTGAGTTGCCCTGAGTCTGGAAGGGGGGGGGGGAGCATATTAAATTCAATGAATAATACATTAAAGTGAATAACTACAACATTTTTAAAAGTAATGTGTCCATTCCAAGATCAAAGAAGGAATAAACTAGAATTTTATTTTATTTATTTTCATTTATAATCCACTTTTCTGACAGGAATTCAAGGAGGTTTACATATATAATGGCACTGGTCGGTCAGTTCATAAGCAAGTTTCAAAATGTAATATTTGAATGATAACAATATTTGAATTTAGTAGCAAAGATTCATTGCAAAACAACATGATGGAGTGAAGTGAGGACTGAACAAGCAGTAGAAAAAAAGCACACTGTCCCTCATAGAGGTTACCTCCCAAGTAGATCCATTATATCCCTCATAGAGGTTACCTCCCAAGTAGATCCATTATATTACTGAACGCTTCTGTTTTGTCCATTTTGTAATATGTACAGGTAAACCTAATAAGCTCTGGCTGACCATTTCATAAAGTGGGAGAGACATCACAGAGAATACCCATGAACAGAGAAGGGCTGACTTTACCTGTTTGTGGGGTGGCACCTTCAGAGGATGAGAAAAACTGTCATAGCAGATCATAGCAGGAGAGGTAGTCCTGCAGGTAGATGGAGCCAGTGCCTTTTTGAGCTTGGTAGGTGATCACTAACACATTGAACTGAGGATTGTGTGGCATTCATATGCCTACTTTCCTGTTCAAGTATCACTGAACACACTGATACCTAGAGTATACATTTCATAGGGTGCTTACCAATGCCAACAATAAAAAAAACAGTAACCATCCAGCACTGTCTCACATTAGTCACATGTGGCCACAAACAATCCAAGCTGTCACATATATACACTATTTTTCTTCAGACTTCAACTTAAGGAAACTTAATCTCAAATGTTACATGCATCAATACCAATGGAAGCAGAGAGCGAAGACAAAACCCATAAATCACATCAGTATAAGCAAGCCATGCACTGAGTAAAGAAAACAACTGCATTTAGAACAGAAGCATGTGTGATACCCCATTATCCATTTAAGTTGAGGAAAGGGAAAAACTGGATTAGTTGCTCCAGCTTTACAGCCAAGCTACATAACTGCCACCATCTACTGGGTTAAAGAAGAGTAAGACTCTTAAATATTCAAACAGCATACAGCTCCTGTTTCTAGCTCAACTGCCTCAAAGGCTTAGTCCCTTGGTTGAAAGGCCCAAAACATGACTGTAATAATGTGTCATGACGTGAGAACAGCAAAAAATCTCCTGAACAGACTTGTTCAATATGCTAGGATTATGAACAAAACATACAGAATTTAACTGAAGCCAAGAAAACAAACAAAAAAATCCATGAAACACAGATTCTGATATCTCTGGTGTCTCATAGTGTAGTCAGACTAATCGGTCAGCGCAAGAACGTAGATCTAGACGCTGAGATAACATCTATGGAGGATCGCCAGCAGCTGGAGCGCTGGGGGGTCCGTGGTTCTAGCTTAATCTCCCGCTGCTAGTTCCTGGCACCTTATTATCATTCCAATGGGGCGCGTAGAAGGGCGTGGAACAAGGGGAAGCCCGAGAGTGGGAGAGACCGAGATCATCATGTGATGCAAGGATTCACCTGGCTACTGCAGAGTAGAGGAGCTGACACAACTGAGCCTGTTTCCAATCTCCACCTGGGGCAGAGCTATTGTCCCTGCTCGCAATTGAGCCGACACAGTTCAAGGGACCCAAGCGGACTCATGGGGATGAGGAATGGGGCGCGGTGCTTTACTCAGAAGGGCCGCAATGAGAGCCGGGTGTGCTTCTACCACGGCTTACTGCTGGGTCAGCAGTGCATCACTACATCTCCTCCTTTTTTACGTTTTAGAAGGGGGGGGGCCAAAATGGGGGGTGATTTAAGGGGACGCTTGTCTCCTCTGCCGTTTGGTCGAGCTGACCGAGCTGTTTATGCAACATTAGAACCTGGTTGCGGGGTAGGGGAAATTCGAGGGGCTTCTTACACACGCTACAGGCAATATTAGATACACATTGAACAAAACAGGATCCGACGATAAGGCATACAATCAAACCAATGCAGAGCTGTACAATAACACTTAACCATCCCCCTGGCAGCCAGCTCCAAAGGGCTGACCACCACCGGGGCAACACATCATATTTTAAATTAGATACAACTTCCTTCAACTCGCGCACTTTCATATGAATCAACTGAGAGTTATCAGAGAGATTAAAGCAACACATATTATGTAAAAATATTCTCACAAACCTTGGTGATGCACAAATAACAAGTAATCAATGATGGCACGATTATCTAGAGTCGCTTTGACGAAGTTCCTGTTGCTCCTGGAGGCCAGGGGCATCCAGAGCTGCGGAGGTAGAATTGATAGACTTCGCAAGAGCATGCAGGCCAGCCGGGCCGATAGTCTTAGCGCCAGGTGGCAAGCCCAGGGACTCCCACTAGGGATGTCGCAAGAGAAAACATAATCACTTTGAGAGGATGGCGACTGCGTCGCTCCGGCAGGAGGGATCGAAAGGCAGAGCGGGATGGGCGGGCGGGCGAAGGTGCCCGGGCTCTCGGGGTGGAGCCTGAGGTAGAATGATGGTGAGGCGACTGAGGCAGCAAAGAGTCCCGGCAGAGAGTCGGGCGGGAATGTAGTTAAAAGTTCTCTCCCCACAGGTCCAGAACCAGCCCCTAGGGAGCAGGATGTTTCCGAACACGGGGGGGATGTCCTCTACGTGCGAACAGTTCCAACTGGCCGAACCGGTGAATGGACCCGGGTCGGTTTCTTGGCTGGCCGCGCCAGCGATGCGGGCGCAGGTGTTGGACTCATGATTAGCGACAGTCTTGGTGATCAAAGAGAGAGCGCCGACCGGGAGGGACTTCCGACTGACGGAGTCCCCAGTGCGGCGCTCATAGAGTATCTGATAGATGAGGCATTCATGAAGGGGCTCAAACCAGACTCCGCTAGGAAGTCTCCAGGGGCTTTGCAAACTGGGAGCAGGCAGGAGCTTTAACAAACTCCCGGCTCCTGGGTACTGACCCAGGCAAAAAGGACGACTCCAACGTTGGTAGCGGTGGCGTGAACTGCTCCCAGATGTTGGTCTGGTGGAAAGCTTCGTCAGGGGTGGCCGCATTGCCATCGGCAGGAAACAGCAAGAGCAGGCAAGGATGGAGGCCAGCGCCCGAGTTGAGCCCGGTGATGATCGCCAAGAGGAAGCTAGCACCAGGAGGTTCTCGGGCGTCTCGGGGTGGCCTTGCTGGGCGCAGCAGCCCTGGAGCTTGGCTGGCGGTAGCCTTGACGTTCCCCCAGGTCATCCGTGTCCTCGATGCCGTCTGGGTGTCGGTGGCCCGGCGTCCTCGTTGAGGGGCGCTGGGCATGGGATCCTTCTAGAGAGATGTGTTCCATCTCCGGGAGATGGGGTTGGTCTCCTCTTGGCGCCATTCCACTGGGCTGGCCTGTCATGGCGACAGTTGGAGTCCCACAGGGACCTGTAGGAGAAGATCGGACTGAAACATACCCCCTTCCCCAGGTTATGGGAGAGGGTCGGGTCCCCAACCAGGCTTCGAGGTCTGAGCGGGTGGCGGGAGATCAAGATCGAAGTTTTCTTTATTTGAGTTGTAAGTTAATATAAGAAGGCTTGTTTTTGCAGCCTGCGTGAAGGTTGCCTTTAAAGCAATCTTACTGGGGAATTCGCCTACTCCTCTTTCCTTTGATTGTTTGACAGAGAGGGCAGAGGGTAGGCGGTTCTGGATGGAAATTGGCTTCAGAGCGTCATCAGAGGGTGCTGTCCAGAGCAAAGGTCCGAAAGCTCCAAGGGAGGAGGGGCAGAAGCCCGGACCCTGGGGATCGTAAGGGTATGCATGCTTAATCAGCAACTTGCAAAAGGGGAGAAGCTTAGGGAGCGCTTTTGAGGCGATGAAGGCGCATCCGGGAGCTGGAAGCAATAGAGGGCGATTAGAGGCAAGATTCCTCCGCACACACACCGCGAAGGGGGGGGTTTTCTTTGCAAGGGAGATGTACTTACCGTGACCTTGGTGGTTGATGCGGGAGGGCTGGAATGGCGCTAGAATTTGTAATCGAATTATCTCAGGGAATTGCCGCCCGCCGAGACCGCCTCTCCTATGAGGGGCTGCCAGGCCAAGCGCCTGGCCTTGGCACCGCCGCCAGAGCGCAGGCAGTAACCACAACCCACACAGGTTTGTGTGTGAATTTGGTCGCGAGCAGCATCCCCTTGACTAGAGGCCTGCCCTGGCCGCCGAAACCACTCCTTAAGGAGAGGCGGTTTTGACTAAGCGCCTTTGGCGATGGTAGCCACAAAGCCAAACAGGTTTGTTATTAGGGGCATAGTGGCAGCAGCCTCTTTTTTAAACTGGGGCCTGTCCTGGCAGTGCTGTGGTACCAGGACGGGCCCAGATTTTAATCCAGGGAGGGCCAGTCAGCCAATTGGCCCTCCCGCCTTTGCTAGTCGAAGAATAGAAGGAGAAGAGAAGGGGAGGGGGAAACGGTTTCCTAGCGGAAATCAGAAGGAGAGTTTCGGAAGACACAGCTGGGATCAATGATCTGGGTGGCGGTTTTATCCATCCCAGACCAAAGTCGTCTTTACCTGGCTCATGAGGTCTCTTCCCCAGAGGTTGACATGGATGTCCAAAACAATGGGGCGGACTGTGAGCTGCCGCTCGAGTCCTGGGCTGTTGACCGTGAGCGGGCGGATGCTCCGTCTGCGGCGGTTTGTTTCCCACCCCCCCAGATGTGTATGTGGGCAGGTCTCCAAGTCGGGCCATTGGGTCAGGCCACTCGGCTGCTCTGATGACGGTCACATCAGCGCCGGTGTCTACCAGGCCCCTTGAACACAGCTGGTCCTTCTATGGCGAGCTTCCAGGTGTCGGGCTGCTGGAGCTCCCTATGGGCGTCTCCACCGCCGCGACGGTGGTGACGGCTGCTCCGTGTTGGCTGCCGGGGCCTGTGGCCTTTATTGGGTCGGCTGCGGGCAACGCATGGGGCAGGAGAATCAGCTGGGCGCAGCTGGCTCCGGCGGGCAATTCCTGTGGGATATTTGTCCAGACCTGGAGATGGATGGGTCCCTGGTGCGTGGAGTCGATTACTCGGGGGACGATGAACAGCCTCCTGTTCCTAAAGTAGCTGTGGAGGCTTTGGAAGCACCAGCCCAATAGTCCCAGTAGGGATAGGGTCACCATACTGGGTTGGGGCTGCACAAGGACCTGCGTGAGGAGGAACTTGAAGGAGATGGGTTGGGTGCACGTGAGCGAGATGCCATGAGAGGGGGGTGGTTTGGGCGTGGGTCTTGGTGTTTGGGTCTGCTCTAGTATTCTCCTCCTCCTTGGTCCTGGGCTGGGGGGGAGGCGCCCGGGCCGAGAGTTCTCCCGGCAGACAGTCGTCTCTCCAATGGAAACCTTTCTGGCATCGCATTGGGCATCGGGTTTTGGTGGCCTTCTCCTCCTGGGGGAGGACCCTCCTCCGCGCATCGGGGTTGTAAGGCCCCCGCCTGGGTTGCCTGCATTCCCCTCCGCCGAAGATGCCCTGATCTGCCGCCAGTTAAAGTTGGGGCAATCCCCTTGGGGCTGTCCTCCGAGGTGGTGGAGAGGTGCTGCTGGCCCGAGAGAGACTAACAGTGAGCGGAGGGATCCGATGTCCCTGGCAAGCCTTTAAGCATGGTCCCAGCCAGTTCAGGATCCTTGCCCAGGCTCCATGATCGCTTTCACATGGCACTTTCGGTGGAAGCGTTCTCCTTAGCAAGGCTGCATGAGGAGCTTCGTTTTGGGCCTCTTCGCTGTCCTACCTGCCCCTCTTTGAGGGGCTTCCTGGAGACCCTGTTCACGAACTCCCCGGGACATAGGAGCTCTTGGGGCTTGGCCTTCGATGGAGGAAGCTCTGGGTTAGCGCTGGCCGGCGAATTAGGGACCTTGATGAAACGCCCTATAGATGAGCGCACTCCGAGGCAACCGTAGAGGGTGGCCTCAGTGCAAGGATTCAATCTGGATTGTCGGAGCTTGGCGAAGGCATTGAGAAGCAACCGTAAAGCTGCTTCCGGTGATTGTAGAAGCTTCCCCAGAGGTGGCTGTTCCCTGCTGAAGCACTTTGCTGGCAAGAACTCACTTTCCCAGATCAAGGCAAACATTGTGCAGGGCTCCAGGAGCATGGGAAGGTGGTCTTCCAGTGCGTCCGGAACCCATTAGGTGGTTCCTCGCATGATCGCTTCCTCCTAGCATGCCTCTCACATAGGGGCTCGCAACTCCTCACGTCCCGCATTGCCTCTGCGGACTCAGTTTGAGGATATTGTAGCTTAAAGGGCGGTAAAATTCGACGAACCCTCTGAATGATGCCACCCTCCCTCGTGGTCTGTGAAGTGGACGGGGCACAAAGCAAGGATCTCAGCATCATCTTCCGTCAAGGTCTCTTTCCTCTGCCCAGGATCGTGGGCTAATACGTCATCTGCGAGGAAGTTTCAGAAACTCCAGCAGCCATTCATTAGGCGCTGACGGCCAGGTCGCTGTGTGGCTTGGCGGAGAAAATGAGGAGCAAGGGGAGGCGGCGGCCGAGCCGCGAGGAGAGTTTGAAGAAGGAAATGGGTGGAGGGAGCACGGGGAGGGCAGAAGGAGGGACAGGCGTCCAATTTAAGCCGGATAGAGAAAATTCGGGGGCTGAAATTGAAGGTGAAAAGATGGCGAGAAGGAGGAGCTTTGACCCATGGCAAGGGAGCCATGGGTCTGCAGGCTGATGGCGGTTACATAACACTGTCTCCACGTCCAGTAGCAGCTGACACCCGGCGTCGCGAGGCTCTGGTCCGAAGAGTGCACCCGATGTTTTCCCAGTCCCTTAAGATTCCAGTAGTCCCCCCCCTCGGGGTATTTTTTCATGGACACTGGGCTTCAATCTCCCTCAACCAATTCGCGCATGGCTCCCCTCTCTTTAACGGAGACCCTGTCGCATTTAAGCTAAGCAGCTTTCAGCTCGTTAACGTGTACTTGTCATAAGCCCTGCTTTTGCTGGCATTCATACTCACCGGTGATCGTCCGTCGGACCGAGAGAGTGTCCTAGGGCCAGCGTGTCTCTGGATGCGCCCGATCAGAAGAGGGACTGGCCGATGAGCGAAGCGGTGAAGGTCCCACCTCCTGGATGCGCCCGATCCAGCTGGACTTCGGTACCCGCGTGGCCCTTTCCCAGGCGAACGGTGAGCAGGGTGGAGAGGTTCGAGGATTCCCGGGTTTCGGCACCAGCTTGTAGTCGTACTGCGTGGTCAAGCGCAAGAACAGGAAGAGGCAGAGGCCGGAGATAACATCTGGTGGAGATCGCCAGCAGCGGAGCGAGATATGGGGTCCGTGTTTCTAAGCGAATCTCCAGCGTGCTAGTTCCTGGCACAGCTTTATTATCATTCCAATGGGGTGTAGAAGAGGCATGGAACAAGGGGAAGCCCGGGAGAGCTGAGGGGAGAGACGGGGAGATCATCATGCTTGATGCATGATCTCACCTGGCTACGATGCAGAGAGGAGCCGCACTGGGCCGTCGAGGCTCTGAAATCAATCCTTACCTGGGGGCAGAGCTATTGTCCCTGCGCCCGGTAATTGAGCCAGACAGTTCATGACCCGTGACTCATGGGGGATGAGGAATGGGGGTGCCGGTCGCGACCAGAAGGGCCGCAGAGGCCCGAGCGGAAGGGGTGTGCCTTGCGGCGGCTCTACTACGGTACTGCTGGGTCAGCAGTGCATCACTACATCATAGGACCTGTACTTAAAATATTTATATGCTCACCATTCTCCTGTGCGTCTCAAGACTCAAGGTGGGCAACAATGACATAAAAACAATTTTATAGTGTTAAGGTTGCTAACCACCTCAGACTGCAATCCTAAGGACACTTTCTTGGGAGTAAGCCATATTGAAGCCAGTCTGGTTTAGTTGTATAGTCTAGTTGAAGTCTAGAAATTCCAGGAAAAAAGCAAAAGAATCACTTTTTCAGAGTTCCCCAAGGGTAGCTATACAGACAAACGCAGCAAATGGGCAATTTGAACAGCACAGACCAGATCCTATCACGCAAGAGCAGACCTACAATGACAAGACTAGTACCATCACAATCCTTTGTACATATAAGAAAGCTCCAATGAACCGATGTGTTTGTGTGTACACATGTGCGTCAGCAAGTCACAGTTGACTTATGGTGACGCATAGGGTTTTCAAGGCAAGAGATGTTCAAAAGTGGTTCGCCATTGTCTGCCTTTGCATAAGCTAAATTCTGAGAGAACTGTAACTGGCCCAAGGTCATCCAGCAGGCTTCATGTAGAAGAGTGGTGAATCAAACCCAGATTTCCAGATATGAGTCCACCACACTTAACCACTACACCACAATAGCTCTCCCACTGAATATACTAGAACTCATTTCTAAGAAAACTTATATAAGATTAGGTGTAAGCAAACCACTTTGTCATGTATAAAAACATTGCCAAGGATAGCATTATTTAATTGTAGTTAAATAAAGTGACCACCAAGAACTTATGAATATAAGGGACTGTCACCAGAAAGAAAAATAATGTGAACTGGTGTCTGTGGATCCTTATGCTATACAACCAGTGGCTTTGAACTACTCCCTGTCTTTAGCATCCATTTTATTTCAATTTCATAGTATCAGACCATCTGTCAGCACACTAGAATTTCTAAATTAGATTCTTAAACCACCTCAGTGAAAATAGCAAGATGAAAAATCTCTGTTGCGGTACAGGAAGACTGAAAACCTGCAGTTGATAATATTAGGCTAGATAAATTGCAGGATAGCTACACAACTCTGAAACATACTTCTTTTGCTGTTTCCCCCTTTCCCTTTCCCAACTGTCTTAATATATCATTAAAACCAATAATGAATACTATGCATTTTTAACTCATGCAAGAAAAGCTCCATTATTTCAATATTTATATCTCACTTTTCTCCTAAACACTATCATCATTCTATTTTATCTTCACAATAACCCTGTGTTGCATGTCAGGCTGAACCTAGATCTCCCAGATCCCACTTTAGTACTCTAACCACTAAACTATTAATCTGTTATGAGATGCTCTTGGAATTTACTGCTATTTAAATACTCATAGTAAAATCACAAACTGTTGTCAAATGGAATTTTGCACATGAATGTCATTAAAATCAATGGCAGTACATTATTCATCATTTTCTAAGATTATTGGAAGTGCGGAACAGAAAGCCTAAACTCCCTTTCTTTATTAATTCAAAATGAAATTAGTACTCCCAAGCAAGTTCTGCTTTCTTGGGCCTGACAACCCCCTAGTATTTCCTACTTGGACCAACAACAAAATGCTCTAACACATACAGACTATTAAAATAAATATTGCTGCTTACAGTAGTGAGGTTCAGTACATGTGTCTTCCTGAATCAAGGCCTAACTTAGCCAACTGGTCACTGCATTTTCCAGATGAGAATAGAGATCTCAGCAAACATGCCAGCAAACTGCAGAGTCTACAGCTGATCAGGCAAACTGGTAGTGCCATCCTAAACAGAGTTAAACTCTTCTAAGCCCATTTAATTCAATGGGATTAGAAGGATAAAACATTGCTTAGGATTGCACTGTGGATCACCTAATCAAGCGAATGACTTTTCTTCTATGTCTAATTAGAAGGGAATGGCTTTCAATAATACCTTGAATTTATTTAAGAAACCTGAAGGTGCTGCTGGCTTTCTTTAGAATACAGCTTGTCATGGGGGAAATGGTGTCTTTGTCTTGACTAATCCCCATCATGAAGATTCTTTGGGGGATATTTACCTGTTGTTGTCTTAAACTGTTTTTTTCTGGTGCCTTGTGTTCTTCCAGTTCCAGAGATGAAGGGGGCTCTCAGCCATTGCAGGTATCAGAAGGACAGGCCTCTAAACCACTTCCAGTGTTGCTGTTTCCCCCAGATGCAGAAAACAGCTACGTTCTGTTACCTCCTCTTTTCAAAGTGCTGGTTGGTCATAATCATCCAGAAGGGAATGACGGTGCCCCAGTACCACAACCGGACTCCAGAGCTCTGAGCTACATGAAGAGGCTGTATAAAATGTTTGCAACCAAGGAAGGGATCCCAAAGGCTAACAAAAGTCATCTCTACAATACAGTCCGGCTCTTCACTCCCCGTGCTGAGTGCAAGCACCCTTCTGACAGTCAAGTAAGAGGTAGGTGTGGAAATTTCAGTTTGGGTTTAACTCACCCACTCCCCACAGCTTTAGAGGTATAGAACACATCTGTTCTCCCATCTGCACATTTCCTGTTCTCAAAACTAGTGGAATTATTATGAAAGGCTCTTATGTTGTATAAAGGTATAAAAAGTAAAGCCTAGTATAAGTACCTAGTAACTTTTAGAAAGGTTGCTAAGGACATGCACACACTAGGCCTCACTTTAGAAAGGCTATTTATACCCTTCAAGTAAGCATTTATGTGTTCTTTTCTAGATTATTTAGTCTGAATGTTTTGAAGGGCATACCAGTAGAATTTGGCTTTTCAAAGTATCCATACTTACATTGCTAACATTGTCTGAAGCTACCACATGTTCATTCTGTAGCCTTGTGCTTGATGTATTCTACAGAAACTGCATATGAGTACAGGAAGCTTGCTAGTGGTTTGTAAAACTTCTCACAGAGGAGGATACATATTCATCCAAACAGTAATTCTCGCTGTGATTACACAGCTCTGCTAAATGCTATTTATGTGCTCAGGCCGTCCCCCTTTGCTAGCTGCTTGTGACCAGCACAGCTCAATTTCTGGTATGTTTACTTAGAAATCCCCCAACTTCTGTGGGATTTATTACTAAGTAATGCGCTCAGAATTGGAATTAAGCAATTATTTTAATATTCTCCACTTTATATCAGTTACGGTTATGGAGAAAGGTGAATCCCAGGTATTTCTCTCAAAGAACTACTTGCCAGTGGGATTACTGGTTTCTTCCAAATATTGCCTCATTTCTATCTCTTCACTCAGAAACTGATTGTAAAGTCCTCTGATTAACTAATAGGGCCTTATATAAGTCAATCAAGTTAGCAATTTCTATTCTGTTATGAATATTGATGTGTTACTTTGGGCCTTCCCCCTTGCCTTTCTACTTGTGCTATGTAAAACTTTGAAAAGGGAAAGAACTATAAAAGTATGTTATTGTTCTGGCTTCTGGGCATCTTGGCATGTAGTACTATTCTTGATTCAGCTGTGAATAGGGTAAATCTGTTGCTTCAGTGATATAAATAAATGATGTAAATAAGTTAGATTATATCTTTAAATTTGGTCAGCTTGAAAATAATATTGAGAGAGCTGTGAAGTGAGGTGATGGGGTTATTCTTAAGAAGATTATATACTGAGCTACCACTGCTGCCTTTCCCCTCAGAGCAGATATATGCATACTCTGGAATGCAGTTAAGAACTCTCTAGAATGGCTACCTGCAGAATTTGTTGTTGTATGCCCTGTGGGAAAGGGTTCATATTATAGTGCACAAACAACACATTCAGTATTGCTGAAGGCTTTCACAGCTGGAATAACTAGCTGTTGCACATTTTCTGGATTGAGTGGCTGTGGTCTGGTAGTTCTTGCTTCTAATGTTTTGCCCACATCTATGTTTGGCAGCAAGCAAAATGTTAGGAGCAAAATCTACCAGACTACAGCCACATAGCCCAAAAAACCCACATCAACCAAGAACATCAACATTAACATTATCTCCTTAATATCAACATTATCTCCTTAATGCATTCCTGCTCCTATACTATTGTAGGAAGAAGCTCTTCACACACTCAGTATTAGTACTAAGCATGTCAAAATATAGGCAACAGAAACCAGCATTTTCCTGTTTAACAACCCTGTGAGGTAACATAGAAGAGTGATAGTAGCTTGCACAAGTTTTGTTACTTTCATAGGTGAGAGGAGACTGGGCCTTGCTCATCATAGCTGGGAGGGACCACAGCTCAATGGTTGAGCATCTGCTTTGTACACAGAAAGTTGCTGGTCCAACCCTGGCATCTTGAGTTGAAAGGATCATGTAGTAGTAGATGTGAAAAATTGTTACTTGACATCCTGGAAAGCTGCTGGCAGCCAGAGCAGAAAGTAATGATGACCAGCTGCCTGACTCAGCGTAAGAAAGCTTCATTTGTTCAGCTTTCTAGCTATTACATCACTTCTTCATAAGCCAACCATGGATGTGGCTTATGGTGAAGCTATTTAGGTTTAGGCCCCTTTTCTTCACCTGAAAGGGCCAATCAAAGTAGATCAAATCTGAATTCTAGCATGGTATGGTCAACTGGCTGCAGCATCTGGCACTCCCTTGATCCCCAGGGTTGATTTGATGTTTACTTCTGTAGTGTTTCAGAAGTCTGGTTCAATCTTTAATTGCCTTTTTTTGTGTGCATAATTTAATATTGGCATACTTGAAGAGTCCAGAATGTCATGGAAGAGAATGCATTTTGTCTCTGTTTGCCACTGATGTTAGAAGACTCCTCAAGGCTAGTACCACAAAACACGAAAAGATAAAAAACCCAAAAATACCAGAGAAAAATTGCTTCATTTGTAAACCCCAGTGTGTTTTAAAGCAGTTAATGCTCCGTCATGACTCAAAAAGAATAACTGCAACACTGTTCCCTAAAAAGACTTATTGTGTCTTAACCAACCCTTGAGACAGCCACTAACTTAAATGCTTTCAGTCCATTTAAGTTAATGCAAATTGACTAAATTCCTTTAATCCCTAAGAAGTTTTTTTTTATTTTTTCAGGAGACCTTCGCTCAGTGGATTTGCTTTTCAACTTAGATTGTGTTACTGTTTTAGAGCACTTATTCAAGTCAGTCTTGCTTTACTCACTGGATAAGTCAGTTTCTAAATCATCAGCCATTACATGCACTTGCAATCTAGTTGTCAAGGAATATGATTCATCTGATCGAGTATGCTCCAGTGTTCCACATACAATGACAGTTGAACTCAGACGGAGGTGGGTTGAGATTGATGTGACCTCTTTCCTCCAGCCACTGATAGCCTCAAATCAGAGAAGCATTCATATTGCTGTAAATTTTACTTGCCTGAAAGATAATGAGCCTCTTCACTCTAAATGGGATTTCTTTAATACGGCTTTGGTATCACCGTCTCTCCTTCTGTATCTCAATGATACCAATGAGCAAGCTTACCATGGGAGGGATATGAATCCTATATGGTCTGGGTTGAAAAACAGTCCTTTCATGAGTCCCAGTGAAGAAACAGAGAAAGAACCCATGATGGTTAAAAGAGCATCTCGTCACAGAAGAAATGAAGATTGGAAACATACATCTATTCCACCATACAATTTAAGCCACTTCTATCAACAGTTTCTGTTTCCCCAAAATGAGTGTGAGCTTCAAAACTTTTGGCTGAAGTTCAGCCAGCTGAAATGGGACCAATGGATAATTGCACCACACAGATACAATCCTCATTACTGCAAGGGTGAATGTCCAAGAGTGGTTGGACATCGCTATGGTTCTCCTGTCCACACAATGGTCCAGAACATCATATATGAAAAGCTGGATTCTTCTGTCCCCAGACCATCCTGTGTTCCTGCTGAATACAGTCCCCTGAGTGTCTTGAAGTTAGAGAGTGACAGATCAATTGTCTACAAAGAATATGAAAATATGATAGCTACCAAATGCACTTGTCGCTAAAACCAATCCTGACCAATTTCCTAATGCTTGTATTTCAATGTTTTTTTCAACCTTATAAGGAAGTTATCCTTTGAAGAATTAGTATTAAATACTTTGACAGGTATTTCCTTGACTGCATTTATTTTTGTTAGCTCCTTTTGATTTACAGGAAACTAAATGTAAAGTTGGATATTAGGAGACTTGTTTTTTTCCAAACAGAAAAAAATGGTGAAATGTTTTGGTTAAAGTACTATGCGTTGCTAGGTAGAGCACAAGAGATATGAATACCTGTCTTTTCATGCCATCTTTTGTGTAGTTCTTAGTTTAGTCTTTCCTATGTTAAAAATATTTTAAAAGAAAACATTTTATAACAAGTGTCTAGGCACAAAAGGTTTTACTATTGCTGATTTATCAATCACTCCATTTTTAGGTGTACTTTTAGTGATTGAAACTGGTTGTCTGAGACAACTTCAGTCCTTTATTATGATGACTACCAGATGTAAAGATTTTAAAGCAATGGCTAACCTTTTGTCTATCTTTGAAGGCTCTTACAAAAGAATATCATGTAGAAAAATTTCTGGTTGTACATCTAGAACTATGAATTTGTGAGACATAACTTGTTAGGTAGACTTCACATGTTAGAACTATGCATTTCTGAGAAGTAACTTGTTAGGTAGATTTCACATGTTATGAAACTATTAAGATGTAAAAGCATTTATGTAGGATATGCTTATGAACTGTATGTAGGTCATTGCATCCATTCATATATATAGTAAACCTAAGTGGGAAACCATAATTAGCTATGATTTTCTATATGTAGTACAAATATGACTTCATGCAGGTTTCTTACTGAAGTATCACAGATGTTCCATAATGTAAAGAAGTGTTCCTGTATTCCAGAGACCGAATAGGAAAATACCAACTATGAGCCTAAAGCAGACTGATTTTATGATCTTTATCCAATTTGGCATTCTGTAATTTTTAAATGCTTGCTATCTTCTATTCTGATTGGCTTATGAACAGAAAACATCATTAAGTTAAATATAAATGGTTATGAAGTAATGTTCTATGTGAAAAGTTAATGATTATATATGTAAGTTAAATGTGTTCTGTAGTGATCAGCTGGCTTAAAGCATTTTAATGTTCCTGTTGTTGCTGAATTTAAATGCCATCTGAATGTATGGATAAACCTAAACACTTGTTTAAAATAAATGTGAAGCAGCTACTGCTTGTTTTTCCTCTTTGCTGTTGACTACTTCTAGATGAATTGTCTTCTAATTTCTGTAGCTCTATTCCAAAGCAAAGTTCCATGAGATCTGTACATTTGTACTTGGTAACAGGTTTGCTGGGTTGTTTCTTCATTCTCAGGTTACTCTGGTCCTGACTATTTCCTTGTGGCTGGTTTTTAAAAATCTGATTGTACAAAGTCATGCATTTGGTTCTGAGGTGCCACAGTCATGGGAAAGAGGAGTTCTATCAAAAGCTTAGAGCTTGAGGTTGCAATGTGGCAGACTATGAACAAGATTTTCTCAATACAAGACTTATATTTCCAAAGCACAAATTCTAAGAGTTATGTTCAAATATTAGGAAATTTAAGCAATTATTACACAGACTGTTTCCTAGCTGCAGAAAAAACAGGGACAGACTATTGCCAAGAAGGGACGAAGTAAGCACAGAGAGCCAGTTGAGTAGAAGGCTATTTCATGAAATGAATGTGATGCTCTATTTAAACTTGGCAGGTTGGAGTACTGTCACATGAGACACTTAAGACTGCTCTCATGTGAGACACTGAAGAATAGGGCATCATGCTGTTTTGGCACAGAAGAATGCTAACTAATGGCAGTGTCAAAGACATAGAAACACAGAGTTGGAAGGGACTTCCAAGATCATTTAATCCCAACCTCCTGCACAAGGCAGGAAACTTTCCCCACCCCACACACACACCCTCCAGTGACCTCTGCTCTATTCCCAGAGGAAGAAGGCAAAAAAAAAAATCCCCAGGATCCCTGGCTTATCTTCCCTGGAGGACAATTTTCTTCCTGACCACAAAGGGATGATCAACATTACCCTGGACATGTAAGAAGGGGGCACAAGAGCTGAGCACTTACTAATCCCTTCCTGGCCTCCCTTGCATGGGCTGTCTACATTCCTAGAATCAGCACTGCTGTCAGATGGCCAGCTTGCCTCTGCTCAAAAGCCTCCAAAGGAGAGCTCACCACCTTTTCAAAGAAGTGAAAAGAGAAGCATTTCTAAATTCATGAGATGGACAGGAAACTAACAGCATAATGATAGTGTTGTGAATTTTCATATGCTGATTTACAATGGCTGTTCCAGCATATCACAAGACTAACCTCTCCACCAAGAATTTTTTCAGCTTTTAAAAAATTCATTTGAACCCTGCCTTTTCCCCCAAGGTGGATCATTCTCCCTGTCTCAATTGTAGCCTCACAACAACCCTGTGAGGCAGATTACGCTAAAAGTGTGTGACTGGCCCAAGGTCATCCAGCGAGCTTCCATGCCATGAGCAGGGATTTGAACTTGAGTCTCCCAGATACTAGTCTGACACTCTTAACCATTACACCACACTAGCATTTTATAGCAGATAGAAATGGAAAGAAGGCTGGTCTTTGGTTGTGGAAGAAATGCAAGAGAAATCATTCCTTGTACTCTTTGTTGCTGTGAATGCAGAAGTATTTGCAGTGGGTCCTCTTTCCTTCACTTCCCACCTCAGCACTTTTTGCTATCTGTTTTTTTTTAAGATATGTAGTATGCGTGTTACAGTATTACATTATAGTGCTATACCTACTGCTGATAATGAAAAATGGCAAAGTGACTGCAACGGGGGAGAGGGGTGAATGGAGAGCTTAATGGGAAATGAAAGAGGAAATGGTCCAAATGTGGATCGGCACTTTGTCTTCTCAAAGTATAAAGCTTCAAAGGAAACAGGTTTTAGGGGAAATGCAGCAAAGGGGCGGGGGGGGGGAGGTCCTTGAAGGTGGGGGATTGCACGATAATGTACTGTATAAGCACACCCAAAGTTTTCTGGGTGCAGTGAAGGGTATGGAACAAAACTTCCATTTGAAAGAGCACTTGGATAAACCAGATGTTATTGTGGCAGACGAAAGCTAATGGCACATGGGAGCATTTAGGGGATGAACTGGATCTTGTGAAACAGTTTAGATGAGGGGGGATAGAGTGCAGATTAGGTATTCCAGCCTATGTTGGGAAAGTTGATATGGTGGGTGGGATCCTAGTACAGATATTTTGAGGAAAGATTTATGTGATATGAAGAGAAACCTAGTACAGATATTTTGATGGTGCGTTTGCTGAGAGGGGTATGTTAGAAACTAACCGGAGCCGTTCTCTGCCAAAGCCTGTGGGTTTGAAGGCAAAATGGCAAAAAGTGACCTTCAACCCACTGGATGTTAATTCCCTTGCTGTAGGATTGGCAAATGGCTTATCGTAGCAGCAGGTTGCACCTACCTGAAGTTGTGATCCCGAGACCTGTTTTGCATTTGCTTGAGATTTTTGGCAAATTCTCAATTCTCCCCATGACAGAAGAAGAGAAGAACCTGCAGACTCCGTGGAACCCCCTTTTTGAAGAGCGGTGACTGAATCACGCTGGCTATTAAGAGGTGAGGTAGCGGGATCTGACACCATCATAAGAGTCTCTGGAGCCGTCCCAAACAACAGTGTTCAGCTTGCCCTCCGCTAAAGAAGAGACTTTACAAAGACACATCAAAAAGACAAAGGAAGTCAATGTGGTGAAAATAGAAATTGATGCTAGGAACTCTTCCTTACCTATAAAGCTAAACAAAATAAAATTGGTCTCCAACATAGCAGCTTGCTGTGGCAGTGTGTATAGAGGAGAGGTCCCGAATATTGTGCCCGAATATCACCACACACACTAGATGGGTGAGTGCTTGTTGAAGGGCTGAGTTAATAACTTTAAAAATAAGGATACAACCTTTTGGCAGTATTGGGTGGTTTTTAGAAGACTGCCAAGGAAAACCACAGAGTTGTGGGATAGAGAGACTGTACTTTGCCATTTCCGGAAAATATTTGTATGTACTAATGAAAACAACAGTGAAACTTAAAGGATAGACACATTTCCGGTTTTAAGACAAACAAGGAAGGGGAAGAATGAGAGCATAAAGGAAGACTGCGATAGAGTGGCCAGAGACTGCTTAAGGAGTGTTTGGAATGATAAAAGTAGGAAAAGCAAAAAATTGCAATTATATATTTGTTAAAAGAACTTAAACGAACATGTCTTTAACAAGACCAAAGGATAGTGGTACGAATGGTAAAGTAAATACAGACTCTAAAACACCAGAAAAAAATGTTAATGACTTAAATAGAAAATTGGAACAGTTGCTTGACTTGACAACATCATTTCAAGAAGACACAAAAGAAGATTTTGATAAACTGGAGAGCAGATTTAACAAATTGGAAACAGAGATCTAGGGCATAAAGAAAGACTTAGGCCAGTTAAAAATTAGAAATAGCAGTGAAGGAAATAAAACAAGATATGAAAGCTACAAAAGTTGATTTGACAGTCCTGGACTGTCAGAGATTATGGAGGGTTAACTTTCTCTGGGAATCAAAAAGAGTTCTAATAAACTCAGTTCAAAAAGCTCAAGAATTAATGAATTCAAACGAAGTTACTAAAAGAAAGATCAGAAAAGAGAAGTAGATGTAAGATGTATGGCAATGTTTTTTCTTTGTATTTCTGTTTTCTCTAACTTTTCCAATCTTAACTTTTCCTATCTTCTCTAACCTCCTTAATGTAACTGTTCACCAATTTGGTTATTAGAGTAAGATACATTTTTGGTCACTCTATCACAATGGAAGTTAATCAACAACAATGTTATATAATGTTAGATAAATTGGCATCTATTAATATTAATGGACTGAACAGCCCCAACAAAAGAGAGTATTTAATTACTTATCATATATGGGTAATGATATCACATGTCTTCAGGAGACACACATAAGAAAGACGTATCTAAAATATCTGGAAAATAAAAAACTAGGAAATTTATTTTACACAGGATTTAACAAAAAGAAAAGAGGTGTAGCAATTTATGTAAAAGAATACCTGAACGCTAATTTGAAATTTAGTGATCCAGGGGGGAGTTTTATATGTGTTGAAGTTACATTTAAAAAGATATAATTCTATTAGTGGGGATTTATGCCCCAAATGAGAAAAGATCTAACTTCTTTAAAAAACTAACCAATGAAGTTACTCAATACCCCCAGGAAAATATTATTATAATGGGTGATTTCAATGGTATATCTAATGACAAATTAGACAGAAGAGGATAAAGAATTGTGAAAAGTAACAGTTTCCCAAAATCATTTCATAATATGACACAATTCATAAATATATATGATGTCTGGAGAGAGAAGGAAGATGAGTCAGAAGAATTTACTTTCTTTTCGAACAGACATGCTTCATTGTCGAGAATTGACATGATATGGGCTTTCAAATTATTGATAGCACAAACAGATAAAATAAATATTTTACCCAGAGTATTATCAGACCACAATCCAACTCTTCCCTTCTTCTAAAACTGATTAAATTGTCATAGAAAATATAATATATAAATCTTTTTTTCTTTATATTCTCTTGTACAATATAATTAATCAGTTAAGATAATTGTGATTTAGATAAAGATTTAATGTACTTTAAAGGTGAACTAGTATAAAAGATATGTTATCAAATTAGACCATTTTTCATAGTATAGCTGTAATGAAGAATTTAGGATGAAGTTTTTTTTCACTGAAAACTTTTCTATTATAACTTTTATTATTATCTTTTTCTTTTCTTTTTTTCTTTTTTTCTTTTCTCTTTTTTCCTATTTTTCTCACTTTTTCCCTTTTTTCTTTTTTCTCTATTAAGAATTGGTGCGCTTATTATAATTATTATTTGACTCTGTATTTTAAAACTTTGTTACTTTCACATAAAGATTAAACATTTTTAAATTATTTTAAAAATACCCTTACTATAGACTTTTGCTTCTTTGGCTGAGTTGGCGGAGCAAAGACCTTTGAAGAAAGGGACTTGCAGCATCTTTTGTTATAGACCGATTTTACTTTCCAGCCCCAGATTACCTTTTCTCCATTAAAAAAAGCCTGTCATCCCTTGTGGAAATTAGCTGTCCAGGCACCAGTGATGCCATTCTCTACTGAGGTGTTACTGTGCAAGAGAAGATGACAGTTTTGGGGAGCGCCAGAAATGCTTCACTGGGATTTGGTCACCTCACTGGTTTGGCCACAACAGAAGTGTTGCTCCTTGCCATTCATGTCCTATACCAGACGCCAAATCAAACAGCATGTCGGTGACAAAGCACTCCACGAGAAGCTTATACTGCAGCCCACCAAAAGCTCTCATTGTTACTGCTAGGCATGTCCAGAAAGGATAACCCTGGCACTATGAGGGGATAGACATTCGCCTTTCCCCTTAGCTTGTTTATTTGCACACAAGAGCATTTATTTTATTTTGAGTTTTGCCCAAAACTTGTTCCTTCCACTTGGAGCTGATGCACACTGTTTTAGCTCCATTAAATCCAGCATGATCAGGCTTTCCCCACAGAATCCTGGGAGTCAGGGTTTTCTGAAGGTTCCGCCCATTATCAGGCCCTTGCACAGAGTTTCTGGAAGAGAAGGAGTGAGTTTGAAACCAGGTAACATGCACCAGGCCTACTTGCTTCATGTCCACTTTGAAACTGGTCCCACGATGTTCAGTGTGACTTGCTCCTAAGAAAATGCACTTAGCACTGCCACTTTAATTCTGCAGAGAAGACGTTTTCAGAAGTGCTGAACTTTTATTGGCAAGTTTGCACAACCAGCAGTCTTTTTCCCCCTCTCAACACTGATGAGGGCTGCACTTTGGTAGTAAAGTATCTGCTTTGCATACAAGAGGTCACAAGTTCGTTTTCAGAGCCACTGCCAGTTACAGTGAAAAATAACTGATGATAAATTTGTATGTATGTGTTTGTTGTCCATCCATGGTCATTTCCCCACTCACCTTTTGTTAAGTGATAGTTGCGGCAAATAAACTTGGGGCCTGCTGCATTCCCCACTACCTGAGCAGCAGCAACGCAGCGACCCCGACTCTGCCACTCTCAGTCCTCCTCAGCATGTGTCATTTCGACCCCTGGATGGTCGAGCAACATTTCTGAAAACCCCACAGTTACTGGGGGGAGAGTGAGGCAGTGGGGAAGCCGGGGGTCACTGCGGGTTTGAATTTCCCGCTGCACATGGTGACATGGACCAATCAGGCCACTGCGGGGCGTGTGCAATGTGCACACAGCATTTCCTTCTGCCATTTTTTTAACCAGGAAATCAGTCGTCTGCACGTTGCTTCGAGTGCACACGGACACAGCGTATTTTCATAGTTCATTCAGAATATTCATTCAGTTCATTCAGAACATTCATTGTTCATTCAGAACTTTAATCTCATGAATATTCATCTCATGAAATGGAGGAGAAAGGAAAGCGGGCACTTTCGTGTTCCGCAAATTTTTGTGCTGCAGCACGACAGCCAATCAGAAACCATTTTTGTTTAAAAAAGGGAAAAAAGGCATTGGTTCAATTTGCGATGACGACTGTGCGTGTCGATGTTTCGTCGACGATTTTAGGTGTTTTTTTACCAAGTTCCGTCCACAAACCGGCACTCCAGCTAATCGGGACAGAGAAGCACCCTGCCGATGACCACGGAACGTGCGGTTGTGGGGAATGCTGCATTTCATGGCTGCCGCGAGGTTGACTACAGGGACAAGCTGTGATGGGGAGTCAGACCTCGCGCTCAAAAGCACCAATTCAAAGGAGCGCAGTTTGGCTCATCGTTCATGTCTTTAATGAAAAATAAACCCCCTAACATCAGTTATGATAAAGATGATCACACAGGTATGCATTGTTTTCAGGCACAGGCTAGAGGTTCTTTAGTCTGAATGTGTCCCGATTGTTCTCCTTTTTAGGTTTGCCGTGCAGCATAGCTGATTGTTTTTGTGTTGTAGACGAAACCTGTATTGATAGGTGCCGTATAATAACTGTTTGGACCAACAGCTCCAGGGGATAATTTAAGTCTAAAAGATGGAATTGGGATGTTAAAAAACCCTTCCCTGGTTGTACAACCCTGATTATGTTAATCTTTCTCCATGAGTTGTGGGTTTTTCTCCATGAGTTGTTGTGGGTTTTCCAGACCGTGTGGCCATGGCCTGGTAGATCTTGCTCCTAAGATTTCACCTGCATCTGTGGCTGGCATCTTCAGAGGAGTACCTCAAAGGGAGGTCTGTTACACACTGTGTCCAGTGTGTAACAGACTTCCCTCTGTAACAGACTTCCCTCTGTGATACACCTCTGAAGATGCCAGCCACACATGCAGACATTAGGAACAAGATCTACCAGACCACAGCCACACGGCCTGGAAAACGCACAACAACCAGTTGAATACAGCTGTGAAAGCCTTCAACAACACATTTCTCCATGAGGCTTTTTAAAGATAGTAGGAGATTTGGGAGATTAAAAGATAGTGAGAGATATGGTCGTGGATTCCTGTTACCCAGCCTCCTTTGGTGACTGCAAACACTGGAATGAAATTGTACATGCTGTTCTATTTACATGCATTATAGGGAACAAAATATAACCAATATACCCAAGACTAAGGAATGCATAGGAACAATTCTGTGGCAAGAAAAAAATAGCAGACAACAATTATCAAAATATCTGTGGGAATTAATTTGAAAATATTTTTACCTAGATAAATAATAATTCCTTGGATATTTCAAAAAGTGATGTTCAGGAAGTATGTGTGCCCTGTAGTTGAGTCTGCAATTAAAAAAAACTTTAATGCTTTACACCAGTGGTGGCGAACCTATGGCACGGGTGCCAGAAGTGGCACTCAGAACCCTCTCTGTGGGCACACACACAAAACAGTGTTACCCTCCCCTCCCCTCACACACATCTAGGCTGGCTTCCTGGAGCTCACTAATTTCGGGCTCAGCCATTGAAGTAGCATGTTAAACTTTCAAAGACCTTAGTTTGGGGGAAGCAGTGTAGGTAATCCTGTTAAGCCCCACTGATTTTTATGCGAAGAACTAAAGCACGATCCTTTACCTGGGAGTAAGTTCAGTTGCTGGCAATGGGGCTTGCTTCTGAGTAAACCCTCCTGGGGTCATGAGTCACCCGTTCGAAGAGTTGCATAGTTGCTTCAAAGCAAAGCCAACGACTACCACTAAACTTACTCATGAGTAACGCACACCTCTGAGTCAACTGTTTTTTCCTAAACTAAAACCTCAGTATTCTGATTAAATTGCCGTGTTGGCACTTTGCAATAAATAAGTGGGTTTGGGGTTGGAATTTGGGCACTCGGTCTTGAAAAGGTTCGCCATCACTGCTTTACACAATAACATGCTATTAAACCAAGACTTTATTTAATGTTTAATTTTATTTGTGTGTTGAAACAGACTTCCTTGAGACTTGCTACCCACATATTTTTCTAGACTTTTCCTTGAAACTCCTATTCTTGTTCCCTTTTTGTGGGCTGTGTGTTTCCCATCCCACGTGCTGCAACATGCATTATCCAGTCTTACAAATGCTGTTCCCTGAAAGTGTAAGATCATTCCACCATTCAACCCACCATTACACAATGCCTTGATATTGCACTGTTTCCTTTGCAGGACAGTTTAAAGACTCCCCCTTCAGTCTTCAGATGAGGCAGACACTTCATCTGGCTCAGCTTTGTAGACTTATCACATTATAACCCCAAACTGATGTGTTTCTTCTAAAGACTGAATTGGTATTTATAACAAAAAATTGACTTGGCAAGATAATGGAACTCCTCTTTTAATATACTGACTGCTTTGGGGCTGTGTTGACAACAAGTGATCTCCCTCTTATCACCCTGTTCATTCTAATTTTAAACAAAGGCTTCGCCAAATATGCTAAAGTGTCTTCACCTCTTTAAGTGAATAAACAACTAATATTCTGGCTCATTCTACATGTGTTTTATATTTCCCTTTGTGCTGTAACCTTGGACCTGTAGCCATTTCAACAAGCACCACTAACTGAAGCTGGCAGTTTCTGAGAACCTTTCCCTCAGATGACCTCCATGAGAAAACCAAACATGTAGTTCACACTTGTAAAATGAGCTAAAGTTTGGTCAGTCACCAAGACCAGCGCCATATTTCTAAAGCACCCCTGCCCCCCAATTCTCAAACTCATTGTTTTCTGGATTTACTTTGTACTACTGTTTCAGTAGCAGCCTCCAAATTGCCCTCTCCATTTTCTATATTTTGCTGACCAGGTGAGTGTTTCTTTTATCCTGTCAAACTATTCCAAAAAAGTGTGAAATGACCCACACTTCAATGGAGTAGTATTGTTGAAGGCTTTCATGGCCGGATTCAACTGGTTGTTGTGGGTTTTCTGGGCTGTGTGACCATGGTCTGGTAGATCTTGTTCCTAACATTTTGTTAGGAACACTGTGTGTAACAGACTTCTCTCTGTGATACACCTCTGAAGATGCCAGCCACAGATGCATGCAAAATATTAGGAACAAGATCTAACCAGACCATGATCACACAACCTGGAAAACCCACAACAATCAATTAAGTAGGTTCAAAATCACCTTGACAGACAGAAACATACTGGGCAACCATGATCAAGCCATAAGCAAAACTAAGAACAAGCCATAACCACAAATTACAAAATCACCTTGATATGCACCAAATTACAGAACCTTCCTTTCCTATCCTTGTCAGATCGGCTGATTGACACTCTTTAGTCCTGGGGAGGGTGGGGCAGAGCTTTTCTTACTGCTATCCACAGGACTCCTGGATGCCACTATGACACGCAGGACCACCTGCACATCACCCAGATGTAACCCAAATATTGTATGAAAACAAATCCTATGATGGTCCTCAAACCAGGGTAGTTTGTCCCCCTATTCCCTACTTGCAAAGCCCTGCCTATCCATGGGAAAGATTCAAAAGGATTTGGGGAAAGGAACCAGAAAAATCTTACGCAAAGCAGAAATGAACTTGGTCCTTAACTGTTGATTATTTCTGTGCTTGAGGTCTGTTACATTCTGGATGTTGTGGATTTTCTGGGATTTTCTTTACCCAAATACTCTCAGACAGCTGAGATTTTAAATTTTTATTAAAAAGAAAGGACAAGAAATAAAAAATGAATTCTCTCTCAGCAATAGAGAGTTCCAAGTATAAAAAAACAATTTCTTCACACTAATAACACAGGGTTTTGTAATTTTCTGATTAGCTGGCCAGTCCCAATAATCTCTTGGACTAGGGGTTCTTGATACAGAGTATGTGGAGCCATTCTGACACTGAAGCGTACATGGTGTACCTGGCAAGAATCACAGAAGCACACATTTGGATTCATATCAGAATTGGGTACTCATGCAAATCTATAAATGCCTACACTACAGTGTGAAAGAAAGGAAAACCATGTGTGTTACCATGCTGTATTCAGTCAGAAACAAAAGAACACTTCTATCATTTAATTGATAAGCTATATAGCACTTGCTGTGTTAGTGTCCCAGGCAGGTAAACTAGATCTAGTAATGATCTAGAAGAAGCAAAACTCAGATGTGGAATAACATTCAGCTGTGCAATAGCCCTCTTGTGGGGGTGTTGAGGGAGCATGAGTTATGATTCTGGGAGCCATCTGAAGCCACTGGAACCACAAAGGTTGCAGTAGTGGGGGGGGGGGTTTCCTCTGTCTAATAAATCCACTCCCCCCCACCCCAGCCCCATCTCCCCATTTCCTAGCAGACAGCGAGTCTTGGAAGGAACAGGGCAGGTTAGAGGAGGCGGGAGACCTAGAGTAATAATTCAGTGAAAAGTACCTGGAGAAAGGGGCCCATTAGGTCCTCCTCTTCCTTCTTTCCCACAGAGCCTGCTTGAAAAGATATTTTAGCCACCTCTCCAGGCCTGATACCATTCTTGTTCACTGCCTCACTCGGCTTGCTTAGTGAATGAGCAAGTAAACAAGACCCAAGGAAGAAAGAGGGATATTGGGAAGGGAAGAAGAAGGGAATCAGTCTTGCTGAAAGGGTTTTTTTAATGTGTCTCTTTCCAATTTAATTCACAGATCCATGTATACAGAAATGGGCAAGATGCAAATTTGCCTGTGAGGAGCAACATGTTTTCACCCACAGGACTAGAGGGGGACCTTGAAGGTTGATTAAATTTAGAAGAGGAGCTCAAGGTAAAAATTGAACACTGAATGTGGGAGTAAGTCAACAAAAAATAACACTGTCGCCACAGAGGGGGCAGAGGTGAGCTGCAATGAGAAAACAGGTCATAAAACTCGTGTAGGCAGTATGCTTTCAGGTGGGTTTCTATGACCTCAGCTGAACAGGGGACAGGCATGGCAAAGAACAGACCTTGGCAGGATCTGGGTCATATACCTATGTATGGCATGACATAATCTTAATCTAAATAGTATGCTTACTTGGTGATTGGGAGTGCTGCTTGGCACAGCGGTCACCTTAGAAGACTGGATGGCTGCAGTAGCTCAGAGAGCTTGGTCCAACTCCAGCCGCTGTGTCAACTGCATCCATCCCAGGTCAGTCAGCACTAGTTATATCCATGCTTTATTTATATCTAGTCTAGGCTGTTGCAGTGTGCTCTACTTGGGGCTACCCTTCAAGAGTGCTTGAAAGCAGTAGCTAGTTCAGAATTCTGTGCCTAGACTGCTGATTGGGACTAGCTATTTGGAGCATATGTTCCCAATACTACAACAATTACACCAGCTACTGATCCACCCCCAAGCCCAATCCAAGGTGTTGGTTCCTTTAAAGCCCTACATTGACATGGCACCAGGTATCTGAAGGACTGGTTTCATTCCGCACATGCAGAATAATGCACTTTCAAACTGCTTTCAGTGCTCTTTGAAGCTGTGCGGAATAGCAAAATCCACTTGCAAACAGTTGTGAAAGTGGTTTGAAAACGCATTATTTTGCGTGTGTGGAAGGGGCCTTTCCCACAGAGGGAACTTCCTGACCATACTTAGAGAAGTAACTTCCTGACCATCCCACAAATTAAAGCCATTTTTTTGGTAAGTACATGAGACATAATTATGGAACCTCCACAGGGAGGTGTGAATGACCCCTTCTTTGTCAATCTTCAGGAGGCAGCTGAAGGCAGTTTTATTTAGAACTGCATTTGATTAATTTAGCTTGTATTATTGGCAGTCCCAGTTGGAGTTTTTAATCTGTGACTTTTATAGGTTTCATCATTGGTTTTATTGTGTTTTTATAATGTTTCATTAATATTGTAAGTCGCCTTGAGTTCTGCAAGGGTGGAAGGTGGCGAACAGATGTTTTAAATGAATAAAATAATAAATAACTATATGGTCATGTTCCAATACATTATTTTTAATATAGCCACTCTAAAATCCATAATGCTACTGCAGAAACAGAAAGGTACTCCCTCATTTACTGCTTTCTGCTAGGTTTTACCACTGTGGAATGATAACAATGCCACAAAGAATTGCAGAGCCAGGGACAAATGTTGCTGTCTAAGTCATGTAAACAACAGCAGGACCCACATTTGACAAATTAATCCAGGCTTTTACTTCATGTTGTAAATTTGTCACTATGGAGCATTCACTTCCTGAGCTTTCGACATCTGATGATGATGTTTCCTTTTACATATTTTTTCCTAGTTGGGACCTAGGAGCATTAGCTCCTTCACGCTGGACTAGAAGTGTGATTTCTATTTTGAGCTTTCAAGATTTCTCAAAGGAACTGGCTGCAATCTCTAATCGATATTATGAAGTATGGATAAGTCTTTGTCCTGTCTGCTGTCACTGAACTTTGTGTTGTAACTTGGTGCAAGGAACATTTATGCAACTTTGCAAAAAAAACCAGACATTCTGTTCCAGACTTGGTGTGGATTTTAAAAAAGACTGGTTCATGCTTTATTTGTTTTAAGTACACGTATTAATAACAAGTGCAGACTTGGGCTTGGATCCAGCAATAATTTCTGCTGATGGAAGGCATTTCCTTCAGCATAGCAGGAGCTTCTTGCTGCTCCCCACCCACTGAAACCTGAAATGCCTCCCAAAAGGCCACTTCTGGAGGGCAAAGGACTTGCCATGAATAACACAGGGGAGCTGGAGCGATGCAGCAAGATGAATGAAATCAGCAAAAGTCACATCATCCCCTCCAGTTTATGGAAATCCTCCATGGGATCCAACCCTTTATTATGGATGGGAGCCGCTTTCAAACCACTAATTAAAAACTCATTCACACAGCACTTCCCATGCACAATATTTTAGTTTTCACTTCATGCGGTCTCCTGAATCAGCATGGTGCTTATTGGTACCTTTCCTGGAGCCCACCAAATTATTTCAGAAGCCTGGGTGGAACCAAGTGGGGGTTTTGCCTAGCAGGGATTCTGATTGGCTGTTCAGATTTTTTTTTTTAAAAAAAAAGTTGTTTTGGCAATAGCAATCACCACAGCATGAGGATCTTCACTTTGAGAGTGAAGGTAAGCTTTGTTTACGCAAGAAACTATTTTAAAACAATATGTTAATTTTAAAAGGAATTCTGTTAAACGGAGCTTCTGCCAAAAACGTTGAAGGTTAATTTTAGTGTTATGCAGAACGTCACTCCTGGTCATTTGTGGTTGGCTCCACCTGCTGTACTTTGTGCACTTGCCGTGTCAAAGGTTTCTGCAGGCCCCAAAAGATTGGGGAGCCCTATACTAGGCAGCAGTTTCCTTGACACATAATGTGAAATCATTTGTGTCTCTGGTGCCTAGACCTCAGCCAAAAAAAAAAAAAGTTTTGGAAGCTGTACCAAACTGCAGTACCTGGCTGCGAAGGGCGAACATTTGTGTTTAGGTTCTATAGGTGATACTTAACAAAGCAGCTCCACTATTCGCCCAGAAGAGATTTAAACCCCAGTACTCACTGCATCGGTTCAGACATAACCCACAACCATGGTTTATTTTATTTACAGTTAGTTTGTGAAAGTAGTTTTGTCTTACAAATAAATGCAGTGACTGGTATCACAAACTACCTTGTAGTGAGAGTCTTCTCACTGTGCCACCTCAAAACACATAAGTGTTATTTTCCCTATTAGAGATGCAAACATTCTAAATGCTTGCATGTGCAGTCTCTCTGATAGGCTCACCATTTATCTGCCTGTAGAGGGGACCTTTTGTCCCTGCATCCTTGACTTGCTGATAGATTGAGCACTATTCAAAGATTGAGAGGGCATCATGTTGTTCACAGTGCTCTAGGAATTTCCCCTAATTTCTAAGGCCTGCACCACAGAAAATGGGGAGAAATCCTAGCATGTCATGAGGGGGTGTGATGTCACTTCACCTAGACATGAAATCACTGACCCCTGGCATTGGCATTTCCTCTAGTACACCTTCCAAAGCTCCCAGATGTCTCAAGGCTGGCAATCTTGTCACTTGACAGGGCAAGTAATGTTATTTTGGGGAGTAACAAGAGCCCAATCTCCCTCTGCATCAAAGTCCTGATGTGAAAAGTCCTAACCTTTGGAGGTGGAGCTTGGGAGGTAGAGCGAGCAGTATAAAGGTGGAGTTGAGCAGAGGGACTGCTCAGTCCAATGCTGAGCTCATTCTGAACTTTGGAGGTAAAGCTTGGAAAGCAGAGTCAGCAGTATAAAGATGGAGTCAGGCAGAGCAACTGCTCAGTCTGACACTGAGCTCAGCCTGGCTAGCATAAGTTAAAATTGCAGGTTTGAAGTCTGCAGTTAAAAGCTAGACCTGGCCAAGCTGAGCACCAGCCCCTGAACTCCACATGGAGTTAGGGTGGGGACAAGTCAGAAGTGCTTGCCTTGGGCATCATATAGATATGCCCCTGGGTTCAGAGAGGGGATAATGTTTTGATATTTAAATAATATAATAACTAAAAATTGTTTTTGCATTACATATACAATAAGACAATTAGAATGTTCCAGATATATTCCTATAGACCACTATATGTCTTATGTGCAATTTGTGACAAAATTGTTTGGGGAGAACATTTTATTTCATTGCTTATTTAAAATGGGTCTATGGCAGGCAGCGGCAATTCCAGTCTGCTTCAACAGTCTAAAGGCATGGCTGGTGAGGAGGTGCAAGTGTTAAACTTGTGGGCAGAATTTGACATGATAATTACTGGGGCGGGATTTAAAAGCAGATTTAAGGTGGAGGTGGAAAGGAGTGCACAACTGGTGTTAGGACAGTGAGGGAGCACAAGGTGGATGATTCAGGGTATGAAAGAGCCTTTGGACTGTTGTTCTACTGACCAATAAAGTTGTTTTTAGACTGGAACTCTGACCCTTGCCCAAATGCTCCCTAAAATGCTGCTACCACAAATAGCATTTCAAGAGACATTTGGGGCTGCAGCAGAAGGGGAGAGGTGAAAAAGTGGAAATGCATCTCCATCAAAGTGTGTTTGCCACCCCAACTACCGCAAGTCAGATGTTGGCCTTGAGGACTTACTCAGTCCTATATAACCAAGTTCATCCTTTCCCTTCCAGAAGAGCTTTTTATGGGCTGTGTGGGGCTTCTATCTCACACTGAAGGATGTGAACCTGGAAACTCTACAGGCTCCCTGTGACTCTTTTGCAACACATTTTGTGAAATTGCTTACATCTGCCACAATAACAAGTGCACCACTATAGGAATATAATCTGCTCCTAGTTATGTGGATGACTTTCAGTTGGTGAAGTCTGCCAAAGTGAACATAGGTTGTTTCCCCACTTACCTCAACCACCCTACTCTCAGCGCGCATCATTTCTGGCGCGCTCCTGGGCTTCCTCACTACCCCACACTCTGCACGGGGTCATCAAAAGGCGCCGTTTTGAAAAGCGCCAGGAATTACGTGCGCTGAGGGGGCGCGAGAGCGGCAGCGTTGGGGTGGCTGCGTTGTTGCAGCTCCTGTAGTGGGGAGTGCCGCGGGATCCCGCGCTACTTGGGGAGAGTAGCACACAGCAGATGGTAAGTGGGAAAACGACCATACTCAGAAGTGAGCAGCTTCATAAATCTAGACTCAAGCCCTGTCATTTTAAGTATCTAGCTGGGTTAAGTTATTCAACAGGGTCCAAGAAGTAATTGGCATGGTCTAGAAATCATGAGATTCCTCCTAATGAAGGCATCCCTAGAGCCAAATAACCTGAATAATTTGGTGACCAATATTCCATTCTAAGCAAGGTATTTTAATGGATGGTGGCTATGCAACTTCTGAAAAACTTAGAAGAGATGGATCCTTTAGACCCATTTAAATCTGAACTAACACCAGGTTTTGTGATGAAAACAGGCTGGGTCACCCCCAACAGTCTTCACTGGGAAAATGAAAAAATGAGTAAATCTTTACTAATTCTGATAGACCTCTTAGTAGCCTTTGCTACCATCAACCATGGGATCACTTGAAGAGGATAGGTGGGGTTGGCAGGTGGGATTTATTTTTGACTATTTGATTCCAGAAGTGAGGGACTACTACTTAGGCCCATGGCATTTCCTTTTTTTTGGCTTCCACAGGGATTTCCCTTATCCCTCATGCCATTTAATATCTCCGTCAAACCAGTGAGGAGAGACTGTACATGGATTTGGAGTCAAAGACAGCAAAACATAAATGACACCCACCTCTGTTTCTCCTTAGCAGCTGAAATGATGGGTCTGTGGGAGTCCTGAACAGATGCCTGGTAAAGGTAAGGGGGTGGATAAAGGATGAAACAGCTGGAGCTTTGTATACATTTACCTTTTTGGAGTACCATCTACTACTGTACATGACGTATTCATACTTCAATATTATTTCCTTACACCACACTTCTCCATTGGAAATGGAGAAAAATTGAGAACAGTAAAACCAGGAGTCAAGAGGAGAAGAGGGAAAGAATTTAATTAAAAAGATGGAAATGAAGGAGACAAGGAACAAAGTACAAAGAGAAGAAAATTTTATTTTCCAAAGGCACAAACATTAAATTCCTCTCCCCTAAGTGACACTGGCCTGTCCATTCCCACTTCACCTGTATAAAATAATTAAAAGTAGATTTTACTTCTGTTTACACAGTGTTGCATATTTAGCAGAAATTTTGTACATTGTTGAATTATTTTGGAGACCAAACCAAATAAAAGCAGATTTTAGAAAGTTGCTGCACTTTGGATTTTCATTTGCCAACCAGGATCTCACGATTTCTACAGCACTTACTTTGAAACAAACCAAGATTAGCTTCCCAGAGATTTAATTAATAACTAAACTTAGAACAACAAATAATACCTACACAGGATCAGCAGAGGTTAAACGGAGTCCATACCTCACTGTATGAAATTGACAAGGCATATGTTTTGAATAGGTAATGTGAAATAAATGGAGAGCACTTGTTCGATGTGCTACTAAGCACGGGAGAAACTAACTAATGTGAAATATGTTGAGTAATTTGGGATTGTTGAAGGCTTTCATGACCGGAATCACTGGGGTGCTGTGTGGTTTCCGGGCTGTATGGCCATGTTCTAGCAGCATGATCCTCTGAAGATGCAGGCAAAACGTCAGGAGAGAATGCTGCTAGAACACAGCCATACAGTCCAGAAACCACACAGCACCCCAGTAATTTCGGATTGTTTCAGTCCTGTTTGTAAACAAACATGACTTGTGCAAAACACATGTTTATTTATTCCTTTATTTCCATAGGTATATTTTGCTGCCACCAGGAATTTAATTCCAACCCCCTTTTTAATTTCTCCTAAAGCAGTTTTGAAGGGCTGTATTCCTGAGGAAGTTACAAGTGTAGAATTCCAGGTTAAATTGAACAAATTAAAATTTTATATAATTTTTTAGTTTAAAGGTTACAAGAAAGAATTTACAAAGAATAAAACAGTCCGAGGCAACAACTTCTGCTGAGGTAACTCTCGCTTCACATCAATCCATTCTCTTACTCCTTGACATCTCTGAGACCATATTAGGATTTGACTCCATTTCTAGCTCCTCCCAGTGTTTCCTACATATTTCTTGGGACAGTTCTGCACTTCATATAACACTTCGAAACTCCAGTCAGAAATCTGCTTTCTAGGCTGTCAGTATCAAATTCTATACAGTTTACTTTAGCCCCTTCTCACTCTCAGTTTAGCACTGACTCTCCCCATCTCTCTGAACAAAACCCTTCACAGACTCTTTCTAGTATCAATTATCTCATTCTCTCATCTCGCTTTCCCTCCTCCCCATCTTCCTACAACTTACTTTTCATTTTAAAGAAACATACACATACAGGATTTTAAATCGTTACTTTTTTTTCTTTTTAAAGATTTGCCTCCAATTGTTGGCTGTTGCAGATAAGTATTTCAGAAAAGGTTCAATGTGCAGTGAACTACTTCATATGATCAGAAAACAAATGGTAGATCTATACACTCACAGCATCTATACACTCACAGGTGCATGGAGGAAACAGCCAGAATTATACTACCTCTGAGAGTTTGCGGAAGAAGTTGGCTAAACACACATCTCATGCATCACTGGAAGAAACTAGATCATAATTAATACTCTCCCCCTTCTCTCTTCTCATGAGGCAACTACTGTTATTTTCCATTAAATTCTAGGAAACTAAAAAGTATGGCTCGTTTCTACTCTGCTCTGGTCACTTGCCTTTGTAGGCACATTGTGAAACAAAGTTTAAAAAAAGAAATAGTTGGCATGTTCAGTGCACTGAACAGGCAAAGTACAAGTGTTGGAAAAGTAAATATAGTTAGCCTAGTGGACAGACCTTGGACCAACAATGTAGATAACTTATTAAACCTCTTTTTCCTACAATGAACTTTGGTTCCTTAATAAGTTGGCAGCTGATGCAACAGAGAGGCTTTGACTCTATAAAAGCCAGCTAGGCAAGTATGTTCAGGAATTCCCATAGGTTCTCTAGACACACTAACCTGAAGAAAGCTATCCAAAGATTATGCAGTGCTTGAAAATTGCAGCAGTCATCTTAGCTTGTTCAGTCCTGCTGACTCAGGTAAGAACAGAAAAAACTTACTGCACCATTTAAATCACTAGTTAGTAAAATGATGGTTTGAGTATTATTTGCATGACTTGTTGCATTGGAATAGTTCTGAAAATGCTTAGCTACTGCTGTCTTCCAGTTACTGGAGTATTAAGATATCAGGGAAGGTAATGTCTGCAGCCTTAGCACTATTGTTCAAGTAGCTATTTATTCAAAATCAGCAAAATATCTGCCAGTAAAAGGTACATAGTGTACTTTTATATTTACAAGACTTGCTTTTGCAGACAATCCAGGCTGTACTTCTTTGCAGAGTCTGGAATTGGTTGTGGGTAGGATCATTGTTTCAGGAGCCGAAGATGAATTTTGACCTCACTGTATCATCAGCCCTATGCACACAGCAAGCCACTTTCTTCCATATAGATGACTGGTTGTAGGGGAATGGGAAGACAAGCACCCTAGGCCACAGCTGGAGTGAAGCTCACCCCATGGGTAATAGTTTAACATTCCCACAGACTTAGGTAATTTGTATTAAAACAGGAAACGATGGAGTGAATCCAACCATCATCTGAGCAGCTTTCTGTCAACTTCATTGGCTCTTCCTTTGGAAACTGTTTAGTAGACAGGGGTAGGATCCATTCCAATACTTTTCACGCTGAAATACTGTTGAGGATAAGAGTCCTGAGGCTTTCCCCCCTATGTCCCCATTCAGCCTCTGCATTCTGCAGAGGCCAATTTGCTGGTAGTCCCTGCCCCCTCCATGATTCGGTTAGCCTCCACCCGGGCCAGGGCCTTCAGTGCCTTGGCCCCAATGTGGTGAAACACTCTTCCAACCAACCATTCCCTGAGGGACCTTGGCCAGTTCCGTGGGGCTCAAAAGACTGAGCTGTTCCGCCGAGGGTTTGGAGGAGAGTAACCGTTGATTGCCATCCATATTTTTCCATCATTGGACCACTCCCATGATAAGGAGCTGTACTTGATTGTTTCTGACTTTGACAGGATTTTTATCACCATCTGTAATCTTGTTCTGTTTTTGTTTAATTACGGTTTTATGGTTATTGTGATTTTAATGTTTGATTATTCTGTTCACCACCCAGAGCCCTTCGGGGGTGGGCGGTATACTAAATTTAATAAATAAATAAAGTTGGAAAGTGTAATGGGCACTCTGCACTTGCTTTTCAGACACACTGCGCTGCGTTGCATCCACAAAGCTCTCAGCTGACTAGGCTTAAGAGAATGACACCTTTCTGGAGAGGTGTCACGAGACCAGTTGGAGCACCATGCAGGGATGACAGTGAATGCTTCAGCAGACTATGCAGGTAATATTGTCCTGCTTTGAAACCAAGCTCCTGTGTTTCGTGCAGAACTGGGCAGCCTACACTTCCATTCAGATATGCCTTCTGCAAGAAAACTAGCCTATTTATCAGAAAAATGTCTCTTGCAAAAATTAGTTTTGCATGATTAAAAGTGGTGAAATGGAACAGGTTGACATGTATACCAAATCCATCCTTTCTTTATGAATATTTCTATTTCAATTAGGCAATTGAAACACTCTACAATGCCCTAGCTTTTGACGCTGTTTGAATTGCTTGCCTTACATCTTACAAATGATTTATCAGATTCCTGATTTGGAAATCAATTAGGCTCAAGATACTAAAAACAGATGGATTTTACTGACCAGCTGCTAAAAAATTCCTGTAAATATACCTACAATCACCACCAAGAAAAAATATCTCATGTCAGAATTGCAAATCTAAAAATGAAATCCAAGAAACCACTTTGTGATAATGAAATAATGGGGGGCTTATTGCCCTTCCTCTGAAAATGCATAACCACAGGGAACAATCACTTCTTTAGTGAAAGGCTCATACAAGTTTGCTTTCATTTGGCAGTGTTCAATTAAAACTGGCCTAAGAAAATGTAAACTGACTACTTTTCTCTTTTGCAGGAGTAAACGCTGTTCTGTAGCAATATCAGAAGAATGATGCTTCACTGTGGAGAAGAAAATGCTGTTGATTCAACTCACAATTTTCCTGTTTGTTTATTTATTATTACCACCCTAGAACCACTGCATGTATTTAAAGTTTTGCAATTCAAACCTCTGAACAGATGTAAATGTACTGGCTGGGAGCTGTTTTAGGCTATACCTCTGTGAGCCTGTAGCCAAACTTTAGTAGCTTAAATTTATCTTAGTTTTTATACTTTGTATTTTTTTAACAAGACATTAAAGAGCTCTTTGAGCAACTATTTATCTTGCATATGATCAGCCAACTGGAAATAAACTGAAGGTGCATGGAGCAAAACTGAACTATAGATCTTGACCATTTTGCAGAAATTAAGGGAACTGTGTCCCACCTTTTACAAAGCTAACAATGTGCAAGCCTCTAGCTTTATTGCATTGTGAACCGCCTAGAACCCTTTGTGGATTAGGCGGTCTATAAAATCTAATAAATAAATAAAATAAATAAAATAACCCTGTGAGCCAGAAACAGCATAGTAAGCATCTCCCTGAACACTAATGCTGATTGAAGGAGATGAGCAAATATATAACAATTTCATGGCTTTCAGATATTCACTGTGTGGTGAAGTAAGGTTGCAATCAGCTTGATATAACTATTAACTTTAACTGGACAAAGAGGAACAAAAATACAAAGTGTGTGTTGCCTTTACAGAGCCTACCACCGTGGTGGCGAACCTTTGGCACTCCAGATGTTATGGACTACAATTCCCATCAGCCCCTTCCAGCATGGCCAATTGGCCATGCTGGCAGGGGCTGATGGGAATTGTAGTCCACAAACATCTGGAGTGTCATGTGTTCGCCACCACTGGCCTACCAGAATACAATACCGACCGTTCCACCCCATCTCCCAATTATGTTTTCCTGATAAGATTTCCTCTACAGAAAAGCCTGTACATAAAGGATAAAAGCACTGCACTTGTAAAGTTTAATACAGAAAATCTATTTGATATTTATTAAACTTAGTTTCTCCAGTTACAGTTTTGCATTGTACAAAGCATTTTAATGACACAGTAGTTAAAAAGATCTTTACAAATTGAAATGTGATACCCTTTTCTCCAAATATTTAATTGCCATAAATTTGTTTAAAAATACACATTAAACGCATATTTCGGACACTAAACTTTCTATAATCTCAATACCACAAAATACATAGAATATACTATACAGATGTGGAAAAAAAATCTAGTTAGTATATAATACTTTGCTCACCATTAACATACGTGAAATGCACATACTGACTTAGAAATCCTAATCTGGAGTCCCAAAGTACCCTTTTGAAATTTCAAATGTATTGCAAAGGGGGGGAAATCACAGTTTTCTTTTCAGTTTAGTTTTGGTTGAAAACAGATGACTAAATAGGTTGGTAAGTTACAAAACATATAAGACATGGACATGTCATGTACAAAGCATACGACAGTGAACCATCCTGCCACTCATGATCAGTACCAAGCTGCATGCTCAACAAGGGGTTTTTTTTAATTGATAAGTTACATGTTTAAAAAAACCTCCCCCCGTCCCACTTCTAAAGTTTACCCCCCCACACAAAAAAGAAAAGAAAAACCTGCTTTACCAAATAATTTCAAATAAGATAAAGGATCTTTAATAAATATATAAGCACTTTATCCTCCATATACAAAACTTCTTAAAACCATTTAAAAGGGGAACCAGATACAAACATCAGCAACTGTGCTTGCAGAAGCCAAGTTCTCGGAGATTTCAATGCAACCATCTTGAAACAGAAAGGGAACATTGTGAAACCAATCTGCCAGAATCCGTTCGTACGGTTATGTGAACTGTACCAGGTACAGATGTTTTGCCAATGCATTGACTGATGGGATTGAGGAGTGAAGTCAATGTTATATCAGTTTTGGCCCTTATCTGAGCTGCAGCAGTTGGTTCAGATGTCTTCAACCAAGTTCTTTAATCTCAGATGAGCTGACAAGAGCTAAAAAGTATCCCTTTAGGGAAGGGGGGGGAAGCATATTTGTATCAACCAATGTCTGAACTTTCCAGGATAGTCTCAAACCAGTGAAAATCTTCTAATGGCCCATCACTGCTACATTAAAGTGACAAACACCCAAGAATCATCCAATACAATACTTGGTATTGTTAAGCTGCATTGCTCTCTCTTGGAAATTGTCTCAGGAAAGGACAAATTGATTAATAGAGCTCACTCATAAAGGCTATGGCTACACTTTGTTGAAAAAGATATTCAACATTAATGTTTACTGAAAAACCACAATTTTCTGCAATACTGCTTCCACTCAATTTAAAGTCATTTAGTCCTTGATCCAAATATTTATGAAATATTTGCCATTTAGGACTCTACCAAATGGTTTGGATGCTATTTACTCCTCTATGGATAAAATGTATTCAATCTTGACTTGCTCAGGTTCATCTAAGCCACTTCAGTACAAATACTGCAGACTTTACAGTGCAGGGAAAACTATATTTACACCAAAAGGTAGTCTTTCCCTTTAGCTGCCAAATTTGGCAAACTAAACAGTTATCTTCTGAAAGTTGTGTTTTACTTGCGCTTGGCAAGCATTCAGTTATATCCATAGACTCCATACATGCAGTGGCTGATCATAACACACATTACAGGGGTAATTTTGTATAAAATCACAGCATTTAAGCCTCATTGCTCTATAATAAACTCAAAGCACTCTGTATATGAAAAATTTATCACCACCACCAAAATGAGGATGGCTCAGGAGTCATTAAATATAACAAGATAGTCAGCTGCACTATAATCTAACACAAACTTTGGACAGATTTGAGTTCATTCATTTATATATGTATGTAGATATATGTATTAGAAACATGTACATTACAAATTGCATACTACTGTTAAAGATCAAGAGCCGTCAGCTCTGCTTTGCAGCCAAGAGATTTAAATCACACTGAACATGTGGGTCACCTTGGTCTGGTACCCTGAATGTTCAATTTAAGATACAAAATGAAGTAGCCAAGTGTCTGCAAGTCCATGATTCCTATGGACTTGCCATCAGAATTTTGCTTGAGTTTGGGACGTATGTAATTTCCCCTTCATTCCCAACCCACAGAATCAACTTCTGTAACTTTTTGTGCTGCACTGTATTTCACACCCACTGCCAGCAGCTTGGTGCAATATCCACAAAACCTCACTGGTGGATCTCACACACTGTTCATGATTTGCTCTCCTATGACGCTGCAAGGCTGATGGTAAATTCAACATTACGTGAACGCCTGAGCAAGTTCAGTCTGACCACTAAGCCATTTTTAAAGGCTCACCACTGGGATGAACTACAAACACTGATATGTGTAACACACAATCATTAACCCCTTATATTTAACAATGCAATCTTTTTCAAAATGAAGACAATCGCACAAATTATGACAGTTCTCAAGAGATGCTTCCTTATTTTAAGGGCAGATTTGCAGCATAACTCTATGTATTTCTACTTAGAAGCCAGTCCTATTATGGTCCAGGGGGCTTACTCCCAGGTAAGTGCATTATCAGCATTGCAGCCTTAGGTTGTTCACTTGCTTTTGGAAAGAAAAGTAGAAGTTTACAACAATTTTCACTGCAGTATTTAAAGTCTGGCAAAATATTAATGTACTTCAATAAAAAAGGAATTGAGAGTACATTAGATGGCCTTTTATCTGTTGATTCCTATAAAACTGATTAAAAACTACTAGGAAACAAAGTACTACTCATTTATTTAGAGCATACAGATAATATCTCAGGAGGGCACATATTGGAACAGATAGTGTATGCTTCCTTAGGTCCACAAAGTAGAGAGGCATTGCTAGATTTATTATTAAACAGACCATTATTCAAGAATCATTTGGAGAAGTTTTTTTCCCTCTTTAAATTCTAATGTGATGCTATGGACTTAAGTTTTAAAACAAGATTCTTTCAAAACAAAGGGCTGAGGAAAGACAGACATCCACACTGACAGGAATAGTAACTGGATACAAAAGCAAGCCAAACCACTCTGCAGATCACTGCAACACTACACAGCAAAAGAGCTTATATAATCCAGCTCTTAACAGTGTAGATAGAGGCTTCAACATGATACTGTGCCAGGCACTTCTGAACATTAAGGAAAAAGTAACCGCCCTATGGATTAAAGCTGGAATACATGGGCTGTACCTTTTGGAGCCAAGGGACATAAAAATACCCCAGTTTTAAAACTACTTCAAATATAAAGTCCAGAACTCTCCCAGCCTGTGAATGCAATGAACTGTGTGCCAGTGGAACAATTTCAACTTTATGAAGCACACATTGTGCACACACTGTAAGAAACGCAGCAATTTAAATACAGATATTTGGATGTACTAATCATGAATCACATGAAGCGGCCTTATACTGAACAGTCCATCAAGGTCAGCAGAGTCTACTCTGACTGGCAATGGCTCTCCAGGCTCACCTACTACCCAATTCTTTTATCCGGAGACTAGCAGTAAAGTCTGCTGTAGAGTAAGAAATACTGAAGGCCTAGATAGGGGATGAGGGCAGGTAGAGGCTGGGAGAGCTTGCTGTGGGTGGGGGAGGGCAAGGGGGCTTTTGAAGCCCTGGAGCAGGGGCAGAAAGGCACTGCTGCTCCAGGGCAGGGATGGAATGTCTGTCGACGAACTCTCCACCAATAAGGAAGCAAGACTCACTGAGTCCTGCTCCCTTATTGGTGGAGGGTTTGTCGTCGGACATTCCATCCCTTAGAGCTTTATTATTGGTAAGATGTCTTGGATTGAACCTGGAACCTTCTGTACGCCGAACAGAAATTCAACCATGAGTCACAGCCCCTTCCCTCATTGTTTAACCAAGCCTTGGACTTCACATAGCAAATGTTTATAGAGTGAACACTCTTCAGTTTATGATGCAATGTGCCATATGAAGCTGCCTTATACCTTTGTCCATTTAATACAGTATTGTCTACTCTGACTGGCAACAACTCTCCAGTAAAGTAAGGTCTTTCGTAGCACAGGCTATTGGAGATAATTTAACTGGAGATGCTATTGGTTGAGCCTGGAACTTTTTGCAGGCAAAGCATAAGATCTACTACTAAGCTTTTTAGTAGGAATAGTAGGAATTCCACACAGTAGGAATAGATATGACTAGTTTTTTATCCACTTTTTCAGTGTATTCTTATGGGTAGAGTGCAACATGAAACATTATTATTGATTATGAATTCAAACCCAAAGGGTGCCGATTCAAATGAATCTATTCCAAGTTTGGGGGTTGGATTTATGACTCTCTGGAAGTAAAAACCACATCAGAATACAAGGCCCTATATTCACTGAAGTTACCATAAGTAATGAAGCTTCTTAACATCCTAAGGACATATTGCAGTACTAATGTAGAATTCTATTCCTTCTTTCAAAGGACGCCATCATTTTGGCACATAGCTACACAGCTAGACATAAATTTAGTGCAATCGTTTTCTTGAACATGCACGTTCGTATCCGGGACAGGATTCAGGGACAAGGGCAGGTAAAGCAGCATTCCACAATCCCACATTGAAGGGGTTCAGAGTTTGACTCTAAAAGACAACCAAGATGTATTGCCGAAAATGACAGCCACTAGTATTAGGGGAAAGGAAGTGGAATTTTAGCAAAGTACTGCAGGAGACCAACTGGACACAATATACTGGGTCCTACATGTAAACCTCTTGTAAACAGTACTCAAAATCTTCATCTAAAAAGGCATAAGGCACACCAGACTTGATAGGGACAGTAAGAATTTTTTTTTACCTCAGGAAAGCACCTTCTATGGAAAGGTACTTTGGTTAGAAACATTAAAGCAGTCATTTAGAATTCCATGGAGGATTCTTGCTGATCACAGTTATTTCCTTTTAAAATTAATAAACTATTCTCATTATGAACATTTAACATTAATGACAATGTAAAAAAAGTGAGAGTAAAACTAATTTTAAATGAACTGGGAAGAACAGTTTACAATGTCCCTGTAATCATAGGCCTACTTTCTACCCCATCTTTCCCACTGCATACTCAAGTTCAACAGAAGACACTGTTCATGTTTTCTGGCTAAGCGCTGGAAAAGAGATAAGCTTCAGTTCCATGTAAGCATTAAAGTTAGTGGCTTCAGTGTCTAACAATGACAAGCAAGGAAATAAAGATGCTGCACAAAGCATAAGATTGTCTATTTGAAACAATTTCTAGTCCACACCTGGAGACTGAAACTCATTGTGATCCACATCACTGACATTGCATCAAATGCAACTTCCTGTAATGTTTTGTGATTGTTAGTGTTAAGACATGATTTTTGAAATTAATTTTCCTTTCAGCTTTATATTTCATTTCAGTAAGATGGCTTAATGGATAGAAGAATATCCTTGGAACTTAATACTTAGCATAATCGTAAAACTGTGGCTGTCATTTAGGGGTTGAGTCAGATATTCATGAAAATGTGTCCCTATATTTTAGAATCTATCAACCCTTATTTCTTTTACAAGCTCTACTACCACAAGACATTACAGAATAACAAAGTTCACAAAATACTTAAATAAAGTGTCTACACTTAATCTCCACTAAGTACTTGATAGGGGAAATTTATAGGAAAACACGGCTAAATCTTTACAGCCCCAAAACAGAGCTTTCTTTAAAAAAATTAAAATAAATAAGTTTTAAACAGATCTGTTAGGCATAATCACTAGAATTTCTATCCAATTGCAGCTTAATGAATCCATATTATATTAAAATGTTGCAGAGTTTAAAATATTTTAAATATCTTAAAAAGGGGACAAATGAAAAAGACGTGATATTCAAGTTCTCACATACATGATGCTGGGAGACGTATGAAAGCATTCCTTAATCATATTTTCCACTAAGCAATGCATTATGGCAGTCTTCCTTATTTTTATGACACAGTGTTGAAAAAAAAAATCAGAGGCAGCAAGAAAAGTGTCTTCTACATTTAAGATTTCTGCAGCAGTCCCGGTATCACTTGGCATCTGAACGCAACCAGTGTAGTCCCTGTCTAGTGTAACGTACTAGCTCTGTCATGAGACTTGCATTAAAGATCAAAGGGCCCATAACTTTATCCAGCTCTGTGAAGAATTCTACAAAAAAAGAAAAAACAGGAATGATACATACATTTCCACACATCTCCTAACAGGAAACTGATAAAGAATTCACATGATGGACTTTTTTTCTGATTGCATTACTAATCTTGTGTTAAACTGATTAATTCAGGAGGCCGAAAGAGTTATGACACAAAAAGGCAAGGTAGAATTTCTGAAGACCCAGGAATGTCTGAATTGCCACTTAAGTTGGCTCATTATCAAAACATAATATTATTCTTGATTACACATGTCAAATGCCACATAATGGGAAGCTTTCACCACTCAAAGGCTCAAATCCTAAATTCTTAATTTTATGAAGAAATATATTGTTAAATATATTGAGCTTGACAATCCAACTAAGCAAGTTATTTGGGAAATATTTTGTCTACCCTGTAGTCAATATGCCACATAACTCCTTTTTTCAGCTGAGGAATGGGAGAGAAGCAACTCTTCTTAATACCATACATTATATTAAAATAATGTTTCCAGCCATTTCAGATTGCTTTAGACTACGTAGCTGCAACAAATACAAATTTAACAGATGCTCGAACATCTGCAAAGTTACTCTGGGCATCTGGTAATTTTGATATGGGTGACCAGAAAAGTTTTAGTCAAATTGTAAAATAAACTTTGCACTTTAAGATGGCAAATTCCAAAAGCGATCCAAAATTGCAAAAATTTCTAAACTGTGTGCAAGTCTGACCTTGTGAACTAGTTCCAGAAATGGGCAAGATTCTTTGGAACTTAGATAGCTTATGGACACTCATAACTGTGCATGGGGAAGTATGAGGCATGTGGACCTTGAGATCAGCCAATACAGATGAAAAATATACAAGAAATGGGTGAAGGGTTTACAGGATCTCCCCCACCCTCTTTCCCCTTAGTTATTTCTGATACCAGGAAAGTGTATTCCTGGGTTTTAGGGACTTGTGTGTACTAATAGCTGCACTGGTTGGGGAGCTGCAATGGAGAGAAGGAAGAGAGTGAGTTCAATCCTTTCTCTTCTGTGAACAGAGCTCCACTCATGCAAAAGGCAAAAAGAGTGATCTCAATTCCTTCTCCCTCCCCGGAGGCCTGGCAATTAGTACATGCAAATACCTCCACCCTTGGAATAAACTTTCCTTGGAATAAACTCTTGGAAATAGCACTGGGGGGTAGGGAAAGATCAAGGACTGTCAGTACTTCCTGTTGACAGTCTGTACGATCCAAACCATTGCACTGTTTGAAAATGAAATGGGAGGGAAGAAATATAATAATATACTGAAATATCTAGGTCAACGAATGTGACAGCATCCAGCAGACTGAAAAATAATGTTGTATTGTCTTACCCTTTTGCTCTCTGGCAAGCTGATCTGCTTGGTCCCAAATTTCAGTGGCATACAGAAAATTAGAAGTAACTTGGACATAGCTGGCTGCCATCTGGTGGATTCTTTGTGGAATAGTCACTGAAGAAGTGCTTCCTGGAGGGTTGGTTGACCCTGAAGAGTAGCTTCCTGAATTCCCCGGAGACAACTTTGGAGAGACTGGAGAGGGCATACTGCCTGGTTTGCTAGCAAGTAAAAACACAAGTACACGTTTTGCTTGCTCTGCCCTGTATCTACTCAAGGCAGAAAATGTGGCCACAGTTTCTGTTCCAGCATGTGAAAACTGAACCAAGACATCAGCTATGAATATGTTGGATGCATGCAAGAAACTAAGCCAGCCAGGCTCTCCTGTGTAGTATCCCCAGCTACATGACTGGAGCTCTGCTGATGAGATGGAACTTTCCACCCTCCCAGTGCAGTCCATGAAGCTCCCCAAAATGCTTATCTTGTGAAGGTGGAAGGGTTGGGGCAGGAGTCCCCAGAAACAACATGGATAGGCAAAGCAGGATGGAGGAATTTGTCTACTCCAACAATCTCTATCAAACATACTCTTTATATTTATACATTTCACACACTCACATGGGTGTGTATGTGTGTGGAAAAGTGATTATTGCAATACAGAAACCCTTACAGAACATGGAGAACGCATAAATGCATAAACTTCAGGTCTTTCTTTTCAAATTAATGGTCACATGAAACAATATAATCTTATAATGAATAAGAGCTTACCTTCCCATACCAGGTGATGGAGCTTGAGAATTATTGTAAGAATTCTGTTTAGGAACAAGAAAATCACAAGGTTTTAATAGAACTGTTTGATAAGGGGGGAAAAATCACAGAAATGACTGAAGTCGAATCCCTGCAAGACTGAAACAGTTATTCAAGACTGTTGCTATGACAACTTGCAATAAGATCTGGTAACTAAGCAGCAACACAAAGTGTGACTATTTGATTAGATTTGTATCCTGCCCTTTCCCAACAAATGTCAGGCAAAGATTTCAGAATAAGACTATGGACACAAAATTTAGCAATTATTGTTTACCATATGAAATGCATATTTAGATTTAGACATCTGCTGCTTGAGTATACCAGAACACTCTTTCCAAATCTGTATGATCACCGAAGCACTCTCAATACTTCAAAGCATTAGATTTCAAGATCTTACTTGAAGTTTTCTGTCATTTGACACTATTACTAGAAAGTCCTGTGTCTCCCTAAAAGATTAACTAATGCAGAATCTAGAAACAACTTATCTAGGGTTTCTATATTCATATCCCTAGCCCAAAGATATTTATAAGCTTTCTTGCCTAAATCTGAAATGTTCTGTAACTGACAGCAGTCCTTTATTTCCAGGCATTTGTTCTGCAATTTCTTACAACGTTTCAGATTTCTCCAATGGCCAATAAACATTAATTCTTGAAAGCAACCTACTTCACTTGAAACCACTGACACCTGTGTGATACAACCCTTTTGTTTTCGAAACAATTTCTTCGTAAGGAATACCTGAACTTTAAAGTTTAAAAAGGTGTGTGACACTGAGGACAGAAACTAATGCGTGAGCAAGATATGGTGCGGAACTTTCTTGTTCACATCCAACAGCTGCCGAGGGTGTTTAGTTTAGCTGTACTACTACCTTTGTATCCAATTAAAGGCATCCACAGCAGTTCACAGAGATAAACAACATAAATATAGTCTCAGTATAGTTATTTGATTCCAAAGATAGTTCAAAAGTAATTCATTAGGAAATAGCAACTTCGAAGTTTTATGATAAACAATGCAGGATGTAAAGAGGGAACTACATTAACTGCCAGGATATAATTTTTGGGCCTGGGCCCTCACACAAAAAAGTTACAGATGTAGAGAATAAAATTGGACAATGCAAGCTACCACTGGAGGAAAAAGAAAGAAAAAAAACACATAAAAATGCAAAGCGTAATTATGGAGATATCTGTAAATAGTAGTTTAGCATTTTAAAAAAACTACCAAAACTGATAAAGATATTAGTAGCTCAAGAAAACTTATGGCTGGAATAAACTGTCTTTCCTTTTAAGGTACCAGTTTTATTTTGCTTTGATCAATTAACATCTGGAATTGCCAAATTCTAGAATTATTCGTGATATTACTTTACTTCTCAATCTGATAAAGATTAATTTGCAGTGAAGTACAACTACTCTGGAAGCTGACTTCACTGAAATTAAGCATTAGGTGAGAAGAATTCCTTCTCATCAATTTGCAACAGTAGACTTTTTACCTTCAGATGCTCAGTTAGTGTCTTGGAATACTTCAACGCACTTTCCTTCTTCAGCTTGAAAAGTCTTAAATATAACAAGGACTGGCATCTAAGACTAGTAAAAGAAAAAGCAATATTACTTTAGGATCTTGCTAGTAATAGCTCATGTAATATCAGTCATACATTCTAAAAATATGCAATATACTTCCCATATTAAACTAACACTAGAATGTTCATGACTTTGATACCATCAACTATCAAAAACAACGCACATTAATATTTTGACTTTGTTCTTAGCTAATGATAACCACCACAGCATTACATTTCTCATACTTTGAAGAATTAACTTTAGTCATATAATCAGTAAGGGAAGAAATCGGATTTATTTCAGATATTACATATTACAAGGAGGGGACCCCCATTATTTCCTTTTTCCCTTTCCTAAACACCCATAGCATCTTCCCTTTTCCTGCTTCCCACTCTCCTTCTCACTCACAAGCCAGCCTTCCCTCAACTGACCCATCTTCAGCTTTCCCCCTGTCCTTTCATCCTCTTCCTGGAAAAACTATGACCTAGTTATGCACAGCGGGCCACCAAGCCAGGCCGACTTGTATGGCAGGGAACCCACAAAGTCTTTCCACAAGAACATGTCTTTTTCCATCCTCTTGGCAATTTCCATTCCCTCACCTTTTCCTGCCTCCTTCTTTTCCTTATCCTCTGCCAACCAACCTTCTTTTTATCTGCCCTCCAACTTCAGCTATATGTATTATTCATTCAGAACTGTATCTCACCTTTCTCTGCAATTGCAACTATTTTATTTTATTTTATTTCTATCCTGCCCCATTCCTGCAGGGCTCAGGGTGGGTCACAACATAAATTACAACAACAATCATAAAACATTTTAAAATCCAAAAATACCAATACAAACTAGCTTACATCATTCTCCTACACTTTTTTTCCTTACAATAACCCTGTGAAGTGGTTTAGTATGTGATTGGCCCAAGGTCATTCAGTAAGCTTCCATGACAGAGAAAAGATTTGAACGTGGGTAATCCCAGACCCTTGTCTAAAATTCAAACCACTGCTTTTTGTGAAGTTGCTGCTTTTGAACAACAGTGAGTAGGTGGGGCTCGGTGAGACATGCAAGTCATGTTGTAGAAGAAGCCTGGTGGTTGCATCAAGGCCTGGTCCCAACAAGTCTTCCCCTTCAAAGGCAAAAATAGCTCTTGAAATGGCCCTACACTTCCTGCTTTTTACTGATGGAAACCAAGGCATGAAGGTTAGCAATAGTGTTGCAATTGCCTAGTGATAGTCACTTATAACATGACAGCCAGCATGGTGTAGCGGTTAAGTGCAGGGAACTTTTAATCTGGAGAGCTAAGTTTGTTTCCCCACTCCTCTACATGAAGTCTGCTGGACGACCCTGGACTAGTCACAGTTCTCTCAGAACTCTCAGTCCCACCTACTTTACAAGGTGTCTGATGTGGAAAGGGAAAGGGAAGGTGATAGTAAGCTGCTCTGAAACAAAAGTGGGGTATAAAAAACTCTTCTCTTTCTAATTTCTTAAAGTTACAGGTGCTACTTTTATTGTTTTTGTTTATTGTTTTGGAGTTTTATTTTTTAGATTTCAAATGTATTTTTTCAGGTGGAGTATTTTTCAGGTGTATGGAATGATTTGTCTTGTCTGTTCATGGCTCCAGTCTCTGGATTTAGTTGTTTACATCTTCCTAATTACATTCAACACATACATACCACAGTACTGCTAGCCTTTTGTCAGCAGCAGCAGCATCTGGTGCTGAGTAATTCTTCAGTTTCATAGTGTACCTGCAACCAGAAAACAATTAATACACCCAAACATTCTGTTTTTATTTGCAGTTCTTTTATAAAAAATTAATTTAGGTTTATGCTGCATTCACTGGACCAAAAACCTTCTGCTTAATTTCAGCAGGGCATAGAATTTTGCTTTTCAAGACTACTGAGGAAAACTAATCTTGATAAGAGTACATTAATTACAACAAGGAACATGAGTATTTCTTTTATGTAACACTTTAACTTCACACACAATTTTTTTTTAAAAAGCTTGAATTATTTGACCCTTTTCTGACTTTTTCTTTATCACTTACTTGATCAACTCCACTGTTTCAGAATACATAGGGAACGGGGACTTTGATTCCTGAGCATTCTTCTCCAATGCATTCCCACATTCAATGAATGACACTACAGCATCAAGGTACAACACAGCTTTCTCAAACCTGTCAGACTGAAGAACACCAATCTTTGAAAATCAACAATAATAGGGAAGCTTATAACAGAGAAAAGGCATGAACATAGAGCAACAACACTACAATTTAAGGGGGGGGTTGCCCTTACCAATGCATCAGCATTGTGCTTTAACTTCTTTGCTTCCTGTAAGTAATGATCTGCTGAGTAAGTCCTGAAACACAAAATGAAATCAATGAGATTGATAAAATCAGCTGAGTTTTCTTACATACAGGGCAGTTCCCACCATATGCAGAGGGAGATGAAGAAACAAACTAATATTAGGTCAAATGAAGCCCAGGTGAGATAATGCTTCTTGACTTTTACAGAACAGAGAAAGCTCTTGCAAAAGCCCCTAGCTGTACTGGTATCAAGAGCTCTGGCAGCTCTTAGAATGAGGAGCAAACAGCATTTTATGGTAGTTCCATTCAAACACCCTTCTTGCATCTCCTCCTGCCCTGGCACAGGTCAATGTACTCAACTGAGGGATACCCCATGCAAGGCAGGAACTTTCAGGGTGACTGCTGCTTTGGCTCAGTTCACTCAAAGAATAGTGGGAAAAGGGGATGAGATGGTACTGGGGTACTAAATACTTCACCCCCACCATGCACCTGTACATGTCAGGAATTTGGGATGAGGCTCCAAATGCATGCTCTTTGCTAACTGCAATTTTACCTATATTTTACTGCAACTGGGATTTGTTTTTAGGTTTTTTTTTTTTAGTATGACTGACTGCTATGCAAGAGCAAAGAGAATTAATCATGTGACTCTAAAAATGAAGAGTATGCAATGCTGACTTTAAAACAGTAGGACTGTGACACCAGTTTGCCATGCTTGTGAGTTGGCAACTCAAGGCAACTGTTTCTCCTCTAACAGGTGAAAAGTAGAAAATTTTGAAAAGGCCAGCTTGGCCCAGAGAAGACTTGCAGGAAGGCCAACACAAAACATGCAACATAAACAAATGGATCAAAGACAATCTTCAACCTGTTTCTTCCCTGGCAACTATGTAACTCCCTCTGGCTGAAGAGAGCTCAGGTATCCACCGACATAGAAGAGAACAGTAAAAAGTCTTCACGTAGATATAAACATCAATCATAGGTTCTTTCTAACATACTGGTGAATTGCCCAGCTTTTATTTTTATTCTCACCTGTCGTCAAACACTAATTTTGCCCTCCGGGATTTTGAGCTATCTGCAGTTGTAGTGGAGGCAGAAGAGCAGCTTGAAGAATTATTTAAAATCTTTTCCTTGAAAGAAAACAACATACCACTGTTAGTTAACGGAATGATTTTGTCAAACAAATGTTCATTGCTTAGGCTTTGCCTGATGACTGAAGGCTGGTTAAATGCAATTCAGATGTGCACCATCACCCATGTTTTCCAGACATGGCCATAGCTACACCAAACACAGCAAATCCAAAACATAAACCATGAAAGCTGTTTGATTATGAAGCGGTTAATATGATTTGCCCACAGTAGAAGTCATTATTCTTAACCTATCTGACTTACGACACAGCTTTATCAGGTCACCAGTCTATGCTGCTGCAGAACCATGCAAGCAAGATCAAATTATAGCCAGATGACTGAGCTGAGAATAAATATGTCCACTGACTGACAATGCAGTACACCAACTCAGGATACATTACACTGTAATCATTTTTCCAAACAAAGCTACAAATCTAAGAATTGCATTCAAAGATTTTCATATGGCCACCTTCTGTGCCACTTGCAGCTACCATTCACAAATTCAGCCACCACTTTCACTTTTCTGTTGAGAATACACTGCCATGCTTATTAGAAGAACCCTTTTGCCATTTAGAGTAACAGTTGTCCCTTAGAATGCTTCCAGTGCCAAACACCTCAACTCTACCTATTGAAAGGCATATTTATGTTCATAAATATATGCTAATAAGTATATTAGGAAGAAATATACTCCCCTGGCTGAGCTAAATTACAGAAGAGAACTCAGATAAGAAATCAGATTTCCCACAAAGGACTCAGAAAAATACAGCCACAACTGACATACAAAGTTCTTACCTTTGTTTCCTTAGAATTGCTAGAAGACTTCCCTTCAGTCTTCTTTTGTTTCGATGAGCTACTTTTGCTGCTGCCGCCTTCCTTATTATTGTTACTATTCGATTTCAAGGAAGAAGACTGACTGATGGTTCTTTTCCGAGAGACGTGCTCTTGCTTGGAATCTTTCTGGATGGCTGGGGTGGCGCAAGGAGAAGGGAGAAGATCCTTCTCTTTAACAGCACTTTGCTTTGAGGACCTGCAAAAAAGACAAGGAGATTTTCTCTTCATTCTCCTGCTTCATCAACTGCAAAGCAGATAACTTGCTTTACCACACTATTAAATTTCAGTTTGAAAAAGCAGACAATGGTTTTCAGCTCAAACAGCACCTGAAAAATTAACCAATAAGGCACCAGACTGAACAAAAAGGAGATGATCTAAAAGAACATTACAGCCTGGTTGTTGGCTCGGACTCCCCGACCCCACCCTCACTCACCAGCCAGCACCACATAGAAAAGAAGAAACCTGGCAACAAAGAAGACTGTGCACCACAAGCCCAGGGTGGTGGTGGCCCCAGGGGTCAAAAAGGGAAGTGGGCCAAGGCAGCGCAGCAGGTCTTCCCAAGCTCAGATGGCCAGGTCACTGGCCAGAGGTGACCTGCATAGGAACTGGCCTGCTCCAGGCCTCAACGCATCTGGCATCAAGCATGTTTGGCCCAGGGGAGACAAGGTACCAAGTCCCTCCCTCTCTGATCAAAGCCAGGCAAAGTGAACCCAGCAGGAGCTGGGGGTGGGGTTAAGGGAGGTAAGACAGAGGGTGTAAGAGAAGTTTAGATGGACTGTCAGAGAAGTGCAATCCTGGGTCAGGACAGAGAACCAGGAGATGGAGGAGGAGGTAGCTGGGTTGAGGCTTTCAAGGGGAGGGGAATTAAGCAGCCCCTTCAAGGAGGGAAGGACTTAGCTGACAGGTTCCTGATGCTCTGGGTAACCTGGCAGCCAGAGCAGGAAAAGAGTTGGGAGTTCTTCCCCAGCCTGAAGTCAACAACCAGTCCTCGGAGTTGGAGCTGGGCGGCAGAAGGGCGGAGCCAGCAAGGGGGGGGGGTGTCAGGGAAAGTGAATCACACTGGTAATGCAAAGGGGCTAAAATGCATCCTCCATCAATTTGCAGTTGGTTAATATTTTGCTCACTGAAACTTCCTTCATACTCCTTTGGATCATTGATTGGCAACAGAACATTTTCCCTGATTACAGAGAGAGCTTATTTGTGGCTCAGTGGCAAAATTCAGCTTTGCCCCAGGCATCCTTCTCAGCTTTTAATCAAGGTGTGGTAAAAAGCATGGCTTCAGTTTCACTTTCAAGAAATTATACTCCATACATAGTTACATCTCTCTTCTTAATTCTGTATGCAACAAGTACAGTAACGAGGAAATATACTTGCACAAAATGACTGCCTGACTGCATATGCCCCCTAACTGTGAAACCCTCCTAGATAATGCCACATTTATTATGAGGTCTCTGACCCATCACTAACAAAAGCAGGCATGTAAGCATGATTGTGTTTTTAAAATAAGGAAATAAGTGATAAAAACAAATCATTATGTTCTCTCAGTGACAACAGCAATGAATAAAAAATAGTGGTCATGATTCCGATAAGCACCCCATTCTCAATTTTTGGAGAATTGCTCTTACAATGTCATGGACTTTCCAAGCTGCCATTTAAACTACACAGAATTCAAAAGGAAAAGCAGTGGAGAGGGGGGTACATTTTCCTGAATTCCCTTTATACAGATAACACACCTTGTCAAAATTTGGTATTTTAAAAGTGTTATATCAATACTTTATCAGCACTCACTCTCTATTACTGGAAGTCTTGTGAACAGATGAAGGTTTTTCATCCAGTTTTGTTTTCTTGCTTTCAATAGCTCGGTTTTCTTCTGCATTCTAAAATAAAACAATCACGAGATATATCCATGGTCACTTCACATTAATTACCTGCAGCTATGTTTTACTGATCACTACAGTGAGTTAGCAAGCCATTTACAGCATTAAAATCAGCCAGCTAGTAATAGAAAAACTCTGCAAAAATATTACGTAGTTATTGTCAGCAGAATTTATTGACACTAATAGAGAGCAACAAAATATAGCCATCTTACTTGAGCAGTACAAAGAGGGTTGAAGCGTGACTTAAAGAGTTCATGAATGCAAATGTACAACAGCTCAATTTACTCCCACTACAGGCTATCAAAACAGTACTGGGCCTGACACTGCTAACACAAAAGCCTCCATTAGATACATCCACTAAGACAACAGGAAATGTATAGTAACAGTAAAATAAAAACCATAACTATCCTATGCAGAGTGATCCCAGTTCACACCAACCAAAATAAATGGATCTGTACTGGAATAACTCTGCATGGAATTGTACTGCAAAATGTTTTAAACTACATCAATAGGTATTTGTGAACTTACTACTTGCCGTGCAGCTGATAAGCAGTTGATCCTCAATCGTTGCCTCGTGGTGAGGTTTTCCATTTTGCACAGCCTTCCCCCACCCCCCAGGGACCTTCTATTCTCATTGGTTTCCCATCCCCGAAGTGTCTCTCCTCAGCCCAATCTGCCATTTTGTCTAGAAGTCTGATTCTTCCCTGTGCATGATGGGAAGTTGCCTGCCTTTTTAAATTTAATTTTTTTAATCCCACATTTTTTTATAGCTCATTGACCATGCGGGAAAACAACAACAAAAGGTCAACTCCTAAAAGTAACTTTTCTGCCAGTTCTAAGCAAGATTTCTCATGTTGCCACCTTTCTTTTCCCAGGGTCTTGCTCAGCAGTCTGGGGTTTCCTATAATTTTTTTTTTAAATGGAGCTGTTAAAAAAGAAATCCTTTTGTTGCTCTCCTCAATCCCGTGACAGAAGTAAGGCTGCTCACTGACTTTCCAAGAGTGATGATGCAAAAATAGTTTTCAAAGTAGTTATTTTCTCAACACCCCCACCCCCTCCAATGTTTCTGTTTCACTAGCTCACTTCACTGAGAGAAGAGACAGGCTGGTTTGGGAAGAGCAGGGGTGGGGGTGGGGGGTGGTGGAAAGGGAGGAACGAGCAAGAGGAAGAGAGGAATCTAACAGGCATGCTGCGCGGTCGCAGAAGATGGGGAAAAGGCCTGGTAAACCAAACTCTAACTTAAAGGGAATGTATGCTTTAAGCAAAGGAGACCACAATTGCGTAAATGGCCAATAATTTCGGTTTTTGTAAATTTCTCTTCATAGCATACGTTTTAAACCTTTCAATCATAAAAACAGGGGAAAGGACAAAATTATTCTTCCACATTCATTAATGTGGTACAAACATACTATACAATCTGATCAGAAAACAAGATTGCCAATACAGTTGAAATTAAGAAGATACATATATACTACCAAGAGCATTTACCTTTATTTTGGCACTTAATTGTGGAACACGGCTTTTTAGGTCTGTGTTTTGTAAGCAGAAGTCTCAGTTTAGCAAGGAAGAGTTCTAGGCCATCTGATAAAGCTAAGCCTCACATCCCTGGTCAGCATTACAGGGATAATAATATGACTAAGGGCTTGTTGTAACGAATGAACTAGCATATGTGGAGCACTCTAAACACCCTAAAGGCTATATAAATGCTACATTTTTATTTAGAACTGCCTTACAAAACAAAAATAATAAATACAAAGCATTAAAAGATATTAATTAAAATCCAGCAACAAAAACCCAGCCCAACATAAAACTATAGACCACAGAAACAGACCACTGACAGCTTAAAATAATCATTTCTAGACTACAATAGCATTAGAAGTTCAACCCTTTAATTAAAAGCTGAGGTGAACAGAAACATTTTGGTCTGACGCCTAAAAGAAAGCAACAGAGGCACCAGATGAGTCTCAACGGGCATGCCATATGCACGGTGCCACTGCTGAAAAAGCCCTGTCTCTGATTGCCACTTACCTCATCTATGAAGGCAGAGCACAGAGAATGGGGTTTGTGAAGCAGATCTTAATTGGTGAGCTGGACAATATGGGAAATGGTCATAGTACTGATGATCATAGCTACCAGATGGGTTTGGGAGATGCTGGTTCATAACAGTCCCACTGTCGCTATCATAATAAAGCCTTTTGTTTCTTAACCGTGTGTTTTCCAGGTAAAAGAAAATAACCAAATAAGTCTCTGCTTGACCTTCTTTTTGGATTCATATATAGGAGTACAGAATTAGAATGAACACTGGTCATCAATACGATATTAGGGCTAAAAGTGCGTCCTGCTTTTGAAATTAAAGGCACAAGGATCAAGTGTATTTGGAAAGAATACTAGAAAATGTTTCCCAGCCCCAGTAATCAACTAGCAAGAGAAAGGGAAGCTATCTACTGCCACTACCATAATAAAGCTGTTATTTCTTGACAGTGCCTTTTCAAGGAAAAAGATACATAATGTACCTCAGTTCAACGTAAGAATTCATATACAAATAGCCAGGTAAATCTGTAAATAAATCTTGGTTCAACTCCAAAATATATCCTAAGCAACCATAAAAAGCCTGGGACTGTTTGAAAGTAAAGCCACCAATGAATCCTGGATTTACTAAGTCAGGCAAAACATACCCCAAAGTGGCATCCTTAAAGAAAATCTAAACAGGGAAATGTGGTCAACAGTGAAATCACAGCAATGGGCTTAACACTGGAATAATTCTGCATGGGATAGCATTGCTAGGCTCTCTTCACAATGAAATGTGCAACAACTTTAAACAAAAGACAAGCATCAGTCCCAGTAATCAGGAACTGTTTATGTGATAAAGTTGCAGAAGTCTACAATGCAATAAACTAATGAGATCATGGAAGCCCTTCTCCCTGCCAACACAGATGTTCTAAAAATTAAATCTTCTTAGTATACATAGAAATCACCCAAGGGATTTTGCTTGTCATCTTTTTTTCTAAGTCCATTAGACTCCATTAACACAATTACCAATTAATAGATGTGCTGTCCATCAAATTAGAGATACATATTGAAGCAAATACCACCACGCCTTTTGATTAGAATGGCTAAACTATCAGTGGCAACACTTATCATTAGAAACATGCTTTTCCTTGCCTCATTAGTAAATTGGTAATATCAGCTCACTCAACAATTGTTCCACAACACACTCCTTTCTTTTAAAATAATTTTCCTTACAATCATGGAGCTGAAGGTATGTCTTGCTAAAATGAAGGCTGCCAAATAAACTCAACCGTTAGCAGAGCTCATTAGTCCTCTGTTTTGAAAACAAGACACGTTACCACATGTAAGATCATATGAAAATATCGTACTGAAAATATCGTACAGAATGAAAAATATCGTACTGAAAATATCATACCACATGAAAATATTGTACTGAAGACAGATTTGACATACCTTATGTTTCCTCTTGCCCTTGGTGGAAGTTTTGTCCGAAGATGTTTTCTGAGGCTCTCTGGGATGCTTCTCAGACACATTTTTCCTCTCAACTTTTGATGGGTCTGCATCTTTGTAAGGCTTCCCTGGTATTCTAGTTAAGAGGCTCAAGTCAATCTTCACAATAAGGGGATACCTTTCATCAGGATCACTGAGTGGGGAAAGGAGTTCCTTCTCTTCCATAGGAGAGAACATTCTTTGCCGTAAAAAGTTGTCATCCTCCTCCATGGAGGGCTTAACAGGAGTCCTATTGCTCTCAGAGTATTTGGGGGTTTGTGATGAAGGGGGCAGGCTCTCATTTTCATCAGAATCAGAAGATGAGGTACTAGTTTCTATAAATTCCTTGGATTTCTGGGACGATTTACCTGCAACCTTGCATTTCTTTTTCTCTGTTGTAGGCCGAGGGGAAGATTTGGGTTCTTTCTTTATGTTGGGCTTTCTGGAGCCCTTAGTGGCGGCCTTATGTCTGTTAGAAGGTATATTTGTTGCCATGTCCAAAGGGGTTTCACTTTCTATTTTCAGCCCCCCTCTAGGGGGCTCTTCCACAGATGGTTTGTCTGCCTTTTTGGGCTGTTTTTTCCCTACAGTCCTCCTTTGATTACTTTCACTCTGAGCAGGTGATTTCTGTCTACCACGACTGCTCTCGGATCCTTTCTGGGCAGCTTTGGAATCCCTCCCAGGAGTAGAAGAAATGGAATCTTTAGATCCGCTTTGATCTGTATATCCACTCCCTGAACTCTGATCTCTGCCCTCCTTTTTGTAGCTTTGTGTGGAAGGGATGTTACTGTCCACAGAAGAAGCTGGTGATACTTTATGTGGATTCACTTTGTTCAGCCAGTTGTCAAGCTGCCACCGATTTGCTGGAGGTGGTTCAGGCTAAAGAAAGAGGGGAACATTGGCAAAATGAGATATCCTGTGCAGCTAATAAACTGCATAAAACAACAAATCACAATTTTACTCCAGTCTTGCAAATCACAGCAGCATTGAGGAGGCTGCTACCTATGAAGGATGTGGCCTCTCATTCTTGCCTTAACTCTGTACTGTATTTTCCTGGGCAGGAAGCCATTTGCCATTTGTTTGCAGATCTGGGAGCAACTGCTTCTCTCCTCAGACACACAAATTAGTAGCAAATTGCTCGGCAGTCTTAGGATTGGATCTTAGGTAATAGATATGGTGGCAAAACAAATCTTTCTGCATTCCTCTTTCCCGCAGCACTCTCTTAAATAACACCTGAAAAGCACCTTCCATGGGTCAAGAGTCCTTTGAGAATAATATGTGATGCAAGATGAAAGACTGAGTTCACTGATAAGGCCAGCCTTAAAATTATTGCTATATTTTTAATGTCTGAATTACTAATACCAAAAGGATACCTCACTGGTCATTTGAAAGCCATAAACAACAACAACCCTACCTCTGGAGTTGCACTCTGTGATGGCTCATTGGCCTCGCTGTCGCTAGAACTACTTTCACTTTCAGAGTCCGAACCAGAACTGCTCTCGGATCCACTATGACTGCTCGAGTCATCCCTGGAATTATCCGCCCCTTCACTTGTATGTTGAGATGGCTCAGAATTACTGGGAGATGATAAAAGAACACAAAGTTATGTTACCTTTTTTTAAAAAAAAAATCACTGTAACTTTGACATGTAATAAATATAAAGATTAATAAGAAAAGCTGTTGGTGATTTTCCCAAGCAGATGAAGAATATGACAAGCAGCTATAGATGAAATCCTGATTACCTCTTCTTTTAAATAAAGAACTAAAATTCTAAATGTGAATTCATGAATAGTTAAATTGTCTGGGGTCTAGACCTCTGGACTTCTCCAACCGCCCCAGCAACCCCTCCTCAAGCCACTTACCTGCAAGGCTTGGCAAGCTGCAGCAGCAGCCCAAGGAGGTGGGAGAGTCAGGCAGCTGCTATCCCAGGCCAGGGCCAGCAAAGGTGGAGCTTGTCCAGAGCCCCGCTCAGCATGAAACAGGCCCAGTAACAGGAATAGCCCTTTCCTCCCAGGAGGCAAAGAGCAGAGGAAAGGCCAGCAGGAAGAGCCCAACCAAAGGGGCGGGCTCAGGGGTAGGGCTACAGGGGAGAAGGAAGTTGATGGCTACTTCAGGGAGCCAGAAGGTCAGGAAGGAGAAGGCTAGTTGGTGGCTACCTGCTGTAAGGCCAGTCAACCACTAGCCACAGCTCACAGGGACGCTACCCAGGTTGAGAATATCTGAGACCCGAGGAAGGTCCCTGCGGTGATGGGAGCACTGTGGCTGAGATCATGACAAAATACCATGGTATTTCCACAAAGTCAGTCTGGTGCACTGACGATGCCTGAGGATGCCTGAGTTTCACTAAGAGCAGGTGCACTCTGATCTGGAGGAACCAGGTTTGATTCTCCGCTCTGCAGCTTAAATTGTGGAGGCTTATCTGGGGAATTCAGATTAGCCTGTACACTCCCACACACACCAGCTGGGTGACCCTGGGCTAGTCACAGCTTTTCGGAGCTCTCTCAGCCCCACCCACCTCACAGGGTGTTTGTTGTGAGGGGGGAAGGGCAAGGAGATTGTAAGCCCCTTTGAGTCTCCTACAGGAGAGAAAGGGGGGATATAAATCCAAACTCCTCTTCTTCTTCACTAACAAGAGAAACCTAAGCTCAAATCTCTCATCATTAGTGAGACTCACTGGATACCCTGGACCAGTTACTCTCTCTTAGTTTAAACTACCTCCAAGGGGTGTTGCAAGGATAATCTTAGAAGAGGGAACCTTATACACACAGCTCAAAGTAAAGCCATGACACAGATAAACAATAATGCTGTATCAATAATGCCTACCTCCCAGGTGTACCTCTTGGAACCGTCTTATCAGAATCCTGTAATTAAAGCATTATATTATCCATAAAAACAGAAGAGAAAATTACAGAATTAGCATCTCGTCTACCTTACTCTAGCATCTATAAAATGCTGCTCAATGGTAAGGGAAAAGATGCAATAATTATTACCCACATAAAGTGTTGTTCATAAGAGTATAGTTTATGAAACTGAAAATACAGTTTTTAATTTGGTAATCTTTAAACTCAAGAATAGACAGATATCAACAAAAGATCAATTAAAGGAGGATGGTATTACTTCCAGTCTCTCTTGACAGGCCATGTTTGTCAATTTAGAATGTACAATATGGCTTTGTCTCCTACATTCCCAAAATAACTCTGACTATTTTTATTATGCTCTCAAAAATACTTCTAGCACGTACCTGCTCACCATCACTGTCTTCACTACTGGTAACTATTAGGTCATTTATCAGCACACTAGGTAAGAGAAAAAAAAGGGGGACAAGGTTTTCAAAAAGCATTTTCTGCTATTTACTATAATGTTTTAAGAAATTAACTCACTGTATGACAATGCCATTAATTTTCCTCTATTTTCATACTGTGTTTATGAGAGCACACAAAACATTCTGAAATGTTCACATTACAAGATAATATTACAAGAGATCAGGACATAAGTAGTGCAACTCTATCCAATTACACCTGGCTATGCCCACTGACTTCAATGGATTTTTAAAAACTGTAACTCATTTTAGGACTGCAACAATCCAATCAGCACTATATCAGATTAATCTACAAAACAAAATGCATGAAGAACTAGATGCAAGCATAGTTGTATCTTGTAACACCATGAGCCAGTGATGCAGTGGTACAAGAAACCACAACAAGGATATTTCATCAGTGTAGTGTCTTTGGATAGTTCAATTGGACTAGGAAGTTTTTTACCATGCAATCTGAAAGTAAATAAAGTAGCAACATGGTGTGGACTGCATAGGGGGTGGGAGCATCAAACAGAATCTTCTCCACATTGCCAAGACTACAGACCCCACCACAAGAGATGAATATTTAACCTGAAAGCATGAGCACCAAGTGCAAAGGCACTCTTCCAAAGATACAATTGGCAAAAACAAAAAGAATAAAGTCTGGTCTACACCAGGAAAGGTTGTTGACACAGAATACAAGTGAATAAGGTCATAAAAAGGAAGGAGACAGTAGAATATAGCGAATGATAAAAACTGAATAAATGGCCAAGCAACAAATGCTGGTCTAGCTGATCGCCTGATTGATGCAGCACTCATAATATCTGGTTCTCTATTAAAAAATCTGGTTTCCTTCAGAAAATGAGAAAGTATAATTTACTGTTACATAAACAAGCTAGGGAGATCTTCATGTTCATATGCTCCCTTAGATACTTCTTCGTTTGCAGCACACTACAGTTTGCCATTGCATCTATACTGGTAAAATATGGTTTATGCTAGTCTCACAAACCAAGATTCCAAGCTGAGAATTTATTAGCAATATACATAATACTTTTGCGCATTCAGTCAGTACATGCAGAGGGGGTCTGGGTATAAGTATGCTGGCCTCATCCCTATGTGAACACCTTGTGGCACCTTCACTTTCTCCGTGCATAGGTGTCATATTCACATGCTGGTAATTTTATTTATTAAAATATTTACATCTACCATTCCTCTTGGCTCAAGGCAACTTACAAATTATAATTAAAATCATCACAATTTAAAACCAACAAAATAGCCTCCAATGACCACACACCCCTTGGAGGCAAGAGCAGGTCCACCATACTCGCTCTCCATGTGTTGACTGAAAATGCTGAAAAGTTGTGTGTATTGGGCTACTGTAGTTTAGAATCCTGGTTTATAAGGCAAAAACTAATCATGACTTGCCAACGATGGTTTGCTATGAACCAGGAAATACCTAACTATGTAGTCCCATGTGAAGGAGGTAGGGATGCATGAGCTCTCTATTCCCAAGGCTTCTTAAAAGCATCTCTGAAATGAGCTACTGTAATGACAGAAAACTATTCGGTTCACCATTTATCTAAAAAACTGTATTGAAATATACTAAATATACTAAACAGAACTGAAGGGATAGGAAATAACCAAATTTCTTTCATTCTTTACTATATTGCTGCCCTTCTAACATTTCATTCAACAAATGCAACCAAACAAAATATCAGTATTAACAAGGATTTAAGAGCCACGCTCGACAACACTGTAAAAAACATAGAATCTTACTCTCGCTGGTTTGATTCACATCTGTAAGGAGGGGAAAAACAAAAATAGGGTTTAAAATGTTCAACATGACAGGTAGTTTTGGAACTAACAATAGGTTCTAACTACACCAATTTAGTACACTTGGCTAATCTTTCCCACAAAAGCCACGTAAAGAGATATAGTCGCCTCAACTTCAACATTAAAGGGCAAAAGCATCATTAAGATAGTGGACAAATATTACACTATACCCATCTGGCCCAGACTCCATACCTCTGAGTGTGTCACATATATTTGAATGTGTCACATATATGGAGTGATTCAGAAACCTTCAAGGCAACAGCAGGTTTCTACTCAAAATGGGGGAAAAAACCCATGAGTAAATTCTGCAAATACATAGGTAATGGGAAAACCCAGAAAAGCAATTGTTTTAAATTGTGGGAATCAGCTTTAAAAACTGTTCATGTGACCTGCTCAGACTTGCATATTAATTAATGCAGCAGCAAGAGCATCTGGTTCTGGGCTGACTTATTAATGTGAATAACAGTTCTACCATAAGCATGCACTGAGAGGAGGAAATTAGAAACTATATGCTAAGCAACCTATGCTTCTTTGTAAAAGTTACACTACTGACGATGCAACTCTATAACTTCTAAGAAGACGATTTTCCCACCATGAATCTCTGCACAAAATATTCATAAACACTGCAAAAGAAACTGAAATTCCTTTATGATGAACACTTACGATTTAGACTGATGGCTATTGGATGCTTTTGAAGAAGGATTGTATCTTTCTGAAGGTAAAAAGAAAATAACTGCTTGAAGTTTAATTAGACAACATAAAGACACAGTGCAAGCAGGTGTTGTCCAGCACAGTCTGCCAATGCACCTGAGTCCTGATGCAATAGTCTTTTTTTATTCTTGACTCAGCACCCTAAGTAGCATAATTCAGCATTGTTGACTCACCAATCAATTATGCACAAGACCTATTACTACAATTTTGTCTCATTAATAACTAGCATATCGTTAATCAAGTTTCTCTAGAACAGATTAATTCTAGGGGTGCGAGAAAAGAAATTGGTAAAATTCGGATGAAGTAGCCGTGGTGCTTTCACTGAGCCCCATATAGAGGTTGGAGGTGGCGGCTAATGGTGCACAATGAGGACCCAGAAGTGGCAGTAGAACAGAGCTGCACATTGGGCCTGGTTTAGCTGAGCCCGACATGCAGCTTTGCATGGCCCACTATCTCCGAACCCCACATGGAGCCCAGAGAGTTCTGCACTGACTTGGCCAACAGATAAGTAAGCGGGAGAAAAGATTTCCCCCAGTCTTTTTTAAATTGAATGGCGGAGGGGTCAAAGTAGCCCAAAAACTGCTTTAAAAATTGGCATTATGCGGGATCTATATTTTTGGCCCCCTTCGCCATTTTTACAGAGCTTTATTTCTATTTAACAGAGCTATTTTACAGAGTAAAATTTTACAGAGCTTTATTTCTATTTAATTCTACACTTAATTCCACATTTGAGAGAAGCTAGACACTGTAACAGATGAAACACTTATCTAATTCCATGCGTTTATCCAGTAGTATCAAAAAACTCACAGCAGCATTATTATCACCTCACCAGCTAACTAAGCAAGGATCTCCAAGACAAAAAGTAATATGTAGTACTGCAAACATGCCTCATTTTTGCATGCTCGCCAAAAAATAACAAAAATAACAACAAATAACAAAAATAACAGAAATAATTAACAGGACTTGTTTTGAATTCCATGTCTATCTCAGATGGAGTATATTAACACATTTTGTGATGTTAAAAGATGCTCTGGTAGGACTGTAAGTACTGTGGGACTGCCAAGTTACAAAAAAATTGGAAAATGCTACTAATTCATTAGGCACTATTATGCTGCTATCAGTAACTTAATTACCATTCCCAAAAGGGCTCTAAGTGGATGTGAGCAACTGTCATTAGACTGTGCCAATGTAGTTGGACTGGAGCAGGGTAAGTTGGTTGCTAGCAGCATACTGTTCCCCATGTCCTGAGTGGGTGCACAAATGGAGTACCAAACATTTGTTATGGTATGGCTCTCACTGTGAGTTACAAATATTAAGCTTTTTCTCCAGTGACTTTTTCAAATTCAGGTTTCTAGTAAAGTTTTTTCTCATAGTGCATCAAAACAACTGAGACTGAACCGAGTTTGGATTCAGTGGCAGTAAGCAAATAATGACCAGCAAATCATGTATAGTTTTTGGTGTTTTCCAACAGCCTGTGCTCTTGTATTTTCCCCCCCAATAAATGTCATGTATACACATGGCACCACCAAAAGGGCTTCCTTCCATATGCATTCAGAATAAGCAGCTTGACAATGGTTGGGTCCAGATGTCATCAAGTTAAAGGTTGATTTCTATGGCCTTCTGTGCATGAGATTGAGAGGGAGAGAAATCTTCCTTTCTTTCCTTTTTGGTGTGAGATAACTATTGTTTCCTAAAACATCCAAATCAGGCACTCTAAACTCACACTAATTAAATTTTCCCTGCTTGAAAGAATACCACTGGTAAACATTTATTCAGATAATAAGTCTTATACAACAAAAATATTTTGAATAAAGCTCCTTAAATAACATAGATTATAAAAATGATATATATAAGCAACTTACTTTGTTCTGCAGTGCCAAAATTTGACTGCTGAGTTTCCTGAAAAAACACCAAAAGTTACTTTTCTCTTACAGGTAAAAAAGTATTGAAAGACTGTTCTCCCTACAGAGACAGGATTTAAACTGGATCAAGATGGGCGCCCAGCCGGTTCCCAGGAAGTGACGAAAAACTACATCCTGTCTCCCTGAGAACGAGCTGGGAAACACACATCCAGATGTCCTCCCCCTCCAGTAGAAATACAGTTTCAGTCATGTTTGTCTCCAGTTAATTTTATATTCCCTAGCTGGAATTTTAATCCCAGACTATCTGAACCTATTCCAAAATAAAGAGGATACACAAAATTTTAAGAGTTGTTTTATTGAGTGTTTATTAGCTGCTCCAAAAACCATATGTCTAGGAAGCATATCAGAAATAAATCACTGTCAATCACTCTACTTCAAGAGGCATATGAAACTGTGTTTCATAATGATCCACATTCAGATAAATACAGTTGCATATGTTCAGTCACCTCATGAAAAATGAAAAAACACTGATAGAAAAAAGAGCTAATGCTGGGAGAAAAAGTTTACTGTGACAGAATAAAAACCATAAACAGTCTAACACATGTTACTATGAAGGTAATGTTCCTTAAATATCAAATTTCCTGTAAACAATATGGACCAAGGTAGAGTTGGTCTGCAATTATGTCCAGAAAGTTACTAGCCCATAAAAGTCAGCACTGGCCTGCCTTCTAATACATTAGCCATCTGTAGGACATAAGCTTTGATTGGGTATGTATGCAGGCAATAACCATACAAACCGTAAATGCTTCCCAGCCTGGAAGCAATTCTAACTTGCCACAAATAATCAGCTACTGACAAGCCTGAACCAGCCAGTAAATATCCAACTCATGCTTAACAACGTAGAATTGTGAACAAATAACTTTCCTATGCACTTATCAAGATGGGGTTAAATGAATAACACAAAAAACTGAACCATGTATGATTATTTCATGAAACTCACTGTCACTGGTAATTTATGTAGTTTTATTAAAACTAAGAAAACTGAATTGGGGGGGATGAGACAAATGGACAGCATACACAACATATTCATGAAATTGAGACAAATACTCACCCACAGTAATAAAAATGAGGACCCCAGTGCAAAGCTATTGTTTGTTCTCCAGGAAATAAGTTAGTACTTAAGAGTTGGATCTAGGAAATCATTTCCTCTAACAGAAGCCATTATCATTTGCAAACCTAAATTTCTCTGCTTCCTTTCTTCTATGCAACAAACTGATCTCTCCGAAATGCCGCTCCTGTGGGTCAAGAGCTATACACTTTTCAACAAAAATAACTAAGAAGAATTGTAACTTCATCCACCACATGCTGAACTGTCTTTGTTTTAGAATGCTCTGCTTAGGTCAGTGATGGCGAGCCTTTTTGAGACCGAGTGCCCAAATTGCAACCCAAAACTCACTTATTCATCGCAAAGTGCCAACCCGGAAATTTAATCTGAATGCTGAGGTTTTAGTTTAGAAAAAACTGGTTGGCTCCCTCTTCCTACGCCCCACCCGCTTGAGCAGGGGCCAGCCTGCTCTAGTCTCTAGCAAGTCCTGCGCGCACTGCTCTGTGCCTCTCTAGCATCTCTGCCTCCTCTGCACCCCCCCCCCCCTCGGGCAGCAGTCACCCGGAGAACAGGCATCAGACCCACCAGCCAAGTCCTCCCTGCTCACTGCGGTGTGCGCACATCGTTCTCAGAGGCCCAGACCAGCCTAGATGTGTGTGTGGGCGGGAAGTGATTTTTTGCCCCCCACATGATGAACTCTGTGTGTGTGTGCCCACAGAGAGGGCTCCGAGTGCCACCTCTGGCACCCGTGCCATAGGTTAGCCATCACTGACTTAGGTCATAGTGCCTACCTAGTCCTGTCAAGTAGGCACAAGGATTCCAGCAGAACATTCTAAAACAAAGATGGTCCAGCACATGGCGAATAAAGTTACTTAGTTCTTTTTGTTGAAAAGAATGTACCCAGGAACAACATGAGGGGTAAACAAGAGGTTTGTAGCAGGAAGATGTGGAATCAGCAAAAATTCTCCTTCTCTCTTATAGATGCAGAAATCATTTGGATGCAACCCATGATATTAATTTGGACATTCATATCAAAAGGAATAGCTTTCTCTTTCAGCAAGTCATTAAAATTCCTTTTGAAAAAAAACAAAAAGGGTTGAATCAACAAAATTACTGCTTTTGCACCCAAAAATTATTATTAAACAGAAAAAGGATCCATTTACCATCATGAAAATCTGAACTGCCATATATACTCGTGTATAAGTCGACCTGAGTATAAGTTGAGGCACCTAGTTTTGCCACAAAAAATTGGGAAAACTTATTGAGTCATGTATAAGTCGAGGGTGGGAAATGCAGCAGCCAGAGGCACAGAGCAGGGCGCCGCTGCCATTCCCCCTCTGCCTCAGGGAGAAAGCAGCTGCCTTCTCCCTGGGGCAAAGGGGGTTCCCTGCTCAGCGCCCCCCCCCCCCGCGGCGCCCCCCCCCCCCTTACTTTAGCAAACGGAGCAGGCTGGTGAAGAGGCCTGCCTCTGTTCCCTTCCAGCTTCAAACGACTTGGTGGGAACTACATTTCCCAGGGTCTCCTGGGAAATTTAGCTCCCAGCAGGCTTTTATCAGCCTGGAAGGGAGCACAGGCAGGCCTCTTCTCAAGCCTGCTCCGTTTGCTAAAGTAAGGGGGGGGGCGTCCCGGGGGCCACCCTTGAAAAATCACTTACTTGCGTATAAGTCAAGGGGGGCATTTTTCAGCCAAAAAAAGGGCTGAAAAACATGACTTATGCACAAGTATGTACGATAAATGAAAATGTAACTAGAATTGTCCAAAACAAAGTTGTTTTAATGTGAGTGCACATTATAGATAAGTTGCAGCAATTCTGCCCTGACCTGGATACCTGAGGCTAGCCTAATCTCATTAGATCTCAGAAGCCAAGCAAGGTTGACCCTGGCTAGTATCTGGATAGAAGACCACCAAGGAAGTCCAGGGTCATGATGAGAGGCAAACTACCTCTGAATGTCTCTTGCCTCAAAACTCTACTGGGGTCATTATAAGTCAGCTGTGACTTAACAGGCAAAAAAGAGAGAGTCAATTTTAAACATCTATATACAGCAACCCTACAAAGAAAATCCAGTAAGCTATCTCTGTGCTACATAATAGACAGCATACACCTTAGGAAGAATATAAGAATCAGCTCGGGTACCTGCTCACTCTAAATTGCTGTTTATAAATAACACAATGCAACTTTTGATCATTCATTGTCGGACTGGCTGTGCAAGATTTTAAGATGTTTCTGAGAACAAAGGACTAAGTACAAAAACAACATAGCTGGAGCTTCCTAACAGGAAGACAATTTGAACAATTTATGACCTAATGTTCTGAATGCAAGAAATGGTTCTGCGTTTTTCTAAGAGCAATTTTTTTCTCAACTGACCAGTCACCAAGAAGCAGGGCATGAATTCAAATTCATTATAAAGGTCAACAGGATTAAGGGAGGAAAAAAGAAAAGAAAGCCAGAACAGAATTTGAAACACAAAAGAAGATAATGCCAATACACACAAAAATAGTACAATTTCTGAAATACACTGTATTGTGAACGTTGTAGTATTCTACAGGAGTTTTTCTAATTGTAATATTATTAAACTTTCAGCTACAGTTATAACACTGTGTGTGCTGTCTACTGACCTTGGTTGGGAATGGAAATTTCGAAGGTTCTGTTTTACAAGGTGTGTGAATAGCTGTCAGTGGAGGCGGCCAAATATGGGTCATCTCCTGTAATCACATAAAGCCCAAAATTATTACAGATCTATGTTAATGCAAACTGAACAGGCAGACTTCATATTTGAATATGTGTGATAAAAAAGCTGTCTGTGACCTCACTCACCCTCACTATCAGCTGAGAGAATTAAAACTAATTAGGAACATACTAAGTTTTATGAACAGCAAATTATAATTCCTTTAAATTTACAAGCAAAAACAAAAGAACCAAAAGCAATCAAGTTGTTATGTTAACAATTCTAAAACTTTGCAATGATATTCTTCGCTATTTGTAAAATGTAAAAAATTTGATAGGGCGTGGTCAAATTATTTTGAATAAAATACATCGCCACCATCCTGCACACAAAAAGAAATTACTAGGAGACAGAAAAAAATACAACTTACTTTTAGAATTTCATCAACACTGCTCATGTCACCAGATGCTGATGCCTATAAATCAAGATTCAGAATTAATTGTTCTATTTGCACTGCCATGATGGTTGTAAAGGAACTTTTCAGCACCACCGATCTAGCAATAGCCCTCAGTTTTCATCAAGACCTTCCTACATAGGGAAAATCTTCTGTTTGCCATTCTCACATGGTGAAGTAAACATTAAACAGAAACATTTTCCATGTTCAGGGCAAGGATCTGGATCCTACCTTTGAAGAGTTACAGCTGTCATGTCACAAAACTGTCATAATGAAACATCACACTACTTCCTCTCCATCTGTTGAAATTCAAAGTGTACCTAGTTTTCTTATAACCCCAACTTGAAACAATCTCATTTTAAAATTCTAAAGTTACTGTATCTTTAAAAGATTAATTCTATTATTTAAAATTTTGTTGGCTGTCCTTGTATAAACAGCAGCATAATTTTCTGTTTCTCTTTCTTAAACCATACTTGAAATATTTTAATGGAATTAAGTTTTCACGCCTATTAGTTTCACAGCCATTCTTGTTTTTCTTCCGGAGTCAAGGGCCATAAAGTCTATGAAGAGTTATTTCATTCAACTTGCCAATGCAGTTATTATGTTTCAGAGTTGATAGTAGAACAAAAGATATTAATCTGTTTTCTGTGCTACCAATTTACCTAAATTTTTGCTCAGTGTAGGAAGCTACACTACAGATGCAAACAGTGGTATTTTGAGATATATGGCCAACTTATATACACTGCTTTTTTCTTTTTCTTTTTAATTAGCACAGTATTTGTTTTGGGGGGATATATGAAATTTTTGTGCAAACAAGGGCTTGTGATGTCTGATCAGTGCTTAGATAATATTTGGTGTTACTACAATATTAATCATGGCAGATTAATCCTGTGAGAATATTAATCAAGAGAAACATTGGAATGTTTATTTCATAGCAGGAGAAGCTTCCTTACTCTGGAAGGTGATATCAGCAGAAGTTCCGTCATTCCCCTTCGCCCTGTATATTTTAGTCATGGAATCACTGAAATTTAGTTTTAGGATACATGCTGTGTAACTATCAAAAAAAAGTTAACTTACATCAAGAGGCTGAGAGGGAATCTTCAGCTTTGTTAGATGTGCTTTGCTACTAGGTTTCAGTTCGTTCATATTGTTGCTGTGTGTCTGGCTACTGTAGTGTTCAGAAGAAAGCTTTGGTTCCATGGACTCCTGACCATCCATGGGTCTTACATAGGCAGTGGGCTTCTGCAACATTGTGTTAGACTTAGACATAAGTGAGGGTGGGAAAGACTGGCTAGAATGCTGGCCACTAGAAAATGAAGGTACACGGGAAGGTGAGTCCCAATTGGCATCTGGATCTCGTGGAGATTTAGAACGCTGATGGTCCTTGCTGTGGTGATCATTTCCATGAGATCTGGAACGGCTGGGATTCACAGAAGAAACAGTGGATGGTTTTCCAGGGCTGGAAGAACGAGACTTTGAGTGTTCTGAACCATGCTGGGTTTTTTTCCGGCTACTGGTGCTCCCACTACTGCCATATGAATCACGGTCATGTCTCTGTCCACTACTGCTAGTGCTACTGCCACTGTTGCGCTGGCTGCCATGTCCGCTCTGTAAACCTGAAGACCGCTTCTGAGACTGGGAAGAAGTGCTAGGCGCTGGACCTACAGGCGTCCATTTGCTGCTCTGGTGAGAGCCAGTACTATGTCTCTGTTCACCAAAGAAATTTTGGGTTGATTTTTCATCTGGTGCTGATGGTACTGTTGGTTTGGGCATTCCAACAAGCTTCGGAAGAGAGCGGTCACCTATAAAATCCTCCATTTCATCATAGTTTCCAAGCATGCTTTGGATACGGCTAGACAATTTATCTTCTTTGCTGGTCTGTATAAGTAATGAAAACCACAATGAAAAGGTATGTCAAAATAAATCAATATACCTGTAAGTGATTATATAATTTAGTTTTAAAGCAGATACATTTCTGAATGCTAATTATTTACATAATTTTTCTAACCACTTAGTTGTTCTTTGTCAAAATTAATTCAGCAACCAGTGCACTCATCCACAACAGATATATATCATGACTGATGAATAGTTTCATTAAAATTCATTTCACCATGAAAACACAAGAAGATGAAGTTATACAGTTTTGTTTCATTCATTAAATTTATTAGATTTATAAACCACCCTACTCCTTTGGACAGGCTCAGAGCGGCTTACAACAATCAATACTACAAAACTAAAATCCATCATCACAATCCAACCAGAGAACCATAATAATAATAAAAAAACAGAGGAGGGTTTGAATTAATAATTAAAATGTAAATCAATCAAAAAAAGAAAAAAGGAGGAAGAAAAGGGGAGGGGATGGGAGGCAAGCCAAGTTGGACACCATTGCAGTCCTCAATTATAGGGCTGGTGGAACAGCTCAGTCTTACAGGCCCTGTGAAACGGTATGGGGAAGGATGGTCTACAAATGTAAAAAAACACAAATCCCACAGATCTCATTTGAAAGAGCGTTCTACCAGGGCAGGGCCAGAACCAAAAAAGATGTGGCCCTGATTGAGAACAGCCAGACATTTTTCAGGTCAGGGACCACCAGTAGGTTGTTATTAGCAGAGTGAAAGCTCCTTTGGGTGATATATTGGGAGAGGTGATCCAGCAGGTATGAAGGCCCCAGACCATTTAGGACAGGGGTCTGCAACCTGCGGCTCCCCAGATGTTCATGGACTACAATTCCCATCAGCCCCTGCCAGCATGGCCAATTGGCAGGGGCTGATGGGATTTGTAGTCCATGGACATCTGGAGAGCTGCAGGTTGCAGACCCCTGATTTAGGGCTTCAAAGGTTAATACCAAAACCTTGACCCTGATCCAGTACTCCACCTGGATTCAGTGCAGTTGGCAGAGCACCGGTTGGATATGAGCTCTCCATAGTGTCTCTGTAAGGACCGGTGTGGTTGCATTCTGGACCAGCTGGAGTTGCAGAGCAGGCTCAAGAGAAGCCCTGCATAGAGCAAGTTACAGTAGTCTAATTTGGAGGTGACAGTTGCATGTGTCACTGTGGCTAGGTCAAGGCAAGACAGGTTGGATGCCAGCAACCTGGCCTGGTGAAGATAGAAGAACATCAGCTTGCCCACATTCATGATCTGTGCCTCCGCAGACAAGGAGACAACCATGATCACTTCAAAACTCTTGACAGCCTGCATAGGTATTAATTGCATGCCATCAAAAGCCAGGAGCTGGCCTCTCACTCCTGAATCCCCCTGGCCCAACCACAGGACCAGTCTTCAATGGATTTAATTTCAGGTGGCTCTGTTTCAACCACTTCACCATGGCCTCCAAGCAGCTAGTCAATATATCTGGGGTGGTATCTGGCCATCCACCCATCCACAGGTATAGCTGGGTACTGGTGACAACCCAGCCCAAAACTCCAGACTAACTGGCAAGAGGGCACATATAGACTCCACACACCAGCGGGTGACGTGGCAAAGTCCTCTCTCGTGCTATTTTTCATTCCCAACCTGGGAGAAATGAGATTAGCCACTACAAGGCTGTTCCATGTATCCCAGCAAGGCGTTGTCAGAATATTAATAATAATAATAATAAACCTATATATAATAATAAACATATATATATATATATATGTTTATATATATATATATAAAGTACTTTATATATATATAAAGTCAGAATATTGAGACTATGTCAAATGCTGCTGTCAGATAAAGTAACAATAGCAGCACCAACCTGCCTTGGTCCAGTAGTCTCCAGAGATCATCTGTGAGGATGACCAAAGCTATCTCCATCTCACAGCCATGTCAAAAACTCAACTGAAATGTGTCCTCCAGGAAAACCTGGAGCTGTTCCCCATCCTGTCCTTCAACTACTCTACCCAAAAATGGAAAGTGGATGGATCAAGAGGATCCAGAGATGGTTTTCAAGAGTGGCCTTATCTCTTTCAATCCCCACCCCACCCCTAGAAATACCCTTGAACTCAGAGACAGATAATGCTCTTCAAAGGCCCCCGCACACCATCTCCACTGGCTTTTACCAGTCAAGACGGGCATGGATCCAAGGGGCAGGTGGTAGGCTTCACAGTCACCAGGAACCTGTAGGTATCAGACTGGGAGAGATGGCTGAATTTGTTCAACATAGGACCTTAAGATGTCCGTTTGCTAACAGTATCCACACTGGCAAGGAGGTCTTGGCAGAGCAGAAAGATGTTATCCCCCCAAAAGCTCCCATATACCTCATAGCTAATTGTCAAATTCCTCAGTGACAAATCACCATAAACAACTGCACCAGGCAAGACCTAGCAGATGCAATGATAGTCACATAATAATAGTTTTTCCCAGCTCTCACCACTAGCTCATAAGATTTCAAAAGTGTCTTATAAAACGCTCTTGTCACTTTGCCACAAGTGCTCTGCCAAGCTCGCTCTAATCGTTTAAGCTCCTGTTTTTTCCCTCCATGGCTCCAAGGGGCTAATTTGGACTGAGGGTGAAGAGGACATCAGGGAGCTCATCTAAAGGGTGGCTGGAAGGCAGCGGATCTTGCACAACATTCTGGACATCAAAAGGATCCATAAGTCTCCACAAGCAAGCATAAATCAGCTCACCGCTTATACTGAGGGGCTGGGGTATTCACAGGCCTTCAGGGAAAATGGTTTGAATATGATACTCTGTCAACAGAGATCGGGCCAATATCCATCCCCCATGCCAAAGATCAAATCCAGGGTGAGGCCTGCTTGGTATATGGGATTTGATACAAACCGAGAAAAGTCTCAGTGTCACCATGGAGGACACCTGGTCCAAAGCCCATGTAAAGGTGGCCACACTAGCATTTGATATTGAAATCCCCTGGTATTATCAGCCTGGGAACTCCAAGGCTCAACCAAACAACACCTCCCACAAGCTTGACAGGGTGTTGGCTGACGCATTAAGGTATTGGTACACCAATCAGATAATCAGACTCTTCTCAGTGTCTCATGCCAGACCCATACAATCAGCACCCGAAACCTTTGGGATGGGGAGTTCCCTGAAGAAGAAAGGCTCCCGGATAAGCATTATCACCGCCTTTGTCCAAGACTGATGAAAGACCCAAACCCTGGGGGAGGGGGTGCTAGTTCTTTCAGGGTGAATGTTTTGTCCTCCTAGGTAACTCTGCAGGGTAATGATCTTATTATTAACGGACTTGGCATTGTATAGCTTCAGTGTCAGAAAAGGGTTTGAATTCCTTGCCTCACCATCTTTGCATCATGGGATGGAACAAAGGTTGAAAGAAGAATGAGCATAGTCACATCTCCGACTTCTTCCCTTAGCATACCTTCTCCCATTGCCATACTTCCCACATCCCCCAATCACAGGGATCTCTGACTGTATGCTGGCTTCCCTTGTACAACTCATATATACAACAGCATAAATAACCATTCACTTCAGACCACAACTAATATCAAACTCTGCCACCACCCCTTCCCAGATCTGTATCCCACTATACGTCCCTGCTGACAACACAGGGAATCTAAGGAGACAAGTACAACCAACAACCAATCAACTCCAAGTGCATTGATTAATTTGTGCCAAAGACCAAAGCTAAGCTACAAATTCAATTTTGGATAGTCAACAAAGGTTCTAGGACTTGGGTCTCTTAAAAGAGCTGTCGTAATAGGTTACATCTGCCTTTCCCTTGCATCACACTTTAATAAAAAGAAACTGAACCATTTTTCATTTGAAGTTAAACTACTATGCCTTATCTTCCAATAGTAAAAACTGTAGATGTAGATTCCAACAGTGTCCAGCTGAAACTAATGTCAATAATACTTCATTGTATAGATCTTCTGCAATAATGAAAACATGATTTTGCTTATGGAAACTCACTAAATATTCCAATAGTTCCATGATAAGGTTAAAGATAGCATTTTTCTACAATAATCTGTAGCTTATTAAACTGCAAACCACAGTACACTTAAGGGTTACTTTCGTTTAATATGCTCAAAACCGGATGAAGTAAAATCTTCTCTTCTGATGTCAGCATTTTAAAAATAACAAACAGTAACTACGTCTTATATAGCAGCAGTATTTTATATCAGAAAAATAAAAACTGATTATCATATTCATCATTCCAGTAATGTAAGCACCACTCTTCGATATAAAACAACAACAACACTCAAACGGCATCTCTATCTTTATTGATTAAAAAGGCCAAATGACTGTCTGCCACACACTGCAGGGCATTCTATCTGAATACACGGGGCTCCTCACTGGGACAGATTACAGTAATACGTCCAGGGATATCAAGTTCTAGATCCCCACTCCACCATGAAGCTCATGGACTTAAGCAAGTCACATTTCTGTTATTGGAGGAGGTGGATAATCATATCGTTACCCTGGGCTCCTTTGATACATATTGAGACATGGAATAATAGTAATAGTGCTGTATTTCCACAGACACCCAGGATTCCTGAGTTGAGATTTTTAAGCCAAGTCATGTTTACTTAGATTCTCAGATGAAAAAAGAATGCTTTCAGCCACACTACTTCTGTTCCACTCAGAGGACTCTACAGTTCTGCACAACAGAATCAACAGTTTGACTTCTCCCTTAGAACACTCACTGAAGAACCACTCAAGTCTTAAAGTAGCAAAGACCTAATACGGAAATGAAACTTAAAATCATCACCCTTCAAAGAACAGAAAAACAGCAATTCCTGCCATTGCAGGTTTTTCCTAATACTCATACAAGAGTTGATTCTTTGAAAACTATTTAAATTCCAAGAAACCGTTATGCATATGTAGTCTTGATTAATTTGACTGTTTGTGGAAGCTTTGACTTCACTCCTCTTAGTCTGCCACTACACTTCATCAGTCTCTTTCCGTCTTGTTTGCATTGTTAACTTTGCAAGTTTGAACTTCTTCAGTTTTCCAACCACAAGACTGAAAAGGGAATTGCATTTTTTAAAAACAAAACTTCCCTTTCATCTTCCTTGACTACTTTCAAAAGGTGGAGTGAAGCAAACAAGGTAGATAAATTATTCTTTGAAGATACGGTTTTCTAGCAATAGTGTATGGTCTCCCACTGGACAGAGAAAAAAAAAGCCTGCCCCAAATTGTTCAGGCCCTCATCAGTAGTACATCTGCAAGCTGTGTTTGGACATATATGAGGGCAGTTGTTCCAAATATCTGATATAGTCCTTTAAAGGGGTAGAGAAGGATACAAGATGGGAAGTCATCTTAATGCGTTCTCTTTCCCGTTTTCTCTCTCCGTCCCAGATGCACCTCTTTCTCCAACCTTACCAAAGCTGAGAAGGATAATGGAAGATCTCATTTTGAGGTCCTTCACAGTGTACAACTAGGGGGCCATCCGGGTTTCTAGGTCCCCATCAGATTGCCAGTGTATAGTAGGAACTGGTAACTGATAAACTTGAGAATGGCGCAGGTGAGCTGTATCTACTCTATAATGTAAACAACTGTAAATGAACCTACGTAAGGATGCATTTTAGTTAAGTTGCTAGTAAATGCACAAATTTTACTAATGCAGCCCAAAACATTCAGTCTGTACCTCATACAAAACTTGTTAGAATGAATGTCACAAAATAATTGTTTATGCTTAGTAGAATAGAAAATTCAGAACAATTAATTGTACAATCACTGTACCATGACATGAAACAAACAAACGAAAGTATCTAAGGTGGGGGAGTGCCTATGGTGTTAGTAGGGTAAGAGTGAGATATAAAACAGATCCATAAACCCATATTAAATCCTGATTCTATAGCATTCAAAATGACTTCTAAGCTAAACAGGCAATGTGGTTCCAAGTTGCATAATCTTCAGTTCCTGACCTCTGACCCGTCTGACAACAGAAACAAGGAGATACTCTGTGATACATCTGCCGCAGTGATGCATCTGCAATAGTTTCATAAACAAGAAGTCTATAAATTAAAAACCCAAAGTCCAAGTTTTTCAAATCAACCCTTTTTTGTAACCCAGTCTCTTCTCTACTTTGGTTCATTCACAGTTACAACCACTACAATTAAACATTATTTAACTATATAAGCAATGCAGGATTACATTATCAATCACAATAAGCCTCTTAAAAACCAAGAAGGAACTAGACATTAAAACCACCGAGCCCTAACAACCCTCTGTCTTCCATGGAAGATAATCTAGAAGACAGAAATGTTTTTATATAGAATCTTGCAACAAAACAAACCGTTAGTATAACATAACATAACCTCTGCAAATAAATTTTATTCAGAGTTTTTATTCTATACTAACATGCTGCATATATACTGTTTAACAGCTAACCAGTTTCACATGCAGATTAGATGTATTAAGATACTATTTAGAAGAAGTTCAATATTTTCTTTTTTAAAAGTGTTGATTTGATGAATCCAAAGCTTGCATTAATCCCAGAACAGTCAAAAAATTCTAGCAAATCTTTCATCTCCAGTTATGTTAAAAACACTTCAAACCATATAATAACATTTCTGACTTGGTTATCATCAAGGGCAAAAAATCATAATCCTTCTCTCAAGCCTCTTATGAACACCAAATTACATCAGAGGACTATGATTCACATCAAGGCTTAGAAGGCTTATGCACAACATTTTCCAGAATTTTTTTATAAGTGCAAACCAACAGTCAGATTTAAAAACCCCAAAAACCTTAAACCATCTTTTTTGGAATCTGTCATAAATGCTTATTTGAAAAACCACATGCACTTACAACTTTATATGGTTCAGCAAAGAGAGGAGAGTTAGGTGGAAAGGCCTCTTCACCCTGTTGAATTTCTTGATTACGCCTCTCTCTTTCTTTAATACGCAGCGCATTCCGGTCTTCACGGTTCATGTTGCTATGAACAAAAATAATTTGATTACATAAAAGGAGATGCCGTGAAGGTAAGTTACAGAGATTTCCCCCCTAGACAGTATGCAAAGCATCTTAAGAATTCCACCTTCCCTTTAAAGACACTCCAATGAGCTTTCTTTAAAACACTGGTGCCTTTATCTCAAAATTTGGATGACAGTTACAACACTGTTAATACTTATGCAACTACTTCAAACATTCTCTAAGGTCATGTTACCTGCAAATTTCAAATAAATGAACAGAAAATATAACTATGAAGCAATGTTCTTAATTAGAAAATTAAACTTTGCCTTTTCCTGGTACCAACTGTTACATTCAGATCATGTCCCACCAGCCAACATATGAACCCACATGCTCAGTTTCAACAACTGCCATTATTTTTGATCTACCTCATTTTTCTTTCTTTCTGTTCCCAACACAGCTTCCTTGGTGTCCATCCTTTGCAGCATGCCTCTCAGCTCTGCTGTTTTTACGTTCCCTAAAAATGACATTTCTATTCTAAATACATATTTCAGTATACATCACCAAAGTTACAGCAACAACTGTCTCAAAATGCCTACACTTAATGATCTCTGAGCCTGAAGAACATGGAAAAGTTCCCTTAATAGAATGGGCCAACTGAAGCCTGGTGTAACAAAACACTGCTTATTTGACCTAGTGATCTATCTAAATATAAGCTATAAATCTACAAAAGGGAAGATTCTCTTCAAGGTGAAGTAAGCAGCCAGATTAGATATTAAATGATATTAACAATTATGTTTGTGGAAGCCATTCATGAAGCAATAACCATAATTTATGCCACTAAAGATCTCTACATAATCAATGATTTTCAGTGTGCTTGCTAAAGCATTATTACCAAATGCTTATTCTCAATAACGGTTTATTTCTGTAAAGGATCCTTTTTTCTTTGATACAAGAAAGTACTGAAAACCCTAGAGGTTTTAGCTTTATTTGTTAGAAGATATATCACCATCAAAATACTTGGCACAAAGAAATTAAAATTAAAAGGCCCCTCTTAGGTCTATCATAACATAATATTTTCTTAACAAACTGCACCTAACTAATACAGCAAAATGACTAGTGTGCATTACTACCAAAAACACATACAAAAACCACATTACAAAAGGGAAAAAGGGAGGGCTCCCAATTTCCTCTATGCCGAATATAAACACAATTTAAAATTTACCACTAGCCTTCTAATTACAATTATTGAATTAATTCATAATTATCATTACTAAAAAGATTCAAACTTTTCTCTATTATATCTATTTATTAATTCTTCTTATTCTCAAATCCACAAATCATAATTGAATAATCTACCAAAACCCATATTTTTGTCTTATAATTAATTTTCCTTATTACAATAGGGAGCCAGACTGACTAGCATCCTTTTAAGTCCTACCTTTGTAAGGGATAGAATCACCATATCTTCAGGACAGAGCAAAATGGGCATCCTCTGGTCAGCTAGAGTAGGAAGAGGATTACCTTGTCAATTCAGTATCTGAATTAAGTCATTGATATAAAAATTAAATAGGAAATGAGCTAGCAAGCAACCCTGTTTAACCACTTTCCTCAACAGGATTGATTCTATAAATGCTAGAGGAAGCACCAGCTTAATGCTCCTGCTCTAATCCTAACATTGATATCAGAGTAAAGTTTCCTCAACAGCCTTAAAAGTCTTTATCAATGCTAGATTTATTAAATTCACACCATAATCTAACATGATCAATAAAGTCAAAGGCTCAGGAGAGCTCTACAAATGCCACCAGATGCTGGTTACTCAAATTTATTTGTGTAGTTCTGAACTAAACCAGGCAGGGTTGTGCGATGGTCAATCATGCTGTGTCCCTTCCTTAAACCACCCTTTTCAGAACAGAGTAAATTGACGACATCTGCTATTTTTCAACCTGTTAAGTAAATGGTGTGCTTATGGTTTGTAAGAAATATTTAAAAGACTTATACAGTGATAGTTGGCTAGATAGCTGCAACTGCCTTTTTAAAAACTGGGATCAATGATACTTTGTTTCCAATTAGGAGGGACTAGCACTAAAGCCCATTTTAACTTAGTGGGCTCTAGTGGGGTTGGGGGAAGGCAAGCCATGGATCCCCCTGCCCCCTTCCTCCCCCCCCCAAGTGTCCACAGCCACACCAGGCTCTGCCCCAGCCAGACTTACCACAGGCCTCAAGTCCTCCTTTTCACCAGGTAGGTAGTCATTTTTGTGTGGGTTGGGGGGAGGTTGGTGGGGAATAGGGACGCGGATACCAGGGCTGGTAGGAGAACAGTTAGTGTTTGGAAGAAGGTAGGGAGCAGCAGGAGGGCTATTGTGTGGCTGGGGGAGAGGGAAATTTGGTGCTTTTGGCCCACTGGGCCAGGTTTGGCCTGGGGGTGGGGTGAGGGCAGGGGGGAATCGGGAGGGCTTTTTCCAGGCCAAGGCTGTCTTTACCCTGACACTGGCAGGTTGCTTCTGAGTAAGGAGTTGGGAAAGGGTGGGAAACTATGTGGGAGGGGAATTTACTGCTTTTGTACCACTCGCTTAGGCTTGGTCTGGGGATAGGGAAAGGACATGTTGGAAATAGGAAGGCTTTTGCTGGGTCAGGGAAAGGGTGTGTGGGAAGCAGGAGGGGAGGGTGGAGTGGGAGGCCATTGGCGAGCCTAGTAGGCAGTTGGCCTCTTGCTCTCTTTTGAGCATGAGAATGAACCCTGAACCAATGGGCAGGCAGGACAGTCTCCTGCCTGCCCATTGTTTTAGGGTTCATCATCCGGACAATCTGCATGTGACTGAATTATACAGGATAAGATAGCACAGGGATTGTCAGTTTCAGTACATAGTGGGACCCACAAATGAACATTCAGTTTGTATACTTCAGCCAAAATCCAATCCTCACTTAGGGTCTTATTAAGAGTTAATTAATTAATCAACTAAGTATATTTGGAGCATGAAACTGGATCCTAACGTGGTAGGGTCTCCAAATCGATGTAAAAATACTTGGAGTATGTGAAGTGGGTAATAAAGAGTTGAAAAATGCTTCATAAGGATTAGTTAAATCTCCATTAACAATTATTTGTGCTGACTGCAAAATATAAATCAATTTCATCAATTTTATGCAATCATCTCCAAAATTCATATTGCCCAAACCGTGGAACAAAAAACACCAATTCAGATTATTGAATGCTTTCTCTGCATTTAGAAAAATTAAAGCAACTTGTTGTTCATTATGTTTCTCCAACTATTATATGATATCCAATACAATTTTAATGTTGTCCTTTAATCCTTAAGATCTTGAATGAATTCATGTATAAAATACATATCACTTCATGGCTCAAGAGCACTTAACAGGAACAGACTTTTTTGTCAAAGAAGCTTAGTCTCCTCTTAAATCCTATAATCAGATTTCAAAAAGTAATTCAAAGAATCCTAAATTTTGTGAAATATGCCAGTCCCAAGGCAAAAACAGAAGCTTATGCAAGTTTCTGAATTCAAACTCATTTCACAAATCTCATTATCTGATCTCTAAAGAAGTCTACCTGTGGTCCAGGAGATGCCAATAGCTATATATCAATAAGAAAAGTGATTGATTGGGCAACGGATGGACAATTTCAAGCTTTACTGGATGAAGCAAATGGTTTGACTGCTTTCAAATCTGGTTTTAGGCCTGATTGTGGGACTGAAACAGCCTCAGTGACTCTGGTGTTCCAAAAGATTGCTAGAGGAAGCATGATTTTCTGGATTATCTCAATGGATTATCGCAATATTTCCCTGGACCACCTTTCCATAATGAGATTGGAAGGCACTGTTTTGTGGCAGTTTCAGTTGTACCAGGAAGTGGTACTGGGGTACTGTTGCTCAGCTCCTTGATTGTTGGGATCCCAAAAGGTTGCATCTTGTCCTACTATGCTTTTACACATTTACATGACACTGCTGGTGAGATCATCTAGAGAACTGGGCTGAGATGACACCAAATATATGGGTGCTACCCAGCTCTATCTCACACTTCCAGATGATCCAAGGGAGGCTGAAGAAATGTGAACTGGTGCCTGGAGGCAGTTTTGGAGTGGATGCAGATTAATATACTGAAGTTTAATCCTGAGAATATAGAAGCGCCACTGGTGAGTGAAAGGTCTGCTGGGAGAGGGTGTCTGGAGACAATACCCCCTCCTCCTCAGTTCCCCAAAGGATCAAGCCTGGCATTTATGAGGCCCAGTGAAATGACTGCAGTAGTTGGCTATTCACAGAATTAGAGAGTTTATGACAGAACCAAACTTTAATTTGTAATTAACCAACATGAGAGGCACCTTTCAAAGCCTAAACCTGTCTTCAGGCAGTCAAATATGCTTGGAAATAGAATTATAATTATAACTGACAATAAAGTTAGATCACACATTAAGCATTACAAATGGCATTAAATTTATTCTCTCCCCAGTATCAACCATCTGAATTAAGAAAGGGGGGGGGGGTTGACAAATGAAACCCCATCTTGATTTTCCAAAATGCTGACTGTCTTCACTGGGTGAATAATTCTTAGTGAGGAGAATTTAGAATCAGTTATCAGGGTCAGTCCTGTCTATTTGGACAGGCAGCAGGGTCTCCGACTGAGTTCCTTCACTTGGCCTACTGTTTCATCCTTTTAGCTTAAACCTTCTGGATACAAAGCAGTTATCTAAAACATAAATGAACAGGCAACAAGAAACTCAGTAGGAAGCTGGGTAGACACAGGACAAAGAAATCTGACAGTAGAGCTGAAGTCAAGAGGACCACGAGTCATGGGGAGAGCCACATCCTTTTATCACACTTTCTCTCCCTCCACCAACCTTTCCCCTTTATCTCTCCCTTAGGTTTACCTAATTTCTCCTGCCCTTCTACTACAGCCACTAACTCTCCTCCAGGGCTAACCCAGCAGTGGCACCGTTCTTGCCCTCCCCACAGCCTCTCCCTTCTTTCCCTGCTGCTTCTCCAGTCAATGCCAGGCCAGTAGACCTTTGCATGCCTGGCTCATCTGCCCTCCATGTCACCTCCTTACTGCCAAGGAACTCATAGGAAAAGCAAGGGGAGCTCCCACAGACTGCTCATACTCCTCTGCCACTTAAAATCTTCTTTCCAAGGTAGTGGAGGGAGAGGAAAGAGAAAAAGCAGTAGAGGCACTGCCCATTTCCATCTCCTCCTGAGCCACCTCTGCCTTCTCTCTTGGGAAAGCGGGAGTGTAGCCTAGAAAGAAATGTGAGGTCTCTTCTTCCTTGTTGTTGCCTGCACAAGCACAGACAATGTACCTCCATTTTGGAGGGACCTTAAAACACCCAATTTTAAAAACTGTTGGATGCTGCCTATCTAGCCCTGTTCTCTTTGATTTTTCAGACACACTAGGACAGGGGTAGGGAACCTGCGGCTCTCCAGATGTTCAGGAACTACAATTCCCATCAGCCTTTGTCAGCATGGCCAATTGGCCATGCTGGTAGGAGCTGATGGGAATTGTAGTTCCTGAACATCTGGAGAGCCGCAGGTTCCCTACCCCTGCACTAGGACCAAGTGCAGAATTACATATATGATAGTATCTTCAAATGAGAGGTAGGACAAATACGCTGAGCTTCAATGCTTAAGATGATCTGCACTAGGAAGGCAGAGGAAGGGAAGAGGGATCTCTACTTTGGGGCTTTCAGAACTCCATGCTCCTGTTCCATGTTGCCTGGCTCCGTGGGAGAAACAGTGGAGGCAAGGAAGAGATTTAAGGAATGAAAAAGTAAGAATAGGACAGGTCCTTTTTTTAAAAAATAGGTAACACTAGGTATAGAAGTAAGTATGAGAAGAAAAAGCAGAACAGAAAGTGAACGAGAAAGATTAGCTATAGGCCGCTGAAGAGAATCCTCGCTAAGTCACTCTCCCAATGCGAGGCAGGAAACTAGATGGCTAGCAACAGCCCAATAGGGGGATAACAAAAGCTTAGTCCTGCCTCCCTGAATGGCCAATGGGAATAACTTACATTTGAAGACGTCCTCCACCTCAGAGAAAGAATGTATCATTTATCATGGCATGCTTTGCATTTTGTTTCCATTACCTCCAATCACATAAGCATGCATCTGATACTTAAAGTCCGCTTATATTTGCATAGCAACATGTAGCAAAACCCAGAAGGAACATACATTCTCTACTTTTTCATAAGATTAAGGGTACTCACATCAAATTCCAATCCTGAACTTTGCTATGCCATTATATTTTCTCCCACCTCCTCTCATAGCACAAGTTAAAAGAGTTCTACAGGCTGTTGCAGCATTGCTGAAACCTTTTAGAGGTACTCAAATCATACAAACGCAAAGATACTACCACCTCAGAGTTTTCAGGGCTTTTGGTTGGGTGATTTTAAAAATGGCTCATCACAGACAGTGCCAATGAGCTAGATATGAGGCAACCTGAGTCACGCATGTCAATATTTCTCTATGAATGATAAATAATTTCTAGTACAGCTATAAATAAACTAGCTCTGGTACTCCCATCTTTAAGAGCTACATTAAACACTTGTAAACACCCTCAAAGATTGTCTACTGATCAAAAATCCCATTAGACAGAACTACTGATTATGCAGTGAAATTTACAAAGCATAAAAAAAATTATGTAAATACTGATACCACAAAAGTAGATGTCAACAACCCTTTGGATAAAAAAAGCTCAAGCTTTGCAGGTGAAAAGCTAAGGTGAAATATTAGTATAATGAGATAATTTAGAAGACCTGCATGAAAATGCTGGGTAAACTAAATCCCGCTCTTATGTGTTTCTGGCAGAGGCCAGTTATTCCTGGTTGCATAAAGGTTCTTTGGTGCCTCTTTTTAAATGCTTATCAATGCTTGTACACTGATTTTACAGAAGTGACTATTTGAAATGAAAAGCTGAAGAAATGTAACAGTCAATGAAAAGCAGAATAATTGTTTGCCAAATTACCCACAATGATGGTAAGGATTGCTGAATGTGTTAGTTCCATTTTCTGGAAGCAGAATTCAAAACGGAGGTATTAACCGATCAGTGCTCCCTAGAACAGTGGTTCTCAACCTGGGGGTCAAGACCCCTTTGAGGGTCGACTGACCCTTTCACAGGGGTCGCCTAAGACTCTCTGCATCAGTGTTCTCCATCTGAAAATGGATAAATGTTAGGGTTGGGGGTCACCACAACATGAGGAACTGTATTAAAGAGTCGCAGCATTAGGAAGGTTGAGAACCACTGCCCTAGAACTTCATCATGGCGCAAAGTGATTCTCATTAAGGTCAACAGAAAACACCAATACATTTTTATATTTTATATTATTAAAAGAATGCTATCACAGAAAAACATTACTTGGATCATTCATTTTCTGGACTCCAGTGGCGTAACTAGGCAAACTGGAGCCCTGGGCAAAACCTGACTTTGATGCCCCCCAAGCGCCCAGTGGTGTATCCAGGCAAATTGGATTTTGGCGCCCCCCATGGGCAGCCGCCCTCCCCCACTGTGACCAAGCAGGTCGTTTCAAAGTCACCATCACATTATAGAACATGCCCCAACTCACTAATCTGGACACAGCAATAGGTCCTGCCACACAGCAGAAATAATTTTTTTGAAAACATTTTCAAAAAATTACTGCTATGAAAATTACTGCTATGAACTCCCACCATTATTACTGCTATGAACTGCTATGAAAACATTACTGCTATGACTGCTATGAAAACATTTTATGGTGGTGTATCCAGTCCCACCACTTGGGGGAAACAGCATCACTTTCAATGTTATTTAAACTGGGACCCCCAGATTCTCCCTTTAAGGTGGATTTAAAAGGAGAATCTGGGCTAATCTAGTTTAAACAAGTGATGCTGGAATCCACCCCCAAACAGCATCCTTTTCAATGGTGTTTAAACTAGGGAGCCCAGATTCTCCTTTTAAATCCACCTTAAAGGGAAAATCTGGGGTTGCCAGTTTAAACAACATTGAAAGTGATGCTATTTTGGGGTGGGTTCTCCCCCACCCTGAAACAGCATCACTTTCAATGTTTAAACTGGGGACCTCAGATTCTCCCTTTAAATCCATGTCAAATAAGGGGGGGTTTAAAAGGAAAATCTGGGGAAATTTGGGGGGTGCCTGCTGTCAGGGGTGCAATTGTTAAGCTAGCAGCACCAAACTTTCAGGGTATTGTTAGGAGACTCTCCTAATGATACCACCCAGGTTTGGTGAAGTTTGGGTTAGGGGGTCCAAAGTTATGGACCCTCAAAGGTGTAGCCCCCATCTTCTGTTAGCTCCCATTGGAAACAATGGGTGATGGGGCACCCCCTTTGGGAGTCCATAGCTTTGGACCCCTTGGACCAAACTTCACAAAACCTGGGTGGTATCAATAAGAGACTCTCCTGATGATACCTCTCAGGTTTGGTGAAGTTTGGTTCAGGGGGTCCAAAGGTATGGACCCTCAAAGGTGTAGCCCCATCTCCTATTAGCTCCCATTGGAAACAATGGGGGATGGGGCACCCGCTTTGGGAGTCCATAACTTTGGACTCCCTGAACCAAACCTCACCAACCCTGGGTGATAGCACCAGGAGAGTCTCCTGAAACATCCCTGAAATTTAGGGGCTGCTAGCCTAAAAATTGCGCCCTCTGCAGGCCAAAAATGTAAAAACAAAAATGTAAAAATACAAAAAATCCCACAAACGAACCTGCAGTTTTTGCGCCCCCACAAGGGGGCGCCCTGGGCAACTGCCGACTTTGCCCAATGGGAGGAACGCCTCTGCTGGACTCTGATACACAGCCAGTTTTTGCTGTCCATGTTGTACCTGTCTATACTTTATGTGTGGGCAACTATGTGTCATTTGCACCATAGATAGGCATTATATTGGCATAGGATTGACAAATATATTTTACTTAAGCAGCAATGTGTAAAGTGGGACCAGGAGGAATGTTCAGTAGTAAGGTAAATTTGGCTACAGTAAGCACAAGATATACACTATAACTGCTTACAGTCACAGGTAAAGATTAAGTCTTGTCCAGTTTACATAGTGCCATATGTATCAGCACCATTTTAGATAAACAAACATACTTTTTATTGTGCTCTAAATCTCTCACCCTTGAAAAAGTTATTAATGTTTCAAAGTATGGTTTCCATAATTTTGGTGTTTTTAAAATAGTTCACAACTGTTAATAAATGATTAAAATAACTATAAACTCTATACATGCCTTGTTATGTAGATATCCAAGTTAATAACATAGTCAGTGAGCAAGTGACTATTAAAATCTTGTACATAATTTTCCACAATTCTGTCAACACTAAATTTCTGTCAATGAGGAGAGACAATTTAATAACCAGATGTTAAATTTTGATTATGAATTCTGATTTTAATCTAATTAATCAGTCTGGGCTATTCTCTAAATCCACTGCAACATAGTTCATTGTTTCAAATAATGGATGCCTCTAGTTGTCACAAGTTAATATACAGGGTAACAGTCAGTCACTGTCCAAAGCTAACCTTCTGTTGAATGAAGGCAACAGAAATCATGATCACTGACGCTCCAGAGGTTACAGTGGCCAAAGATAAATGAATATACTGCAATAAATGAAATCCAAGAGCTGGACATCATCATCTACATACTAACAGTAAAGTTGGCTAATGATACTTAAGATATTAGAGCTGTGAATTTTCAAAACAGATCATTCCACAAATCTGAAAAGGGCCCCATGTTTTAAGGAAAATGTGAAATCTTAAAAAAAATATGTTGGGGTTTTAAAACCCAAAAATGAGAAAAGAAGTTTCTGTAGCTATAAGAAATGGATTTCTTCAGTGGCTGTTGCTAAGCAACCACAGTATCCCAGCATGAATTTCGGTCATTAAAAGGCAGGATGAAGGGAAAGGCCTTTTCTAAGGTTGTTCTGGCCTTCAAGGTAGGACTCACTAGGTCCAGGCTTGGCAGTATCCATATGACTTGCTACCACACAACTTCAATAAATTATCTAGGCCACTCAACAGCAATCACCACACCAATACCAACGTGGTGTAGTCATTAGAGCAGTGGTTCTCAACCTGGGGGTCGGGACCCCTTTGGAGGTCAAATGACCCTTTCATAGGGGTCACCTAAGACTCTCTGCATCAGTGTTCTCCATCTGTAAAATGGATAAATGTTAGGGTTGGGGGTGACCACAACATGAGGAACTGTATTAAAGGGTCACGGCATTAGGAAGGTTGAGAACCACTGCATTAGAGTTTCAGATTACCGTTTGGGAGATCCAGGTTCTTATCCCCATGATGCTGTGAAAGCTCACTAGGAGACTAACCTATCTCACAAGGTTGCTGTTGGGAGAAAGTGTAAGCTGCTTTGGGTTTACATTGCAAAGAAAGGCAGGATATCAATGTAGTAAATAAGTAATAAATATAGTTGAAGATAAGGGACAGATAAAAGGAAAGTTGATTGGGGTTGCAAAAAAGAGAGGAAAGAGGAAAAGTTGAGGATATGAGAGTTGCCAGGAGGAGAGCAAGAGGAAACACGAGGGAAAAGGAGGGTCAGAGGAAACTGAAGTGCCACAAGTCCTTCTGGGTTCCCCGATGCACAACTGGGCATTGCCCAACTGCTGGCATCATGCAATTTGGCCAGACTTTTCTCAGCAAGAGACTACCAATAAGGGAAGGACAGAAAATCAAATCTCAGAAGGCGATGGAGTTGCCAGGAGAGAGCCCCTTCCCCCCCGGCCGACCTGAGCACCCAGCAGTTCTATATGGGAGAAGACATTCGTTCAGATATATAGGGTCCAGGCCATGTAGGGCTTTGTATATCAGTACCAGCACTTTGAATTGGGCCCAGCAGCAAATAGGGAGCCAGTGGAGTTTCCTCAGGACAGCTGTTATGTGCAGACGTCCAAGGATATCTGCTAGCAGTCGAGCTGCCATGTTCTGCATCAGCTCCAGACTGTCTTCAAGGGCAGTCCCATGTAGAGTGAATTTCCATAGTCTAATCAGAAGGTCACCAGTGAATGGGTGACTGTGGCCAGGTCACCCTGGTCCAAGTAAGGATACATCTGGCGAACCAGCTGGAGAACCTGGTGGGTCCTCCTCGCCATCACTGCCACGTGGGATTCCAGTGCCAGTGATGGATCAAGAATAATGCACAGGTCCTGTTCACCTACCTTTTTGGGATAAAATCATTCCATTCATTGTCAGGTGCTTCTTAATCTCCGGGACTTTGGGATCTGGCACACAAAACGCCTTCATCTTGCTGGGATTCAGTTTCAATTTATTCGCCTTCATCCAGCCCAGGGCAGCTTCTAGGTATTTGTCCAGCATTTTCTCAACCATTAAGGAGTCGCAAAGCAGTTTACAAACACCTTCCCTTCTCTTTTCCACGACAGACACCTTGTGAGGTACGTGGGGCTGAGATAATTTTGAGAGATTTGTGACTAGCCCAAGGTTACCCAACAGCTTAGTGTGAAGGAGTAGGGCATCAAACCTGGTTCTCCAGACTAGAGTCCATTGCTCTTAACCACACTACACCATGCTGGCTTTCTTGGAGGAAGTGAGGAGGAATGAGAGGCCCTTTGCAAGTCCTTGCAAGTCTCCTGTTTGTTGAACCATAATCTTTCAGTAGCACACGAAATCTGCTCAGAATCTAGTCACCATGGTGTGTTCTATTATTCATAACCAGAGTTAGTCTAATCACAGTAATCTATGAGCTAATCATCTCTGGATTAGATTACAGCAATATGTCCTTCATGAGTCTGCCTTTGAAAAGAGCTTGATGAAGGCTTCAACTCGTTCAGAACACAGCTGCTAACTAGGGCTAGCTAACACCTCATAGTTAAGAAACCTTTCTCGTTTACCCTGTTAGTTTGTGAGCCCAAATCAAAGAGCTGGCTTTGAACTAAAGGTCCAACATGCTCCAGGACCCCGTAATTAAAGGACCACTTCCTCCTCTACTGTCCTGCCAAGATGTGGAGATCATAATTGCTGACCCTCCTCTATGTGAAGTAAGAAGGGTTGCCTGAGAAAAAAACCCTGCCTGTTCTTATGCATTTGTCACTGGAATGTCCTCTTTTGCTGAAAGTTCATGCAGCTGATGGTTGGAAGCTGGTGGGATGCAGCAAGGAGGGGAAAGGAAGCAAAATTACCTTTCCTGTCCGTTCCATTACCAGAGCTCGTTGTTCCACCAGAAAAGCTGTGCTGATACAAGAGAGAGAGGGGAATGATTTCATACCTGCTCACTGCAGCACAGCAAACTGCATGGCTATTTGTCTTCATGGGTACTACAACCCCAAGAATTAACTTTCCTGAGTCAGAAATGGCTTTTGTGGGGAAGGGAAAGAAGAGAAGATCCCCAATCCTTGTGCCAGGACATCATTGGATCCATCCCTTATCTTTCCAGAAATTATACCATTCCTTGCTACCAATTATGGAGAAGGGAAGAGAAGACTAAAGAGGAATATGAGAAAGAAAAGGCACCGTTTAGCATAGATTTCAGTCAGCATCTCTTAAACAAAACTTGTCATAGATACAAATTATAACAGAGACTTTGTGTTTAGAAGTACTAAATACCAATTTATTGTATGTAGACCAGTAAAATTATTAAGATTTAAGAAATGTACACTGAATTTATAGAAAGCCTCAGCATTAAATCAACATGCTTTGTATGTAGCAACAAGTTAGTATGTACTTTTATTTAAAACGTAGCTACATAATGGAAAATTCCTGAAATAGTGTTCATAATACTCAAAATTCAGCAGACGTCTTCCCTTATATTTAGGAATAGGGAAGTGCTAAAATTTCCTATTTGATGGGTATATTCAATAGGAAAGCAACTGAATAAGGTATACTTATTCAAATTTTCTAAGAACAGAGATACAATAGCTTTTAACAACCAGGAAGTCATATTAGCTACCATCCACACAAATCAGTGTTTGTTGTAATACCATTTCTAGAAGATCTGTTTTTATACTCATCATGAAGCTTTCACCCTGGTGGAGCTAATATAACCATGAAAAGTATGAACAACACTACTGTAATCGACTGAATATAGACCATGACACTTTACCATATTGTCAACACACCCACATAAATGTCTACCCTTCACTGAGTTTCTAGAAAATTGACTAATTCTCATATGAAAGCATCATGCTTTTTAAAAAAATACAAATTCTTATTATTTTACTACTGATGGGGATGGGTTTAGAAAGTTTAAGTGTTAGTTCAGAGCATCAAAACCTTTAATTATAATAACATTTAATTATCATAACCAGCTTATTATATAGAACCAATGGTTGTGTAAAACTTTTCAGAGGTTTACAGCTGTCAGATACTAGGGCATGCTCTCTAGGAGACACTAGATCCACAAGGTGCTCAAAGCAAAGATCTGCGAGAATCTGGTCAATAAGCTCTTGCTAGATGAGTGTTTAATTTGTTCATCATATGCTGTGCATTTGTTGTAAAACACCTTGGAGGGATTCTTGGGAAAAGGGTAGACATAATTATTTCAAACACTTCCATCACCTTGCTTCAATTCCATGGAGCCAATTTGGACTGGGACCATGAGGACAAGGGTGCCTTTCTCCAATTCCCTGCATGCTATTTTTAACCACTTAAACTGGCCCCAGGGACCCACTGTTTGTCCCCAGGAGAAACTGATGTGTCTTCAGTAAAGCAAGTTCCTTGCCCCCCCTTGGGCAAATATTGGCTCCCCAGGGACATTTCAGGTCAGGAAAATAACATGGGCAGAGGAGGGTGACGTCCCTTCCTTGAACAGTCCAGATCAGAGTCAGGTCTACATGAATGCAAGGAATTAAGTTCCAAGAATGGAACTGCTAGAGTGTCTGGGAACTCCTAGCTGTGTGGGGGACACAAAGACTTTACACAAATGATTTTGCCCACTAATATAAGGTCAACGTATTTATATAATTATAACCAGAATCTATGAGTAGTCCAAGGAGTAACCATGGTGAACATCCAAACACAGATAACTTGTGTCCTTTGCATTTTGAATCTAAATCTTCCATTATTACACATATTTCTGCTAAATCTACAGCAAGCATTACAACAGATGAAAGATAAAAGGAGATCCAAAGCAATCACTCCTCCCAAGTTCTGGTCTAATTTGGACCAATGCTACCAAGTGCCTAAACGTTAAAATTCCTCCCACGAGTGCAGCCTATTTTCTCATTAGCTCTAGTACACATTCATGCTCACTCTGTGGGACGAAGCCCATCTTAGATAGAGTCACAAGTGAATTCTCCATTAGCAATTTCAGTACCTACAAAAAGATTCAAATACTTCAAAGTGCTGAGAAAATTTTAAACTGAACAAAGCATTATTTTAAAAGCTGCTGTGTTTCGACTGTTACAAGAACAATAAAGTTAGGCTTTGCCTTTTGCACTAAATGGTACAGAGGAGTAAGCAGGGTCCCCTGTTATTGTGCAGATCTTCACTAAGGAAAAGGAAAGAGAAAACATTTTAGGCAAACAGGAAATATAGCTAAACTATAAAAGATCAAAAGAATAGATTACTGGACTCCAAGTTCAACACACTATCTGCTAAATAAAGCTACAGATACAGCTCCATGATAAGAAACACACTTTGCCTGGATTCTATGCCATATCTCCAATATCTCTATACCAAGGCTGTGTTCAGAATTTCTCATATCTTGATTAACAAGTCTGCTTTTCTCATCCTTTTTTGGCCAGATACGCAACCTCCTTAAAAGAATCAAGTTCAGGAATGACCAGTTCATCCTGTTTTCAACAGCAGTTGCCTGTGCAACTTAATAACTGTCTAGTCCTTGTGGCAATCACAAAGGCACTCCGCCCTCCAAAGCAATGTTTCAAGCAAAAAATTGCGTCCAAATTGGTATAAAGTATGCCTTCGCTCTTGAACATTTTTTAAACAGCACAGCCTACCCAAAGCGCTGGGTGAGCATATGTAACATGGAAGATGTGGGTGCAAGTATATATGAGACCCACAGTCGGGTATACCAGGGCTCATCTTGCAGCAGAAAAACACTAGATATGTAAAAAATCCATGTAAAGATGACAGGTAAAAGGGCTAATAAGGACTTCTGCCTGACAACTGGAATGAAGCTGCCAGTATAAATAGCACTGTAATAGATGAGCCAGCTCAATATTAAAGTAGATCCACATACAGCTTTTATTTTCATATTAAAGTTTCCGATATTTTGCACAGAACCAGAAATAATTATGTGGTGTGTTTAAAAAAACTGTCAATGCAGAGTGCAAACTTTAACTGAAGCAGCAAGTTCAAAGTGTCTGCACATCTGACCCTGACAACTTTCTAAAACCGTTTGGCAAGTGCCAGAAAAGATGTTGGCGGGTGCCATGATGCCCATAAGCACCATGTTGGAGACCCCTGATTAAAGCTATTTAATAACAAATGCTGGCCAGGAATTGAATGATAATTACTGAACTGAGATCTCAATACTGGAAAAGGAAGGATGCAGAGAGACTATAGTCAGTAGAAAACTGAGAATGTGAAGAAAGTTACAACTTGGAATATAATTTTGTAACTTCTGCTCCAATGTTGATTGAACTTCAGTTCTGGTGGACGGCAGAGTAGTATACTGTTTACTGTAGACTAAACCATGTGACTATTGGTTTATTGTAGCTTGTGCGTGGGATTCTTCAGGGTGCAATCTTTTCCCCAATATTATTTAACATCTATATGCAATCCCTGGCACAGCTGGTCTGATGACACCAAGCTTTTTCTGTTGATGGAAAGCCAGCCGGCTGCTGACCTGGATAGTTTGGAGGCCATGGTGGAATGGTAACATCAGAGCAGGCTGAAATTAAATTAATCAAAGATGGAGGTCCTGTGGGAAGGATGAGGAGGCCTGGACTGTGGATTTCAACTGACAATATTGGACTCTTACTTATAAAACCTGGGTGTAATCCTGAAATCCCCTTGACCATGGAGACCAAGGTCACACATATGGTCAGGATGTCCTTTTTCCATTTATGTCAGGCCAGGTAGTCCCCCCCCCCTCCCCCATCTGTTCTGTACAGATCTGGCCACAGTGATCCATGCAACAATCACCTCCAGGCTAGATTACTGTAACTCAATCTATGTGAAACAATCAATATCTATTCTATAATCATTCATAATATCAGTTCAACAAAGATGGAACCAGTCATGACTAGTTAAAACAGTGTTTCTAGATTTAAACTACCTTGATACTATTGTCTTTAATGCAGGCCCTTCTCGCACAGCCCATTTAAAATGTTTTGCAAACATTTTAAAAAGAACCATTTTGACTTTTTGGACACCTTTTTTGTTGCTTCAGGTGAAAATTGCTCTTTTCCCACCATTTTCTGCCACTTCTCCGTGCCACCCGCCATTTGCTGAATGCTTCCCACAGACGTTCCCCAGCTGACATTGTGGCTGGCCACCATTTATGTATATGAATAAACTCAGTTTTGCCTGCCAATGACAGGAATGTGTTGTGTTTCCGTTTTTTTCTGTGATGTATATTTGAAGCTATGGAGACTCGAAATCTGCACATACTTGCCGACTCTCATATTGAGTCTCCATAGGTTCAAATACATCTCACAGAATTAAAAAGCAGAAAAACAACACGTTCTCGTAATTAGCAGGCAAAACTGAGTTTATTCATGTACTTACATCACTGAAATGGCAGCCACCCATGATGCCAGCTGAGAAAACATTCGTGGGAAACATTCAGCAAATGGCAGGCAGCACAGAGAATCACTAAAGCAGCAGAAAATAGCAGGCAATAAAGGTGAGCACATAAGGCAGAGAAAACAAAAGTAAGAGCTTTATAGTTGGGTGGGAAAAATAAAACATTTCTTGCTCTCCGCACAGGAAGCAGGAAATGTTTTCAAAACATTTTGAGAAAAGATTGCTAGTTTAGTGTTTTAAAATAACCCGTTTTGAGAAAATAATAAAACATATTCAAAACATTTTCAGCAAAAACTATGCGAAATTCCACCTAAAAATGCCTTTTTTCTGTCCTGAAAACATTTTATTTGGGCTGTGCAGAATGGGCTGTAGTTGACTATCTTAAACCCAACTATTCCAGTTGATTGGTGAGTTTCACCAAAAATAGTCACTAAAGATTGTAAGAAACAGTAATGAAAGGAAGAGGGGAGCCTGAAATATACAAGAGGTCAATAATTTATCTTGAAACCCCCATTCTTTCTGTTGAACAGTTCCCAGTTCAAATCACAATGCCAGGAGAAATCATGCTGAGTTGTTTAAGCATGTAAGAACTCCCATTTATATCTTTCAGCAATGTTCATAGTTGCACTGACAAACTAAATCCAGAGAAGACAAGGATGATACTGACAGAAAATCCTTGTGTCACGAGTTAAATATGGAAATTGATGGGGTTACTCTTATTCAGTAGACACAGGCTCACAGCCTTGGCATCATGCTGGAACAACTTTGTTTTGATAAGCTACTTGATGTGGAATGCAGCATGGCTGTCAATTACATCTCCTGCGCCTCTTTAGGGAGGCAGAGACCTTGCTACATTGATCCATACTTCGGTAACTTCCAAGCTAGACTATTTGTATTGAACTTTATCTGGGCTACCCTTGAAAATAGCTCTGAGGTAGATGCAAAATACTGCAGACAGTTTTCCACTAAATATCAAGAGATGCAAGCATTTGCTTTGTCAACTACACTCACTTTACCTCTGTCTTCAGTTCCAAAGTGCTGGATTTCACCTACAATATATTGCTAAAATCCACATAACCTGAAGACAGTTGCTCCCTCCATCATCTTCGCCCCTAACTTCATTAGTCAAACCAGACCCCACTCACTCATCCCTAGCAGATGGGTATTTAAAGCCATGCACCCAAGGTTATAAAATGACCTGTCTATAATTGTTATCCTTCACTTGTATTCCACATGGGCTATAAAATCTTCTATTTTAGAGTGACTTTTCTGACTGTCCAATATATTTTCAAATCATTTTATTGATTTTATATTATATTTCCTAGTATGAGCCCTGTGGCACAGAGTGGTAAGTTGCAGTACTGCAGTCAAGAACTCTGCTCACAACCTGAGTTTGATCCTGACAGAAATCAGTTTCAGATAGCAGGCTCAAGATTGACTCAGCCTTCCAACCTTCAGGTTAGTAAAACAAGTACCTAGTTTGCTGAAAGGGGAAAGCGCACACGACTGGGGAAGGCAATAGCAAACCTTGTAAACACAGTCTGCCTCGTAAACATTATGACGTGACGTCACCCCATGGGTCAGTAATGACCCAGTGCCTGCATGGGGACTAATGTTTTCCTTCCCCTGTTCTAGGCCACTTTGAACACATGCCGGAACAATGGCATATAAAACTTTAATCAATAATGTGTTCAGAATTGTAGAAAAACAGATCATAATTCACTTTATTGATCCAAAAGCGTTACATTTGTGTTGAAAAAAAGTCTTACTCTGAATCAACTCTATCGGCATGGAAGCAAATCTGAGCCAGTCACCGCTTATTCTTTCTAAAGAGGGCTATGCAATTAAAAACCTGCTCTTTTATCAATGCAGAGCCAATTATAATGTCAGGGGGCCATTTTTGTCAGATTCAATAAAGCATTATCTCTTCCTACACATTTACATAAGTACAGGCAAATAGCACGTGAACTATACTAGCATAAATTCTAGCAATCAAACAGATTGGGGAAAAGGTAAATTATTGCCCAAGTCATATGCTTGCATCCAAGGACAGCTGAGGCATCTCATACGTAGCCACACTGCATACACCAGTTCTCAGTACTACAGATAAATAAGCATACCTATTCAAATGACTCCTCTTCATTATACCTAGAGTACACTTCAAATTAGAATTTTGTATGAGAGCACACACAAGATTACTGCACCTATATGTCAAATGACCATCAAATCCCAAACCATGATCAGAGAATCTTAAACATAGTCTGATGTGAAAGATCTTAAATTATAAAATGCCAGCTGGGAGGAAAGGTGTTTTTTTCTTTTTGAGAAGTCAGGATTTAGCCCCAGCTAAGGAGAGCCAACTTACTTCACCCTCTCCCACAATCCCCGGAACACAGAAGCACAAAGGAACTCCAAACTGGGCAAATTATCAAGTAGGCCTCCCTTCAGTTTACTGTCTCATCAGTCCCAAAAGCTGCTTTAATCACATGTATAGATATATTACATACACACAGTAAAGTGGAAGGAAAAAAGTAATTTTGTCAATTAATGGTGAAAGATTGATTCCAACGAATGTTGAGAAAGAAAAATAAGCTGGCTTCATTAAAAGCAACTTATAGGTAGGTGCATCCATCCCAGGCCATTTCACAGGCACTTCTAGGAGAACACGTAGGAGATGACTTCTGTTCTTAGAGACACACAAGTATATGCTTAAAGATAAATAGTACATTAAATGCTCATGTCATATATGTCTGTAAAAGGTAGGTGTGTATGTCAGACGTGAACTAAAATGAATGACAGAATGCCCATTGTAAGCAATGGGAGAGCACTGAGAGCCCACCGAATATAGGGAAGCCAGGGATATCAATCGACTTACATGGGATCCATTAAAAAACACTACTGTAAACAAAAGTTGCAGTGAAAATACAGAAGGGATTTTAAGAAACATGTCCTGGAATGACAGCCTCCAGCATGGAATTATGCTGGAATTATCCCTGGGCCCAAATAGACTGTTCTAGGCCCAGAATGAAAGTCCCTAGAGTAAAACTTCCAGTCCCTCCGAGTAAAATAAAAATGTCCTGGGATACGAATGACAGCTCACAAAGTGGAATGACATTCCTGGGATTGACAGAAGTGTTCAGAGTCCCAAATGAGCACAGAAGAATGACTGTTCCTGGGCTCAGATGAACTGAATTGGGTCTGAAATGACAGTCCCCAGAGTGGAATGTAAGTCCCTGGGCCAAGACAAACTACACTAGGACTGGAATGACAGCCTCACAGAGTAAAAGGGCAGACTTTGCGACTGGAATCATTGGTTTGGGACAGGAATGACAGCTCCCACAGTGGATTAACAGCACCTTGGACTCAGATAAACTGGTCTGGCTGTCCTCAACCAGAGCCAGGGCCTTCTTGGCTTTGGCCCCAGTCTGGTGAAATGCTCTGTAGAATAAAACCAAGGCCTTGTTGGCACAGTTTTGCAGGGCCTGTAAGATGAAACTGTTCTGCCGGACTTATGGCTTAGGTAGCAACAGTGTCCATCTAGCAGACCTCCCACCCCCACCCCTTTCCTCTGTGATGTGTGGCATAATGATTTTAGGGGATATAATATAGACACTATTAACTAATTGAAACAAATGGTCCCATGCTTCAAGAGAATGTTTATGGATTTTACTGGAACCTTTATTGTTGGAAGATGCCCTGAGCCTGCAAAAATATATAGAGTGGCCTATAGAGTTTTAAAAAATAAACTGCTCTGGGACTGAAATAACTGCTGGCAGAATGGAATGACTATCCCCGGAATGGAATTGGAAGTGGTGTAGTTGTTAAAAGAGGTGAACTCTAACCTGGAGAACCAGACTTGATTCTTAGCTCCTTCACATGAAGCCTGTTGGGTGACCCTGGGCCAGTCACAGTTCTCTCAGAACTCTCAGCATATGCAGAGGCAGGCAATGGCAAACCACCTCTGAGTGTCTTTTGCCTAGAAAACCCTACAGTATCACCATAAGTCAACTGTGACTTGAAACCACACACACAGAAGTGGAATGACAGTTCCTGGAAGTGTCATGAATGTACTGGTACTGGTACAACACAATACTTGTGCTACGCCTGGGGCTGTAATTTCACTCTGGCGGGCTATAATTCCAGTCCCAAAGCTTCTATCTTGGCCTAGAGGATATAATTCCACAGGGGGGGGGGATCATTCCAAGGCCCTCGAAGGCTTTTCTAAATCCACTCCACACTTTTGTTGTAACTTTTGTTCACTGCAATGTATTTCCATGGGCATTCCTGGCTCCCATCATGCCCACTGGAGCTTCGGGAATCCCCCATTATTCCCAATGGGTATTTCTGTCACTGGTTTCAGTACATCCCGCTTGTGTTACATTTTGACGGTCTTCTGAAGAACATCTCAAGAAAAAAGGCAGCGTCCCAAGAAGAGAAGCGTCCCTGAGTTTTGAGAGAGACACGAAGAGAGAATTCTGGGCAGCAACCGAAAGAAAGGAAGGGGATGCCGAAGGAGACAGAGAGGAGCGAGGAGCGAGAAAACGCCTTCCTGCCCCCCGAGATGCCCGAGGCGACGTGGGCAGCCCTCGGGACTGCGCGGGGCAGACTCGGATAAAGGGCTGCTAATAGCCAACGACTGGGAGGGGATGACGTTCCAGCGTCCTCCAGCCCAGCAAAAGACTTCGACTTCCCCTCTCCTGCCCTGGCCCCGCCCCAACCCCCAGGCCGCCCTAACGAGGCCCCCGGCCCGATCCTCCTGTGACTCACCTCCGCTAGATGTTCCGCTACACCCCGACCATTTTCCGGTGGCCGCCGCCGGGCGGGCGTGAGGAGGGCTGCGGAGGCCCCACGGGCGGCCGCGGGCGGGGGGAGGGGCCGGGTAGGCCACGGCGGATCACCGAAAAGAGGCAGGCGCGACGACGGATCTCCGGCTTCGCCGGGACTCCATGTCTGGCGGCGGCTGGGCTGATCCCTGGCCCGGCTGGGCCGGACGGGGCGGGCGGTAACGTCGGCCCCCCCGTCTCCCTCCGCCGCCTTCTCCTCCCTTCCCTCTGGAGTCGGATTACCCAGAAGCCGCCGCGCCAAACACAGGCCCGCCGCCTCGCTCCTGCGGCTGGGGGGCGGAGCCTAAAACCCTACCCCCTGACATCCCTCCCGTCCGACGAGTCGAAGGCGAGCTCCGCCTCTCTCGCCCAGAGAGGAAACGCCGGGCCGCTTCACGTCATGCGTGAGGTGGAGTGGAAGAAAGTTAAGGAGAAACTGTGCTCTCTTGCGCCCCCTATAGGGGAATTAAATAATGACACCTTTGTATTCTCCGCGGGGACTGTAGGGCGACGCTGCCCCCCTCGCTCGCTGTCTCCTCCCCTTTGTCTTATTTCATCCAGACTGCTAGAAAATAAGACAGCCTCCAAACTGTTAGTTAGGGTTAGTGTTGGCACAAGTCGCTTCTGACTCATGGCGACCCTATGAATTAATGACCTCCAAACAGCCTTGCCCAGTTTTTACAACCCGATGTGGGTTCCTTGATTGAGTCAACCCCCCTCATGTTGTCTTCCTCTTTTCCTGCTGCCTTCCACTTTTCCTAGACTTATTTTCTTATCCAAGAGACTCTTGTCTTGGTGGCCAAAGGACGATGGCCTTCGTTGAACAATTTTAGCTTCTTCAGACTTAATTTGACGTCGAACTCATTTATCTTTTTGGTAGTCCACTGTATACTTAAACACTACTTCTCCTCCAACACCACATTTCAAATGAATCAGCTTCCTTCCTATCAGTTTTTATTATCAAACTTATTTGTCTTTTGGTTGGTCCATAGTATGATAAGTTCTATGACAGCAATTTGCCAAAACGAAACTGCAAAACAAAAGCTATTCAAGCGTGAGTAATATTCAATGACTGCGATGTCTGCCCAACATGTACACGCCCACCCTGAAGGAAGAAATGTATGCATACCAATGCTAAAATGATGAGTGTAACCACAACAGAAGAAAAGTAATAGTATTTCATTGCATGCATAAATAATTGAATGTGCACCTGAGCTATGCTTACTGGGTTAGTAGGGGTATTACTCTAATCAATGAAGGATATCTATGGACAACAAGCTATAATGAATAAATGAAACATCTTCAAACAATGATGGTGTAATTCCTGGCCAAGTTCAATTGCACACTAGTATTAATGTAGCACTTATTAAGACAGACATATATATTCACATTTCTCATTAGCAGCCATTGAATAAAAATCTTAAAAACCAGGATAGTTCACTGACAAAAATTCCTCAAGTCATAAGAGTCCCATATGTTAATTGTATTCTTTATAGTAAATATCCATTTTTAAGATCCCGACAAAGCAAATGGTGAAATGTATAGGGATCTAAATGAGCTAAACAAACCTTGCTCCTTGCGCCTCTTAAGTCCCATCCTCTCCACTAGGGCAGTCTTTTTCCCCCCTTCTATTATACTGAATCTGACCATTTGGTCTGTCAAAGCCAGTATTGCCTACTCAGACTGCAAGTGGCTATCCAGGGTCTCAGGCAGAGGTCTTTGACATCACCTCTTGCCTGATCCTTTAAGCGGAGATGTCAGGGATTGAACCGGGGACCTTCTGCATAGGAAGCAGATGCTTTACCACTGAGCTACACCCCCTTCTCAAGAAGAACATTCTATATTGTCAAATCCTTTGTTTGGTCATCAGTTATAAAGATTAAGAAAAAAGTGTACTGAAAAGAAAATAATCCTGAGTCCAAGCTCCAATTTTTTTCTTTACAGTGTAAAGAACTTGATACTAATTTAAGAGTAGCTTCTGATGGAAAAGCCAAATACAAAAGCAAAGAATCAATGCCAAACTGCAGTGCTAGAACTTTACTCTGCACACCATGGGCTTGTTTCAGATGGCAGAGCTAATGATATTAATAGGCTTTGATGGTCATAGGCAAGTCCATCAGTTTACAGTTGCTTTGTTTCCCCTTAATTTAATAGCTTCAATAATTACAGAACAAACTAAATAAAACAAATTGCTTGCATGAGAGTTTGATTCCCAGGCTAAAAAAAAAAAAGTCAGAACCAAATTTGACAATATAGAATGTTCTTCTTGAGAAGGGGGTGTAACTCAGTGGTAAAGCTTTGTTTCCCCTTAATTTATTAGCTTCAATAATTACAGAACAAACTAAATTAAACAATTTGCTTGCATGAGAGTTTTGATTCCCAGGCTTAAAAATAAGTTAAGAGCCAAATTCCCAGGCTAAAAAAAAAGTTAGAACCAAATAAATTAAAACCAGTCTATAAAATGTTATATCAAGAGGCTCATATCTAAAAACACATTTCAGGAAGAAATTCCATTGAGAACCTTTTTTCAAAGTATCTTTTATGCCTATGTCTGATCATTCCAGAAATCCATTCAGAGCTTTTTCATAGTCATAAAACTTTTAAAATGTGCACTATTCTGAGTAACACTACAAATAATGTCTTCTAGATACTAAATAGGATGGCAAAACTATTGTTGGGGTAACTATTACGCAATATGGAAAGATTAGTGATAGATTCTTCCTCTCTTAAACTGGTTGGGCCACAATACAGGAGTAGCAAGTAGCTAGAAACCTCTTCATTAAGTTAGCAGGAAATATCACCTATAATGCTGCCATGCATCTGCTCAAATAGAATGTCAGATCATATGCTGATGACCAATGCCAATTCTACTTCCTACATCCCTCAAATTGCAAAATAGTAGAACAGTAACAGTGTTGGTTTTGCATCCTTGTACACAACCAACACTTAAGAACCTGCAGATGGAGAAAAACTGTGAAAATGGCTAAGTAGTTCCCATAACTCAACCATAACAGTGGTTGATTCCTACTGCTTAATGACATGGTCTGCTCCTCTAGTTTGCTCAAGTAAAACTGGGGTGAAATGTCAGTAAGCCACAACCAGCGTATCCATTCTAAGCAAGCATGTATTACAGACTTCCCAAGACTACACTACTTTAGTTTGTGTGGCTTGAAGGTTGCTACAGGTAAAAAAAATCCCTGTTGGCAGAATACTAATATTTAAGAGAAAACTGGAGTCTAGAACCCTTTACATTCCTGACATGCTAGACTTCCTTACCAAGAAGTATCTATTAGGGAGGAGTAACCCCTCTGTAGTCTGAAGTAGTCATGTTTCTGGATGACTGTACTGCTTGACTGTTTCACATGGAAGTTAGGTATAAGATTCAAATATCACAGGACTCTTTGTTTTGTCATTTCTCAAGGTATGTTGAACATAACACCTGCAACTATTCTCATCTACCTCCTTGAATCCATATTAAGATTTTATTTTTAAAGCTTTGATTGTTACTTCTGCTGTTGTCTTAATTCTCCAGCAACTGTGCCCCAATTCATTTCCTGTTAAAGACCTCTTTGGCAACACTGTTCACACACATTTCTGATTCTAATCCAATGAACTGCTGCAATGCCTCCCATATTATCCAAGCTACTCTTGTTCTTCTCATTCTATTCCAGAAGGGACTAGCATCCACTGGCTCTCCAAGTTGCCCTTGATTATCTTTCATGGCTTCAGGTTTTTCAGAATGAAACAAAACTATAGGTTTGGTACTGCACACAGTACATAAACACAAAATATTAATATTTTTAATCTGCTTTAATAATTTATTAATCTGTCCTCTTAAATGATACATTCTCTAGCATGACTCTCCCAAATAATTCTCTGGTAGTATTAGAATTACAGTATCTGAATTCTGCAAAACATAGAAATGGTTACAGACTAAAACACACAACTTACATAAACATTTAAATAGAACATTTGTATTCAAAATTCTGTCTACACACATTTTCATAAAAATATAAAAAATAGTTCAATAGTTAATTCATATTTACCTAGACTAGGATTTTTAAGATTCCCCCCACATGTTCCCTCTTAAAAAGACTCCCATCAATAAGAAACTAAAAGGAGACTGTATCACAAATTAAGTGACTACTGCCAATGGCTAAAATTCATCAGAACAGCAAGTTAGTTCACTTCTCTCAACTAGCAAGAAATGTACTGCAATATGATCTTTGCAAATAAGTGTCTGCCATCAGATTTTCATACGATTATATAAAATTTGTGCTATGCAAAGAATGGATCTACACAAGCAATTGTAACTTAAACTATGGTGGAAGTTGTGCAACCAATATAATCCAGTTTATTTTACAATTAATAATTTCACAAACATAGCACAAGGGGGAAACACTTTTTTACACAGCCCCAATGAAAGTATTTTTCTTCCTCACTGAAAATAGGGCGTATATGTTATAGCACTCAAAATAGCATGTGAAAGATACAATGAGGTTTTCAATCTTCCTTATTAATACATATCTAACTTTATGAAAAAGGCACAAAGATGAAACACTTCTGTCGCAATGGTTAATGCTACTCTCTCTCTATGCACTGTGCAAGTAATGATTTATAGGGATGACAGTTGTCTCAGAAAAGTTTCATATAAGAAGCTCTAAACACAGGTCCTGTTAAAAAGATTAAAGCATTTGGCCCTGGTCCAGAGATTCTGGTGCATAGCACTGAGTATGCAGTTTCATGAAAGGATCTCCACTGCTGAACAGGTGGCCATTGGTAGTACTGACAGTAACTGTTTGCTTATAAAGGAGAAACGGATACCTGGAATCAGCCTCCCCAAGTTCAAAAGGCAATTAGAACTTTCAAAACACATCCAGAACAGCAATCTGTGAACAGAAGGAAGTTTCTGTTTGCAGAACAAGATAAGTGAGAACGTATGAACACAAATATATTGACCAACCAATCAGCACTGACAGAAGTTTAACATTGCAACTAATATTTGACCCGGAAAAGCCATTGGAAAAAAGTAAATTTATTTTATCTATATTTGATGCAATATCATTATTTCCTCTTTCACTCTTAGTTGAGATTTAATATGGCTTTGCTATACCGTTAGCCAAATGAAACAAAACTTCATATTCACCCCTTCCCTCTTGCTTGGCATAAAGGTTGCTCTACAGCATAACGCAGGATGGTTCAAAGAAATAAAGTTGCTTTCTAGCATGTAAACATCAGGGCGACTGGACTTAGTTCATATAAACATTTGATAAATTTCTTTAAAAATTAAATGAAGTAGCCTTTCCTATTAAACAATAGCTCACAAAAATACTCTTTCAGTAATCATCACTTGCCATTTAACAACATTTTAATACCCTAGTGTCTACTCTGTAAAACACTTACATTTCCCCCCCGAATTGTAAAAATTGATCTATTCCTTTCGTTTGGCCATAAATGCTATTTTAAGCGCCATTTAATTTTTCAACGCCAACACCAGAGTTCTGACCCTGCATTAAACTATGTTTTCTTCTTTTTCTTTGGTGGCTCATCATCTGTGCTGCTGTCTGTGCTGGTACTGCTGCTGCTACTGGAGGAACTGGAATCTGTTTCAAAGTCAGAAGAGCTGGAAGAACTACTTGAAGAAGGGGAGGAGGAGGAACTGGAAGTGCTTTCATCGCTGTCACTGTCATCAGAAGAGGAGGATGAAGAATCTTCACTCTCAGAAGATGACTCACTAGCAGAACTGAGGCTGCTGCTGCTACTGCTGGAACTTGTGACACTTTTGGACCTGCATAAAAATTTCAGAAGGGTAGCGGTTGTTATTCAAGATCACTGTGTCAATGGTGAGTGGAATCTACCAAATCAGATTTTAAGTATCCTTTCCATGTTTTAGACCTAGCCAGTTTTTCCACTGACCAAAAAGGAAGAGGTTTGTCTGTGACCATGGAGAAAAGGCTATGTAGGAGATTATGGAATCTGCACAAACAAAAGTTGCATGGGATCCAGGTTGCAGAAAGAAGGGCAGGGTCAAAAAGCAAAACAAAATACTATGTTTCCAAAACATTGGGGAGATATCCAGGTATCATTTTAAGTAGCAAGGGAAGAGTTTGGAATGGGAAAAATAAAGAACATAGCTTCCCTGATTTTAAACGTTTCTAACTGCTACTTAAAGAGCTACAAAAAGGATACAATGAACCAACCAACTAGTCACTATGTATAAGAAAATCAAATGTTAATGGAGCTTAGCTCTTGAGAAGACTCAAAATGATTTCTAGTTTTATAGCTGTGTCACTAAAAACAAGAAGGTTTTAGCTAAGGCTCATTCCGCACACGCAGAATAATGCACTTTCAAGCTGCTTTCAGGGCTCTTTGAAGCTGTGCGGAATGGCAAAAACAGTTGTGAAAGCAGCTTGAAGGTGCATTATTTTGCGTGTGCGGAATGAGCCTAAGAGGTTCAATTAATCTCAGATTCTAGAAAAGCTGAAATTGCAGTTTTGGATATACCCTGAAGCCTTTAAGTCCCTGATACAAACTATTCAAGCCTTTACAAATTGAGGCCAGAGAATTTTCTGGCATTACATTCTTCAAATAATGTTGCATGTGTAAATGCATTTTTCACTAAAAAGCCATTATTTATCCTGTTCCTTTTCTAGAAAAAAGCAAGCCTGTAATATAGTTAAAGACAACTGGTTCAGATCAGAATATTCAATTTTCTAGGATACGTGGAAGTTTCTTTATGTTATTCTCTAAAACCAAAATTTTAAAATTATATCCTGCTTTTTTTTCCCTAGCCAGGATCCAAAGAATCTTCAGATAGGTAAAGCAAAGTTGCAGATTTATGGCACATGAAGTGGCCAAACTTTTCAGTAGTCTTGCAAATCTCAGATGGCCTTGAAAATTAAGAACAGTGAATATAACTTACATATGACTGTATGAAAAGAACAGAAGAGAAACAAATTTTATGTAACAGTAAATCCTCATGTTTTCCATTTTAAATGATGTATACAACATATTTTTCCTTCTACAATTTTAACAGCAACTTCTAATCTGTCTTGCTGATCAAATATATATATGTGGGTGTGTATTACCATAGTAAGAGGCAAGGTAAACTGGGGAAGGCTGAAGGAAAACTAAACTATTTTACTTAAACTGGAATGAAATGTGTTAAAAGCATCATAATAAATTATTAGTACCACTGTATTGTCAAGGGCTTAACACCAATTCAACATACAGTTTAATTCTAAACACATTTACTGGGAAATTAATCCTGCTGGACATCGTTTCTCAATAAGGCCTGTAGCCTATATCTACTTGTTGATCAAGCTGATTATTTATCACCAGATTCACTGCAACAGATAGGGATAACTGTTCCATTTTCAGATTCCCTCACATCACATACCTTTTCTTCTTGCTCTTCCTCTCTGTAGTACTTCCTCCAGTGCTAGTTAAAACGGAGAAAAAAATGGCTTTTGTTAATAAAAAGTGAAAACAAAATAAATGGAGAGATGCATCAGAACTTGCACTGGAAAAGTCAAGGTATCTAGCAAGGCAAAAGATAAACAGAAGAACTAAATAACAAAGATGTGGGTATTAGATCTAAACATGTCGATTTCCAACATTTACTAAACTTAATAGAGCTATATGCATTTTGAAGTAGCTTTGGTCACTCCAAAACAATCCATTAAAAGGAAAAGAAGCAGACCAGTTATAATACCTGAGTGACCACAGCTGATTTTTTTTACATTTCTCCTACCTCTATTTACTAAGTTTTAGTTTTGCCTGTAAACCTTCTCCAGAGAAAATACTGACAAAAGTGTGGGATATACAAGCTTTTAACAAACAAAACTGTATTAAACATTGAAATGCTGACGATAAAGAAATGTCCATTTCAACTAAAGGGCAGAGTAACAAATGCCATTTTGTTTTCACCACAGTTGGTGGGTGATTTAAAAGAAGAACACACTCATTATGCACTACACATATAATGGACAGAAGAACTACCACATTGGCCAATAGGTCTCACCATGCCTATTTATATTTTCTTCAAAATAACCCATATTTCAATGGTGGTAAAACTCTTAGTTTGTACATATATGGTAGCACAGTGCCTAAGTGTGAGTGCCAGGAATATCTAAGTTTAAAGACCACCTGGGCCATTAACTTATCAGTTGGCCTTCCACAAGCTACTGCATAAATACTTAACTCTCAGATTCAGCACCTATCTGCACTATACAGTCAATACTGGCCTACTGTAGAACTCTGTTTTAAGGATTACCGAGATTCTACGAAGTATGCAATAAAAATGTTACATATTATTAGAAGGCAAAAACTGTAACACACATAGTTACATAGAGAAAATCAGAATGAAAATTAAAAAGCCAGTGTTTGCAAGAAAAATCCTCGCTTTTTTGTTTTTTCAGTCACCAAGAAGCTATTGAAGTTGCAGTCCTTTATACAGATTTTGGCATACCTAGGCAATTCCCATGGCTTAACTGTAGAGGACTGGGTTTCATGAATAAACACTACATTCAAATAAATGAAATCCACACTACATCCTGGTCCACAGGCTCACAAACTAAATAGCACGATACCCCAGTACTATACAGATTGCTAGCACTAGCTGCAATTATATTTTTTTGTTCCAGCAAATATTAGCCAACAAAGCAAGACTGATATGCCAGAATAAATTTACAAATACAACACTATAACAAGATTACTGATAGATATAGTATAAATGCTAGTGTTGCCTTATTTGTCACAATTATCAGCTCAAACTGAATCTTGATAGTTAGCGCTATAACATGAGTTTCAATCTGCACAATTATAAAATAAAGCAGCAGGAAAACAGCTACTGCTAACTTATGCAGTTGCTGCCACCCCTGTCAACTGCACAGCAATTTATTCTTTTAGAAATCATACAAATGCTTAATAACAGCCCCCATTTTTTGTATGTACACACACAGGAGTGAATATGGCACAAACCTAAAGTATGATTCAGTTGAAGTTAAGTATTTATCCAATGAAACACCTACACAAGTTTACTCAGAAGAAAGGCAAACTGTGTTCAACAACTTACTGCCAAATGAATAAATTTTGGGTTATGGGGCAGCACAGATCTTAATATATATTGTCTTTCAGCCTTAGTAAAGGTTGAACGAGGTCAGACTGCAGATTCAGGTGGTCAAGAGTCTCCATGGTAGAGCACCTGCTTTATGTTCAGATAGTTCAAGTTCAGTCTTCAGCACCTCCAATTAAAGATCTCAGGTACTAGCATATATTACATTTGTCTACCTGAGAACCCAGACAGCTGCTGTAGACAAAACTGAGCTAGATGGATCAATGGTGTTAAGTACAGTCATATGATCATCATGCATTTGTCCCCAAGTCCCTCTGCTTTCTCACACAAATTCCTCCTTCTGTCCTTACCTATGGTCTATTGTTGTTTGGTAAAACTAACCCTGGCTTCAAATACTAGACTATGAGCATATAATGTTAATGACAGGACACAATAAACTATAGTTAAGGGCAAAAGAAAAAATATAATCATGTGATCTGTTCCCAACATAACAGAAAGCATTGTGACTATACTGGAATTTACTCCCGGTGTGTTTGGGTGAGAAACATGCCTTTTCCACCATTGAGGTCAATGGGTCTTACAGCTCTCAGCTACACCTGGATCTTATGAATAAACTAATATACCAATGGCACGTACATTTTCACACATTTACTCTTACCTTTGTTGTAATAGTTGCTTCTCTTTTTCTTTCAGTGCTTTTTTTAACTCAGTTGTCCTTGAAGGTCGGTGAAGGTATTTTCTTTTCCCTGTACATTCGTAAGTCCAGTGTCCAAATTCTAAACACTTCTGACATCTCACATGTTGCTTGTTTGCCTCTCTGTGAAAATACGCAGCAGAGGTGAAAACTAGAGGAATTTGATTTAAAAGCAGGCTATTGAACACAGAGACACTCTAACATTCCAGTTTTACAGCCCAATCCAGAGCGGAGGGGTGGGCAGGGACAGCCCTTACCATCAGGAAGTTCTTCCTAATGTTTAGGTGGAATCTCTTTTCCTGTATTGAATCCATTACTACATGCCCTAGTCTCTGGAGCAGCAGAACATAAGCTTGCTCCCTCTTCAACATGACATCCCTTCAAAAATTTAAACATGGCTATCATGTCACTTTTAACCTTCTCTCCTCCAGACTAAACATACCTAGTTCCCTACGTCTATCCTCATAGGTTTGAATTCCAAACCTTTCACCATTTTGGTCGTCCTCCAGCTTGTCAATATCCTTCTTGAATTGCAGTGCCTAGAACTGGACAAAATAGTCCAGGTCTGCCCAACATGGAATTGAGTGGTATTACTACTTCCCTTTATCTAGACACTATATTCCTATTGATGCAGTCAGAATCACATGGCATTCTTAGCTGCCACATCACACTGTTGACTCATGCTCAGTTTGTAGACTAAGACACCCAGATCCCTTTCACATGTAGTGTTGTCATTATTATGTTAACTTTTAATGCTGTATATCCCTTGGTCAACATTTTTGGGGAGTGACACATCAAATACGTATTTATTAGATTAGATTATATTTGCAGCTGTATTTGTTGCTATTTAATATTTAATTTACAGCCTTATTTGTCCCTATTTAATTCCTTTGTTTAGTTATACTGAGTTTGCTTTAGGATATATGGCTGGGAACTTTCTGAGTAGTTCCATCCTTGGTTGGACCAAGCACCATCTTCATAGTTGTAGCATATTATTGTTTATTATAATTTTATATATTATAATTGTATTGTTTTTATAGTGTTGTGAGCCACTCAGAGCCCGCTGCAGCGAGGGATAGTGGGGTTAAAATCAAATAAACAAATTAGTTATACCAAGCATAATTGCATTTGTTTCATATGGACAATGCTTTTTCAAATCTTTTGGACATGTTCCAAGAAACAGATGTTTGGAAGAACTGTAGTCCAGCTATTACCAAGACAGTAATCAGAAATTGCTCAATGGTAGAATTCCCTTCTATAAATGAATAGTTTTAGAAAATCTGGTGTACCTATACTGACAAGACTAGCTTATTATCAGAGAACCGGAAGGAGTCATTTTTTTAAAAAAAAACCTGATACATTTAATAAAGAAGGGAAACATTTCTAAATAGAACCATTTTCTTCCTCAAAGCCATCATATGCCACATATGATTAACAGATGTATGGGTCAGCAGAGAGAGAGAGAGAGAGAGAGAGAGAGAGAGAGAGAGAGAGAGAGAGAGAGGGAGTACCTTTTACAACTGAGCACCTTTTATTAGATCATGGTCAAATATTGTTGAATGATATGTAAAGCCCACTTTGTTATTGTATATGTAAAATTAGCTTTTTATTTAATTATTTTTAAATGCTATATAATTCAGAAGCATCTTAAGAACTGGTAAGAATATTAGCAAAAATACAGAAATCAGGGCCATTTGTCTGCTATCCCACCAACAGCACAGGGCAAATCATTTGGCACCTGTAGATTTCGGATTCAATTCAGAAAGTCTAATACTCTGGGCATAAAGTTACAGGATTTTAAGGACAAAACAATTTACTGTGAGTACAAGAAAGGCTGCTGTAGGACTTTTACAATTATTACATGTCACCACTGAAAGACATGCATGTAATATTTGGTCTGCACAAGCTGTCAATGCAATCCTATGGGGTAGGGGGCTGGATGGAACTGTGGAGCTGGCGCAGAGTTGCGCCAATGCATTTGCCCCCTCTACTGGCGGCCGATCCCCACCCCCACCCCCGCAGCAAAATCTGGAAGTCAGGGCTGCCACGGAGCTGTGCTGGAATCCACTTGGATGCTGAGATGGGGTGTGAGGGGGCAGGCTGGGGCGTTCCTGGAAGTGGAGCCAACATTTTGGGTGGTGTAAGTCTATTGAGCCCTATAGTAGTCTCTCCAGTGGCAGGATTTTAAATTTCTTTTTCTGCCTCCCCATGCAACTGGAAAGCCCGCTGGAGCTAGTGACACAGCAGCAGCACTGTCCCCAGCTGCCCTGGGCTATGGACTGGGCTATCTATCTTATATAACTGAAAAACAAGAACACTCAAAAGCATATGTTGCTGTTACACCTAAAAATCAAGGAATTTGGAAAGCAATCATATACAGATTTAACCCCTTCTAAGGTTACTGAAGTGAATGGGGGTAACTCTGCACTGTCTGCATGGAAAACAATATAAAAGGTGCTACTCTAACCTGGATGTTTAAGGACATTTTACTGCTTAATTCTGTACATTCTACTGACGAAGTTGATATCCAGGAGCTCCCTCAAAATTGTTAAATTTGTAACCATCAGCTATAATTATGCTATTAATTGTAAGACGCTTCCAATTATTTTTATAACTACCCTAAAACATTCTTATGATTAGTTATCATTGACTCAAGTATTTAAATGAGTTATCCACAAACCAGTTAAACCACATTTGGATGCTATCAAACTCTGCTTAGAATCACTGGACTGTTGTTGTTGGGCACTGGATTGTAGTCTCTGCCTTTTGTGGGCCAAAGCTTTCAAGTATTCTTGTCAAACTACACAGTGGGTCATATTCAATTCTATTTTAAAGTTAAATCATGTTCTTCCAGCTACTTTAACTGAATATTTCACAAAATATACGAAAGTTACTGTGAAACTGTCTTAAGAAATTAAATATCCCTGTTTACTATTATAATCCATAACACAGATATTTTACAGTCCCAAAGCACAACAAACAAAAGACAGCCAGAGCTATTAACCATATGAGCCAATGAGGTAGTAGGTCGTTTATTTTTCTGTATTTCTATAAGGGTCCAACTAATGATAATACCATATTATAAAATATATATTTAATTAGGATACACATTACACAGAATAAAAATAGCTAGTTAAAAACATAGGTTCTTTGAACCAGATTATTTTTTTTTTTAATTTATTAGATTTTGTAGACCGCCTCATCCCCAAAGGACTCTAGGCGGTTCACAATATAATAAAAACCAATAAGTTACTTAAAACATCTAAAAACATTTAAATGCAATATGCAGCATCAATTCCAATAATAACAGACTACCCATATTGGTGGCACCCAGTATTAAGGCCGGCCTTAAGGCTGGGAGGGGCTGGCACGCCCAAAGATGAAACCAGCGGGGGCACTGCCAGAGATGATAAAACCATGGCAGGGCCTCACAAGGGGACAGCCAGTCCGCGGCCAGCCTCACCAAAAGCCTGGTGGAACAGCTCTATCTTACAGGCCCTGCGGAATTCGCCAAGGTCCCGCAGGGCCCGGACAGCTGGAGGAAGAGCATTCCACCAGGCAGGGGCCAGGGCTGTAAAGGCCCTGGCCTGGGTAGAGGCCAGCCACATTATTGAAGGGCCAGGGACTTCCAGCAACTCCACCATTGCAGAATGCAGTGGCCTATTCGGGACATATGTTGTACAACATACAGTGCATACAACATAAATCTTACAAATAACACAGGTGTCATTACAATTGATGAATATATCAAATGACCAGCAAAACCATACACATTTCAGTCCTTATGGCTTTCCTCAGTGGTCCATGACATAACATTAAAAAAACCCAGATATTCAACAGATGATGGATAAATGTTTATTAGGTTTGTTACCCTGCCCTTTCCCAGCTGACAGCCAGGCTCAGAACTCCAAACCAGAAGTTGCTTTCAAAAATTGAATAAAAAAGGGAAATAAATTTTAAATTTTTATTAGTGTTTAATTTTTATTTAATAAAGTAATTTTTATTTTTAAAAGGGGGAAATTTATTTTATTTATTTTTAATTTATTTCATTAGGTTTTTATACCGCCCCATCCCCGAAGGGCTCTGGGCGGTGTACAGCATATAAAAATAACAATATAAAATAATTAAACATTTAAAAGCAGCGATAAAACTAGAAATTTAATTTACACAATAATCTCAGTAAATAGAGATATAATTAGAAATATGTGATTGGTGCCCAGCATTCCAGATTTAAAATTCCCTCTCCCCTAAAAATGAAAGATGCTTCATCATTTGTCGTGCAAACAAATGAGGTAGAACCATCTTTAATTTTCCCTTCTTTAAAATAAAAATTATTTTATTAAATAGAAATTAAATACTAATAATTATTATAATTATTTTTCTCCCTGTGATACTATCTGATTTCTAGAACCTATGCTTTAACCAGCCATTTTAAAATTAAGTATATATTTGCTAATACTGCACTGTAGTTAGCTAGACCCTTATAGAAATACTTATATAGTTGGGGTCATGTTTTTTTCTTCCCATTTCTTTGCATCATTTATTTTTTTACCATGCCTATCACACAGGGATTATTTCTAGAAAGTGCAAAGTGTCCTTTTGGCTAGTGCAGTGGTGGCGAACCTTTGGCACTCCAGATGTTATGGACTACAATTCCCATCAGCCCCTGTCATGATTGGCCATGCTGGCAGGGGCTGATGGGAATTGTAGTCCATAACATCTGGAGTGCCAAAGGTTCGCCACCAGGGGCTAGTGCATAGAACAAGTGTCAGAAGATCTAGGTCACTAGCAGAAAGCTAACATATTCTTGCTGACTTCAAACTAGTTTTAATATTATAGTGGTAGGTTATGTTCTTGATGTTTTATGGACAATCTATTTAAATGACACCAGTGATAATTCTACAATTGACTCTCTGGGGCCAATATATAGACTCAGAGCATAACCCTAATGAACACAACAAATACTAAAAATGGTTTCCAGCCCAGGTTTTCTAATCTCACAAGAATAAACTCAAAAGAACTAAACATGAACAGATGAAGATGACAAGTGCTAATTGAAGCTTTAACTGGTTTTTCCATTATATGAAGTGTTATTTTTTTGTTGCCTGAAACTCATCTATGTATTTTAACACACTGTAATCAGTCATGAACCTTTGGGATAAATCTAACTAAGCTCCCAGTTAAACACAATCTACCACAATCTGAAATGCTCATTACCATATTAAAAGCTACATTCTCATACATTCTTGGGAAGGAGACTCACTGAAATTTGTTTATAAGTGAACAGGCATACTTTGAACTGTGGGGCTGCAACTTTATGCATGTGTATTTAAGAATAAATCTTTTGGAGTTTAGTACCACATAAATATACACATCTCTGAAACCTACCATCTAATCATCTATGATAATCTCAGCATTTCCCATGATTTCTCACCAGTATCAGATTTCCTACAGTGAACTGCCTGTCTATCTATTTATCATTGCCAAAAATATGGATGAGGAATAAGCCACTTAGTAATGTGAGTTCAAGGAATGGAGAAAGAGAAACTAGAACTGTATAGAACAGAACACACATTTCAGAAAGTCTGAATGAGATGTTGTGAAGCCAACACAAATGGGTAGGAATGTAATGAATTCTCTATATACTAATATTTAAACAGTGAATAAGGATGAAGTTGGAAATATTGAATTTTAAAAGCAAACAGTACCCTGAACAGTAACCAAGATGTTATGATGACTGAATGGATAATGAAAGAGGCTGGGAGGAAGTTGTATGTCTTTACCTCAATTTACTTTAAGCCTTAAGAACCAACAGATCATGTTTTCATGGCAAAATGTTTTCACTCATTCATAAAGATAAGAAAGGTGGCTCAATAACAAAGCTTAACAATAATATTCCTATACTGCCTTTAGAATTTTTTGGTGAGCAAGTTTGAGGATACATAGTTATGGAACTTGCAGCCTAGCCATATTTAATTAAATGGTCCCATGGAGTTCATTGAAACTCATTCCAGCTAAGTAAGAATTTCGAAGTAAGACACAAAGAATAAGGAAACATAGGATTTGGTTATTAACCATATTTTTGATGATTTCTAATTTCACTAGGACAGCAATGTTACAGGGCAAATTTAGTTACACCTTTCTAAAGCAACTGAAGTCAATAGGCTTATAACACTGTTTAGGATTGCACTGTCAGCCTCTTAAGGACAAAGAAGGACTCTTGTAGCATAGTAACTTTTTACAGCAGTGGAAACTGGTGACAACAGTTATGTTAACTCATTTAACGCACACACAAACTCCTTTGCAAATTAATATTGTCCTTGCTCAGCATTAGTAAACATGCAGCCTATCAGCTTCAAAATGTTCCTTAGCAATAATTATAGCAGTTGTAAACAGTCCCTGCATTGGTTCTGATGGGTTTTCCGGGCTGTGTGGCCTTGGTCTGGTGGATCTTGTTCCTAATGTTTCGCCTGCATCTGTGGCTGACATCTTCAGAGGCGTATCACAGAGAAAAGTCTGTTTCACACTATATTTATCTTGTACTGCGTTGCACAGAAATGACAGGCGTCACCACTTGCATTTAAAAATCCACCCTTGACCATTTGTTCTCTCTCCTTGTACATGTGTGTCTAAAAGTAAACTGGAGTTAATTTCACTTCTGATTAAGAGAATCCTACAAAAAAACTGTGTTTCAAATTTGCTTTAAGGAGTTACAGAATTTAACTGCTATCAACCCAAACCAGGTTCTCATCATGTTACACAGTCTAATTTAAATATGAAATCATGGTCTATAGAGTACAGGCATAAGGGACAAACAAAAGGAAATGGTGTATGTTCATATTAGTTAGCTTTGTTTTAAAGAACTAGTTACCAGTTTTAATAAGCTTTCTAGTGGCACAGCACAGGGGGGAATTATTATTTAATTAATAGCATGCAAATACAACGCTTTTCAGAAGGGATTTAGGGGTGACATCCCTACATGCAAAACACTATTTAACAACAGGTGCAGTTTATATGCCAAACGAGTTAAACGTAATGGAAAAGAAAACAGGGTTACAACCTTCTTTCAAATTGTCACTAAGGTGCATTCAAAGATGCTAACCAAAGATCTCTTTCTAGTAGTGTCAGGAAGATACACAAATACACGTTGCTGTGACCATTTTGAGCTTGTTGAGCCAAGGTTAGGGTAGAATATTCTATTAAAGGGTTTTTAACATTTCAAAAACTTAAATTTTGCACTTTCCAGAAAACAGATACAAACGACATTTCTTCCTCTGCAGAATCATAGAACAACATGGGAATAATGACATTCTTAATTCTCGAAACATATGCATTTCCTAGAGTATCTGAGAGGCTACACGATGCTCATATCCGCACTCTCTCGGGTGACATAAAAACTAGCAGTCACGGCTTCCTAACGATCCCCCACAGATTACTCCGTCGCTTCTCCACATCCGCCACATTATTATTACTCCCAGCAGCACCCAAAATTCAATTCCCCCTCTCCCAAAAAACTCACGCCTGTCTCCGGGCGATAAGGCGATGCATGGGAGTCGCCATTTTAGCCACCAGGCGGGCAACGACGCCCATTGCATGCCGGGAGCTCCACCCTCTTTTTCCGCTCTATTGGAGGAGTCCGTGAAAGCATCAGAAAGACCTGGGCGTGGTGGGCGGAGACGAGGAGCCGCTGTGGTCATTTGCAGCTGGGGGAGGACTGGCTAACTCCGTCGTCGTGGCCTTGTCTTCCTCTCCTCCCCCTGACCTTATGTACGATTATGGTCACCCAAATGTCTTCCCCAGACCTCGTGGCTGAGTTGACAATTTTAAGGATTTGCTTTAGCACTTTTGTGCTCTGGTTCCAGGGAGGCGCTCGCGTAAAAAAGACACACGAAGATGCAGAGCACGTGGGCACTATCTTTGTGGCTCATAGCTTAGAATCGGGATCTTACTATTTCTTCTAAAAGGGAAATACTGTAAGCTTCTCTGGGGTGGTAGGTTAGGAAGCGGCGTGTTTACTTTAAAAATAAGTCAGTCGGCGTGCGTAGGATTGTAACCTTAAGATAGAAAAATGCAAGTCAGTGTGATAGGTTTCAATTCAGTTCTGCAGCTACTGTTTCCAGAGGCCTTTCCACCTCATGGCCTTCACAATTTAATCCTCCCTCAGTCTTCAATCCTGTCAGTCATCTTACCAACGTGAGCCAGCTTTACCTTGTAGCTGAGACAACAGTGTCAGATTTTATTTTGTCTCTGACAGTACTGAAAGGAAGGGAGACAGTATGTCTCTGCTTAGAGCAGGGGTCGGGAACCTTTTTCCCTCAAAGAGCCATTTGGCTCACCCTCCCCCACTCACCCCCCCTCGCTCCCACGCCCCCCGCCCACTTGCTGTCTCGCCCCCCCCCCTGCAGGGCAGGCGTAGATGGGCCCGGCGGCTCGGCCTCGCGGGCCGCCGGGCGAGGTAAGCGCCCGCCCTGCTCCCTGCAGGGCGGGCGAAGAGGATCCCGGCGGCTCGGGCTCGCCGGCCGCCGGGCAAAGCAAGCGTCCGCCCTGCTCCCTGCAGGGCGGGCGAAGAGGATCCCGGCGGCGCGGGCTCGCCGGCCGCCGGGCAAAGCAAGCGTCCGCCCTGCTCCCTGCAGGGCGGGCGAAGAGGATCCCGGCGGCGCGGGCTCGCCGGCCGCCGGGCAAAGCAAGCGTCCGCCCTGCTCCCTGCAGGGCGGGCGAAGAGGTTCCCGGCGGCGCGGGCTCGCCGGCCGCCGGGCAAAGCAAGCGTCCGCCCTGCTCCCTGCAGGGCGGGCGAAGAGGTTCCCGGCGGCGCGGGCTCGCCGGCCACCGGGCAAAGCAAGCGTCCGCCCTGCTCCCTGCAGGGCGGGCGAAGAGGATCCCGGCGGCGCGGGCTCGCCGGCCGCCGGGCAAAGCAAGCGTCCGCCCTGCTCCCTGCAGGGCGGGCGAAGAGGTTCCCGGCGGCGCGGGCTCGCCGGCCGCCGGGCAAAGCAAGCGTCCGCCCTGCTCCCTGCAGGGCGGGCGAAGAGGTTCCCGGCGGCGCGGGCTCGCCGGCCGCCGGGCAAAGCAAGCGTCCGCCCTGCTCCCTGCAGGGCGGGTGAAGAGGGTCCCCGCGGCTCGGCTCATGGAGCCGCAGAACAGCGGCGGAAGAGCCGCATGCGGCTCGCGAGCCGCGGGTTCCCGACCCCTGGCTTAGAGTATGTTTCTTATAATTTACTCTTTCTGCTGAAGGGTTCTTGTCAACATCCATTCCGAGTATTTGCAGCCCTACACAGGATATTGTAACTCCTGTCATACTGCCTAGCTCAGGGGTCGGGAACCTTTTCCCCTCAAAGAGCCATTTGGCTCACCCTCCCCCGCTCACCCACCACCGCTTCATCAGACGCTCCGCCCCCGCCACTGCCTCGCCAAGGCCCCCCCCGCCTGCAGGGCAGGCGTAGATGGGCCCGGCGGCTCGCCCTGGCCGGCCGCCGGGCAATTGAAGCGCCCGCCCTGTTCCTTGCAGGGCGGGTGAAGAGGGTCCCGGCGGCTCGGCCTGGCCGGCCGCCGGGCAACTGAAGCGCCCGCCCTGCTCCTTGCAGGGCGGGTGAAGATGGGCCCCGCGGCTCGGCTCATGGAGCCGCAGAACAGCGGCGGAAGAGCCGCATGCGGCTCGCGAGCCGCGGGTTCCCGACCCCTGGCCTAGCTATTACAGGGCTGTACATCTCTCTTTTGCTCTGGTTCAGACCTCTCAAATCTGGGCTTTACATTCCAGTTAATAATTTATGTGCTACTGTAATTGTGCCTTATTTTGGGGTGGGGGTGGGGGGTTCTAAGTTAAAATGCTTCTTTCTCAGCATGTAATATTGTTATAGAAAATTTTATATTTTATTGGTTTTAAATATTTTAATTGTTATCCACCAGTGGTCAAGTTCCCCGAGAAGGGCAATGTCTCCAAATGCACCAGTTGGTGGGGTATCACACTCCTCTGAGTCCCCAGGAAAGCATTTTGCATGATCCTACTCTTGGCGATTGCAGAGTGCAATCTGTTTCCCATTCCTTGAATGGGAAAGGGCAGGATATAAATCCAATAAAATAACAACTGTCTTAAGGGACACGTTTCCCTTGTTGCTGTAGTATGTCATTATACACAAGGCTTTTTGTAATGGCAGCTATGGACAGCTTTAAGATGAGAGTGGGGCAGCCCAGAACGGGGGGTGGGGGGAGACAAAGCACAACCTGGAAGAGGCATGGGCCCATGTTGATGTATTTGCCCACCTCACCAGCCTAAGTGGCACCTACGCCAGTGGGAAGTGCAAAAGGGTGGCAGGTGGGCGCCAAATAGCTCTACAGCACCCGACTTGGAAGACGTTAAGCCAGCATAACTGAGGACACCAGAGCAACTGAGGGTGGGCTAGGGGAATTCCTGGGGATTGAATCAACTTTTGTCAGCTTCTACCAGGCTTTCAGCCTGGGCATGCCCTTGTCTCTGGCCACAGACTTATGCCATAATAAACTAAGGAATAAGACTGTATGGGCTAAGGGACTATTTGGGTGGCAGGAGGTGGTTGACTTTCCTTCCTTCCAGCACTGCCCAAAACACCTTTGGAGGTGGCATAGTGCGACCTTCACTGCCCTGTCCCCGGCAGCAACAGAACTCCCCCACCCCAGTCTGGATTGGTTGTTAGGGTGTTATCCAAATTTATTTAGTTGTCAGCCCTTGTTTCTTCAAACAATTCAAGGTGGTAAAAATAAAGTAGTAACATCTGTGGGAGAAATCTCATTTAGATACAGATAGATAGATCCTCACATTCTAAGTAGCATATTGGGCAACAAGTGTTCTCCAGCATTTCCGGGCTTGGGCGAGTGTTTCAGCCTCTTCCCTTGCAATATTCAGTGCCTTCAGGTCTTGCTCAAATATTCTCCTTCAGGTGTTTCAGGGATGTTTGGCATCAGGAGGTATCCGCCTCATTGCCGTCTTTGAGAGTCAACCGTTCTTCATGCGAAGGACGTGGCCAGCCAGTCGAAGTCTTCTGTGTGCAATGATGGTATGGAGTTTGCACATGCCGCTCCTTCGGAGCACCTCTTCATTAGTGATGTGGTCATAATCTTCAGGATTCTGTTGGAAGACATCGAATCTGTTGTTGATACTTGATGCCTTCTAGGTCTCACTAGTATAAATGGCTGTTGAGATCACAGGTGGAGGTGAATAGGTAGAGCTTGGTCTTTAGGGCAATGGTTAGTGAACACTGGATCTTGTTCATTCTAAAAAAAACGGCTGTAGTCTTCCCAGTGTGGCATCTGACATCTGTCTCTGCATCTCCATTCTGGGAGATCACACTGTCATTTCTGTGCAGTATGCTTAAACCTTTTATACCATGTATTAATGATTGCTATTGCTAACAAACTAGCAGCTGTTCATCAGATTGGCCTGTTCGAGAGGAACATCTGTAGCAGTGATTTAGGCAGCTCCAGGTCAGGAAATACCATAATTTAAGTACTGGCTACCAGGCACCAGATTGGTTCTGATGACAGCAAGAATCAGATATGAGTAACCGCAAGATCAGCACAAGACATCACATATAATTTAGTATTATGAAAAGCAGTAGAATATCACACAAGGTTGACAAGCAGTCATCAAGACATTGCAATTAAAATGTTCAGAAATAGGAACTGCTTTTCTGTTCAGGAATGAGTCATATAGTAATTATCATAGAGAGTTACATATCCAACTAAAGCAATGGCATGTTTAAACGGTATGTAAGGCATGTAATTGGCTTGCTGTTGCATCAAGGGGATGTAATTTTTACAGTGATTAATAATGAATGTATAATATGGCACAGGATGCCATATTAATGCTACAGGAACCTATGATACCAAGTAGACAGGTAGACAGTTTTATTGATACCAATTTTTGAATATAAAAGAAGGGCGCTTAAGAGATTTACAAAAAGAAAATAAATCTAGATCTCCTGAACAGTACCAAAATCTTGAAAGCAGGGTGGATGTGATTTAAATCAAATAGATAGCCAGAATAAAATCAATCATTGTTTTTTACACTTCTCATGATATTGTTTCATTCAGGCCACCAGGTTTCTTTATTGTAGTGAATTTGCCACTCATGCATGCCTTACCCCTAAACGGCGGAACTTCATTAAAATATTCCCAAACTGGGTTTCTTTTATGGCCTGCTGACAGTATAGGTTTCCTTCTCCAGGGTTTCCTTCTCCAATAGTATGATAAGTCTCAAACTATATACACAGAGATCCCAACATTTTTGCTCAAAAGGTTTCACTTTAATTTTTTGCTCAAAAGGTTTCACTTTAATTTTTACTGCTAGCCTCTCCCTCCTCCAATTTAGCTCCTTGTGCAGAATCATTCATCTCCAAACAATCTTCTTTTCATTTAACCTCTTGTAATTTAGCTTTTTGGAGTTATAAGGGGTTGATTCCGTGTTCCTTTGGAAATCTATGTGCAATGGGATTAAGAGTTTTTCTCAACTCTGTATGTTTATTTTATAACATTTTTGATGTGAAGAACCAAAAAAGTTATATCTGCAGACACAAATTCTCTAGATAGAAAAGTGACCCAAAATAAATCTCTGTAAGATCATGTAATGGAGAATGAATTAATGGATTTAATTTACTAAAATTTTAAAATGTTGCCTGAATATACACTCTCATGCTACATAATTAAAAACTAATCCTTATTTCATGATAAATAACCTTTGAATTTTTTCCTCCAAAAGCATTTTATTTAAAAAATCCAAAGTCTGTGATAATCCATTAGCCAATAACATCAATAACATAAAACTGTACCATCTGAAGTAAAAACCTTTAGAACATTTAAGCAATTGAAATGTATAAAGTCTAATTAAGATGTGTGCCAGTGCCTGAAAACTGAAATCTAAATTGAAGTTGTATATATTTATCTCCTTCCTACTTTCAATCCATTTAAGTTTTCTCCTATCCCATCTCATCTGTTTCATAAATTTCATTTCTGTTCCCAAAATCTGCCTCATTATTCTCTGGTGCCTTGATAAGGGGGATTTGCCATAGACTAAATAACATGCTTCTTTCACCTTCTGTGGAATTACAGGGCTGAATAATAGAGTTATAAATCACTTCACACTACCATCCAAAACAGCTCAGTCACTAAGGAAAGGCAGGAAATCTGACCAGTTCAGTCTGAGTATATTTAGCCTGCCTCAAAAAGTTAGGAGGATGAAGGGGCCTGTCACAGCATGTTATTGGGGTTGCTTGCCACTTAGAAAGAGCTCCTTGTCCAGTTCCATCCATTTAAGTTTTCTCCTATGCCATCTTGTCTGGAATAGCCAGTGGGGTATAGTGCTTAAGAGCAGGTGGGCTCTAATCAGGAAGGTTTATTCTCTACTCTTCAACATGAGTGGCAGACTCTTATCTGGTGAACTAGATTTGCTTCTGCATTCTTAGGACATAGAACATAAGAAAGAGCCTGCTGGATCAGACCAGAGTCCATCTAGTCCAGCACTCTGCTACTTGCAGTGGTCCACCAGATACCTTTGGGAGCTCACATGCAGGTTGTGAAAGCAATGACCTTCTGCTGCTATGGGTGATCTTGGGCCAGTCACAGTTCCTTGGAACTCTTTCTGCCCCACCTACCTCACAAGGTGCCTGATGTGATGAGAGGAAGAAAAAGGAGTTTGTAAGCCACCTTACAGGAGAAAAAGGCGGAGTATAAGTCCAAACTCTTCTCCAACTAGACCGTCCTGACCATCCTGCACTTGGATAATACCAGTTTTATAGTCTTCTAGCAGTCTGGTTTTCATCCTGCGTACATCACTGAATTGATGTCCCTGCATGATGATCTCCATCTACAGAATGATAGGGCAAACTGCGGCCTATTCATCCTGTTACACCTTTGTGTAATCTTTGGTACCGTTAGTTAAGATAGGGCTGGTAACACTGCATGAGCTGGCAAGCATTCCAGAACCAGATCTTAAAGTATTCTACTCATAGCAGGAAGGTCCAAAGGGGTGCTGACTGGTGTTTCCTGTGGAGTTTCACAGGATATCGTTTTGTCACCTCTTCTATTCAGTATGTATGTCTATGAAGTCACCAGAGATTGTTTCGGGTTCTTGTGTTTGATACCACCATTGTGCTAATGACATCCAGGAAAGTTTATTCTACAGTTTTGTTTGGTGAAAAGACTGAATCGGGGAGGGAGGAAACAGATTTAGAATGAACACTCACTTGAGACTGTCACTAAACATTAGATTTCTGCTTTGCAAAAAATGTTGACAAACAACCCATCATCATTCCTCCCACATTTATGTCAGTTAAAAGACACATTATTTAATTATCCTGATGGTGGCAGGAACAGCCTTCTCCAAGCTGTTCTACGTGTAAATGTGCCAGTGTCTGTATTACAAAGGTTTCAAATATTTTCTGTTGCTGAAGATTATAAACCAATCTTCCATTTTACATCAGAAATGTATGTACATAGACTTAAAAATTATATACATCTGAGATATCCACAATATGTTAAGTAAAGACTGCTTATTTTTGAGTATTGGATTATCCAGGTTTCCAAATAGCAACCTGAAATAATTATTAAGAAAGAGAGAAGCTGCGTTAGGTCTAATTCTGAACCCTTTCCAAAGCAAGCAGATCTTAAAATTGTTAGTTAGCCACCAACTGATTGTATCTTATTTCAGTGTATCTCTTTTCACATCAGCCCTTTTTGAAATTTGTTCTTATTTCTTGTAATTTCTTAATGCATACAAATTGTCACAACCTAGTATTTAAGAACAACAGGTATAACTCATTAATAGATAAATGTTCATGTGTGGTCTGTATTTGAACCTTAATCTTGTATTTGTAATATGTCCCAGTTCCTTTAAAAATTGAATCTTGGATAGTCTCTACACTTGTTTGTTAGGATACACTTTTTTCTGAATCCTCCTGGATCAGAAGAGCAATATCCTGCACAGCTGGGAAAATAATAATGGTTGGAAAAAATACACTGGTGACAGTTGCACATCAACTGCTTACTCTGGGTGGGTGAAATGCTCACTGAGGAGAAAACCCCTGACCCTAGATTTCTTCTCTAGCACCTTAAACTGACACACATTCAACAAGAATCAAACTGAACATTAAGCAGTTGGCTGGTGGCTATTAGGTACAAGGGTCTTACTAAATGCATGCCTGAGATATGTGTGCCATATGCATATATCATAAATATATTTGTATAAGTAAATATGCTTCATCTGGAGTGCTGTTTTTACTTGTTATCTCGTCTATTCTTAAAGCTCTGTCTGACCATGTATGTACCAAACCTTAGGGTGACAAGAAAGTAAGGGGGAAATACTTGACCACACCAGAGTGCCCAGAGGAAGGCAACTGTACAAAATCTTACTTGGGGTCATGATGGGGGTCAAACCGGAGAAAGAAAACAAAGCAACATGGAGCTAGAGAGTAGAGTACCCATTGTAGCCAGACATGATGGAAAGATCAATTTGAATAGCTGTAGGGGGCCAAATTAAGGCTGCCTGGAGCCTTCTAAAACAGAAGCGGGGGGGGGGGGTTGATTACAAGAAGCAGAGAGGGACCTCTGTAATTCAAGCACTGGTGGCACTGCCCACTCAGTATTTTAAAAATGGTCTCAGGCCTTCTCAAAACTGCCTTTATTCCTGTCCATTATGTAACATGGCAATCATGCACAGAATGAAATACTCCTGATGGCTTTCTCTGGTGGTCTATGATAGGTAAAAGTAAGCCAGTGGAAGCAGGTACTGATTACAAGTAAATAAATGGCCGAAGTGCTTCTCTTTGTGCTCCTCCACAGGCAGACGGTAAGAAATACGTATTCACTCGGAATATAAAGCACAATGGAATGAAAAAACATGGTTTACTTTCTCAAGGCTTTGGTGGGGGTGGAGAGAGCTCTGCACAAAAGCAATTTGGTACATTTCCAAACTGACCTTGAGAGTTAACAGAATCCCTTTTCACAAATAAAATTGCCAGATTTTGTGTTACCTTTTTGGCTTGCTGAAGTTATGGTGAAATCATTTTTTTTGCCACATCAGTTTTTCAGGATAGATTTATTGTTTTTATGTGCCCTCAAATGTTGAGAATTGATACTGAACAAGTAAAGGTAAACTAACTCTAATTTTCAGTGATTCAACAGAAGATATCAGAACCAAGTACATACATATGACAAAATGCTCTCATGCTTCAATTATTTAATGTCCATCATTTATCATAGAATTAAAAATGAGGCTAAGGGAGAAAGTAGTGTGAGGGAGTCTGTGGGAGGATTTATGAATTTCATATTTGATTGTGTAAGGTTTTATAGAAATTGGGGGAATGGAACTATTGGCTTAAATCCAGAAAAGATTTCCTTCCTCCCACTACTGTGCCAAACGCTCCCTGAAATGCTGTTTGTTGGAAAATGGGACCTCTTAGAAGCAGCACTGGGAATGCTGCTGGCAAAAAATTACCATCTTCTGTTTGCAAAAATCTCTTTGCTATATAGATCTTTAAAAACTTATAGTACAGATTTAAGAAATGTCTTGAGTGGGACTGAACTATAACAGTCATCTGGCCCATAGGCAGTTCCGTTGGTTTTTGTTCTGTAGTTTCTGGACATTCGTACATTATGGCCAGTGAACTTAACACTACCAGTTCACATTAGTGTAGTGTTCCTGTGGAAGCACTGTTGCCTTTCGGACTGTTTCCCTAGTAAGTACTTGCACGATGAATGTCCTAACCACTGGCCTATAAAAATATGTGGTATTTTTAGATGCTGAACTCACATTTCAGTGAACACAGTGTTATCATTGTGTGTCAACAGTTCATAAATGACACAGCTCTGGAAAATGAAATATATGGATATACAAAGGACTAACAGAAGTAACTTGTAAAAACTTACACCATTCAATACATTTCTGGAATGCATCAGCTTGGCTCCTTTTTAAGGTTATATTTTATTTTCTGGAATACAGTTTGTTGTATAGAAATATGAGTCTCTACCTCAGTATGAGAGTAGATAAACATGGGTACTGAGGAAGAAAAAGCAAACTATTAATCTGTTTAATATGCACTAATCCATATTCAATATGTAGTTTTATGATAGGTTTGCTAACACCTGACTCCTAAGACTATTCCTGTGTTATAGCTATGGGGCAGGCAAGTATTTACTAGTGGTAGTTTCTCTCTTACACTTCTTCAGTGCTGAAAAACTTCAAAGGGACTGTTTATCTCCTCCCATTATTTCTCATGGCCCCCCAACTGGTTAATATATTTGGTAATATACTTTGTGGTTCTATGCAGAATATGTCATTTAAATGTGGTCAGCCACAAAGTAAAGGTTTCTGCATAGTTAAAGGACTTCCCAGATATGTGGGGGAGGGGGGGGCTTGTATAATTTTTTAAAAGAAAAAAAGTCCCATTGGAGGTTGAAATTGTTCATTTCTCTCCAAAAACCCATAGGATGTTGAGGGTAAGTTTTCAGTTTTAGGAGATGAAAATGGGGTGGTAGAATTGGCCTCTCTCACATCCATAAGATTTTATAGAATCCTGGAGTGTGGGATCAAGAGATGTGTGCTTTGAGGCACGTTTCTCCTGACCCTCATCTCTGCCCATCCCCGGTAAGCAATGTGGTGTGCTTTCAAGGGCTTTTACTCCTTTGATACTAAAAGAGCCCTGCGTGAGATTATTAGGATCAGAGTACAAACACTTGCTCTGATTCCACTTTCCCTTTTCAAAACACAAAACATAAGAATCAGGATTTACCCTGCAGATGGTCACCTAGCAGGGTCTGGTCTTCAAGAGAAAGCAAGGTCTGGAACAAACAGAGTAGGTATACAGTGGATAAACTACATCTTGCAGGCAAGGACTGTGGCCTTGCAATACAACAAGTCTCAGTTTAAGTAGACTGGAATGTAATTGAACCAGCTATGTTACTAAACAGTGTTGGAATTTCTGAGATGGCACTGTACCCCAGCCAGGATCCTACATGTGCCTGGAACACAAGTCGTACGTTGACTTTACACAAAACTTTTTTTCCTGTAACACGTTTTCATGTAATAGGAAGGAAAACTTATTCCTGATGAAACTGAATCAATTTGTTATATATACTATTGAAATGTTATTTATATGTTACTAATGTTGATTGAGATTATTTAGATCATCATAATTACACGCGGAGGTGATAACAAAAGTTGGGCTATTGAATAATACACTATGCCATGGCATTGCAGCACTAATATACAGCATTGTGTTTGTTTTGTGTTCATTTTCCCCTGATTGTTCCCATTGCATATGTTCATAAATGTATTGGTTCACCTGCCCATGGGTTGAGGATCTGCCGTGCTTGGATGGGCGTCCACTCATCTGGACATGTGTGTAAGGTTCAGTTCTCACTACCAAACAGTCCATCTCAGTTTTCCCTTCTCTCCTTCTCCTCATTCCTGTTAGAAGAAGGATGGCCAACTGCCAGTTCAGGACTGCAGATGGTTCCAGGAGCAATTTGATCTGCTGGTTCCTAGATGCTCCTGGAAGATTTTGATTGCAGCAACAAGAAGGAATTTGCTCCTTGTTTCACTTATGAGGAAAATGACTGACACATCTCCATTTATCTCATTTGATGCATGATTTTCTCAAACACAGCGTGGCAGAGGCATACATAGGGAAAATGGAGCCCGGCGCAAAATCGGAGTTTTGCGACCACCACCCCCCCTCCCGTTCATTTGTGTTTTTTTGTATTTTTCAGTGTATTTTTCAGTTGTTGGCCTGCAGGGGGCACAATTTTTAGGCTAGCAGCACCAACATTTCAGGAAATCTTTAGGGGATTCTCCTGATGATACCACCCAGGTTTGGTAAAGTCTGGTTCAGGGGGTCCAAAGTTATGGACCCTCAAAGGTGTAGCCCCCATCTCCTATTAGCTCCCATTGGAAACAATGGGGTATGGGGGCACCCCCTTTGGGAGCCCGTAACTTTGGACCCCCAGAACCAAACCTCACCAAACCTGGGTGGTATCATCAGGAGAGTCTCCTAAAGATACCCTGAAATTTTGGTGCCACTACCCTAAAAACTGCAGGCCAGAAACTGAAAAAACACTTTAAAAAAACCCACAAACCTGAATTTTTGTGCCCCCCCAAGCGTGTGCCCGGTGCAACGCACACCCCCTGGCCCCCTTGAAGCTTTGCCTCTGAGCATGGCTCTTTCTACAAATCTAAGAAAAGCCCTAGGTTTCTAGAAAAAATTGGGGGAAAATGGAACAAGATGTTAAAATCCTCCAAAATTGTAGAAGCAGTGCCTGTAGCATTAAGAAACGATCACGCTCTCTCTCTCGCTCAGTGGCTGTTGCTAGCTAACCACAACAGTATTGCCAGCCTTCAGGTCTTGGTTTCTGGCCATCAGGGGCATATCGCCCATGGGGACATGGGGTATCCCATATCCCTGGGTGCACACCATTTGGTCACTGGGGGGAGGGTGCTGGGCGCCAGTCAAGTCCTTGTGCCTGGCCTCTCCTGCAGTGTGGCAAGCTGGCCGGTGCCCAGCGGCTCCCTCCATGTCAGGGTGCTACTTGCCGGCTGAGCTGCTTGCCATGGCTGCAGGCCGCTCCTACCCTCCCCAGGGAGGGCAGGAGCTGGCCTGCTGCCGCAGCACCTGCCGCAGCACCTGCCTGAGCCACCCACTGCCCGCTGCCGAGCCCCGGCCTCTCTGCAGGCTGGCTCCTGCCCTTCCCAAGGAGGCCAGGGAGGGCAGTGCCCAGTGGTGGGCAGCTCAGGCAGGCAGCTCAAACGGGTGGCTCAGGCAGGTGCCACAAAGGCAGGCTGGCTCCTGCCCTCTGAGGCAGGATCCCACCTGCTGCTGCGGAGCCTGCCTGAGCCGCCCGCTGCCGAGCCCTGCCCTCCCCGACCACCCTGCTGCCGTAAGTGGGGTGTGGGGAGAGGGCACAGGGAGCTGGGCTGGGGGGGCAGGGGGATCTGGGCAGGGGGCACAGGGAGCCGGGCACAGGGGGCACAGGGAGCTGGTCATGTCCCGGGCGCCATTTTCGCCTGGTACGCCTCTGCTAGCCATAAAAGGCAGGGAGTGGCAAAACTCTTTCCCCATCTATTTTGGCATTTGAGGAAGGGCTTATCAGGCCAGGCCTACTACCAAACTTGCAAAAACTTCCTAACATCCAGCTGCTTGCTACTGTTCAGCAGTCACCCCATGAAAGCCAATGTGGTTAGAATTTCAGATGAGGATCTGGGAGACCCAGGTTCAAATCCCTGCTCTGCCATGGTGCTCACTGAGTGACCTTGGGCCAGTCACACACACTCAACACACCCAACATTACCGACTTCCAGTATAGAATGTGATACTTGGTGGCTGTGCCTGTCTTGGCTCTAGCTTTGTCAGGCACTGAAGCTCAAGTTCTGAAAAGAGCTGCATAAGCCTCTCCAGATGAAGGAGAGAGCCAGGAAAGCCTGTGGTCCTAGTGGTCCACTGATGTTGAGAAGCTGGACGCAGCTGTCTTTTCCAAATGGAGCCGTTGACTTCCTTTGGGAGGAAACATCCCAGCCTTTTATCCCTTTCATATGGAATAAAGATTTTAAAAGATTGAAAGAGGAGTCCTTATCCTGCTGCTGATAAGCCTGACAAAAACCTACAAAGTACAGAATGATGAGTGACTGCAGAATGTAGAAAAGGAGTTTAAAGAAAGCTATATATAGCTATACTTTACTAAAATATAATCCCAGAGAAGAAGGCATTTGAGATATCTGTTTTAAGGCAAAAAAATTTCCAGATCTTTTCCCTTGCCATTGGCGGGTTGCCAAAACAAAACTAGAAAAGAAACAACTTTACCTCTAGGTAGGCAACCAGAGAGGAACTTTGAGCCCTACAGTAAATGACTGAAAACTATGGAAACAGGGACATCTAGTGGACATGGCAGCAACCAGAAAGGACTCAGTACCTCTTGAATTAACTGAGACAGTCACATATCTGAAGACCCTCTGTTGCAATAGAAGAAGTAAGTCAAAAGCACTGGTCTCCTTTGCTATTTTTCATCCCCTTATTTGGCCCAATGAAGGAAAGTTCCCATTTTGGAACCCAAAACAACAAACTCTATGGGCTGACATGAGCCTCAGAACAGCATGCTCAAGGGTGTTTTTGGCTAAGACTATCTTGGAAGAAACTGGGTCTGCTATCCTGTCAAGGAGAGTGCATTTGCCTTTCATAACATGCTTAAAAGAACCCAGTGAGGTTGGATACATTGAAAGACTGGCCCAAGTCCACTTGTTCTTGCACTGGGGAAAGTTTCTTTGCATTAAAGAAAGGAGGAACCACTACAGGAAGTATCTGCAGGACTCGATCTACAATTTGGAAAGCTACCCAAATTGTGATTCCAGCCTCAAAAAGAACGCCTTTGGCCTAAAGAATGTGAACTGGAATTCACTGAATTGGAAGCCCTTTTCGTACAACCAAAAGGCAGGAAATAAAATGTTTCTTTCATGGAGTTCTGGATTTCCCCCTCAAAAAAATGTTTTATTTTTGGCCTGGAAACATTTTATTTGCATCCTCTTCTTTGGCAATTCTTTTATTATTATTTACTAGCAGTCAACCCTATTGCAGGGGGAAATGCAATGGGCTCTTGCCAGAGCTGGGGGGAGCATTTCCAGGCTGCCTCCATTCAGAGGTGTTCCTCCCATTGGGCAAAGTGGGCATTTGCCCAGGGCGCTCCCTTGTGGTGGGCGCCAAAAATGCAGGTTCGTTTGTGGGATTTTTTTGTATTTTCAGTGGTTTTTTCCTCATTTCTGGCCTACAGGGGGCGCATGTTTTAGGCTCGCAGCACCAAAATTTCAGGGATTTTTCAGGAGACTCTCCTGATGATATCACCCAGGTTTGGTTTAAGGAGTCCAAAGTTATGGACTCCCAAAGGGAGTGCCCCATCCCCCATTGTTTCCAATGGGAGCTAATAAGAGATGGGGGCTACACCTTTGAGGGTCCATAACTTTGGACCCCTTGAACCAAACTTCACCAAACCTGGATGGTATCATCAATAGGGGCTCACGAAGATACTCTGAAATTTTGATGCTGCTATCTTAATAATTTCACCCCTGACAGCAGGCACCCCCTACATTTCCCCAGATTCTCCTTTTAAATCCACCCCTTCCTGCCAATGCTTGTTTTCTTTCTTTCTTTTATTCTCTCAATGCCTAATAAAGGTGGTTATTATTATTATTATTATTAAATCCACCCCCTTCGGCATGAATTTAAAGGGAGAATCTGAGGTCCCCAGTTTAAACATTGAAAGTGATGCTGTTTCAGGGTGGGGGAGAATCCACCCCAAAATAGCATCACTTTCAATGTTGTTTAAACTGCGGACCGCAGATTCTCCTTTTAAGGAAGATTTAAAAGGAGAATCTGGGCTCCCTAGTTTAAACACCATTGAAAAGGATGCTGTTTGGGGGTGGGTTCCAGCATCACTTGTTTAAACTAGGGAGCCCAGATTCCCCTTTTAAATCCACCTTGAAGGGAGAATCTGAGGTCCCCAGTTTAAATAACATTGAAAGTGATGCTGTTTCCCCCAATTGGGGGGACTGGATACAACACCATAAAATGTTTTCATAGCAGTAATAAAACATTTTGAAAGCATTTTGAAATTGTTTTCAAAAATATTTCTGCTGTGTGGCATGGCCCATTGCTGTGTTCAGATTTGTGAGTTGGGGCATGTTCTATAATGTGATGGTGACTTTGAAACGACCTGGTGGAAAAAATCATTGTTTGGTCATGGTGGGGGAGGGTGGCCGCCCATGGTGGGGCGGGCATCAAACTCAGGTTTTGCCGAGGGCTCCAGTTTGCCCAGGTACGCCACTTCCTCCATTCCATTGTGTACAGGTGGCCTTGTGGCAGGTTCCTCTTTTCCATGGTGGCTGGCCAGCCTTTCACTCTCTGCCAGGCAGACTCACAGCAGGCATGCCTTTTCCATGGCATCCTAGCAGCCATGTTGTAAGCCATCCTGTCAGGAGGGCAACTGTGTTCTTTCCATGGCATGACAGGGTGGCCAGCCTCTCATTTTCCTTTTCACAGTGCCCAGGCAGCCTCTCACTGTCTTTTGAACATGATGCCAAAACCTGAAATGGGCACACAGGACAGACCTGCATGGCCACTGGCTGAGGGTTCACTGTCACAACACCAGGCATGTTAGTGAATTATATAGGCAAAGATTATATTTATAACCGCATTTTAATTTGCTGTGCATATCTTAAAACCTTTCCAACGCATCTCCTTGGTACCATTTTCTGTGCTCACGCTAGCTGTCTCATCTGTTTATTTTGTCTGTTCTGGTTTTTTAATTATTATTTTGCAGGGTTACTTATTTGAAGCTTCAATTACATGTGCAGTGGCAAATCACAGCATGAGGCATTCAAGCATCAAATCCACAAAGGCTTTTTTAAAAATTGTGAGCCTTTCCCCACTTACCTTAAGCCCCGTGCTACTTGAGGAGAGTAGCGCGGGGTCCCGGGGCACTCCCCACGACAGGGGTGGCGACAGCGCAGCCGCCCCGACGCTGCCGCTGTCGCACCCCCTCAGCGCGTGGCATCCCTGGCACTCTTGCAAAGGGCGCCTTTTGATGACCCCGCGCAGAGCGTGGGGTCGTGGGGACACCCGGGCGCACGCCAGGGATGCTGCGCGCTGAGAGCAGCGCGTGGCATAGGGGGGATCGGGGTGAGTGGCGAAACGTCCTGTGTGCACACAAAATGGTGGTCAAGAATTGTTTCAAGGAGGTGAGTGTGAACAGACGGGGGAAGGTATTGAAAACATTTTGCAAACAATTTCACTGAATGTTCACTGCGGAAATGGCCAAAATCTTACCTCAGCCCTGAGGTAGTTTTTCCATATACCATGCTGGCTAGATAACATAGGGAAGTGTTAATTAGTTAATTTAAAAATATTATTCTGATTTCCCTTGCTGGGTGAATTATTTCCTATCCCATGCTGCATTTGTCCTTGGATTTTTCAAACTGCCTTTCTCCATAACTAGTAGAAGATGTAAAACTACTTAGAAGCTGCAGCTAGGGTTTGTAACTCAGGGGTAGGAAGTTCCTAGAAATGTGAGCATAGGGAAGGGGAGTTTTGAGGAGAGCAGGGAACTCAACAGTATGACAATCCTGTGAATTAAGGACCTCCAAAACATCCCGTCATTAATAACCTTGCTTTGATCTTGGAAAATGAGGGCTGTGACTTCAACTTAGCCTCAGTTTGGTCATTTTCGCTTCTAGGGAGAATTTAGGCTTAATTTGATCTAGAACTTACTTTTTAATCAGTTCGTTTGTGGCACTATAAATCAGCCTTGCATATAATTGTATCCTGTATTGTTCCCTTAAAACACAGAGAAAGCATGAGGGAAATGTCGAAATCATGTTTTTTTTAAAAAAAATTAGTCTACTTTTTCTAACCAGTTTGTTGAAACTTTGTATTGGAGGGAAATAGTTTGCACAGACTCAGTTTTACTGACAGTGAGGATATTCAGTTTACTGCATTACCTTAGTCACAGTATGATCTGAATACGGCATCTGAGAAACATGACACTCCTAAGTCCACTTGTCCATGAACATCTCAGAATAGCACTATGAGCAATACATTAAATGATACCCTAAGACATCAGTGACATCAGGACTGCATGAGACCAGCATTAACTGTGGTTTATATTTGGGTCACATTTGTTTTGACATTTGGCTTCTATTAGTGCTTTTCAGTTCATGCTACAAATGCCTGGAGGTAAACCAGGAAGGTAGAGGGCAGGCAAGCCTTAAGTATGGTTCTGCCGTGTTATGCTTTTTGCCATGTGAGAAAACTGAGTGAGGAAGAGTTCATCTTCTTTATCAGAAACACTAATCTTGCAAATACTTTCTTCCTAGATCATGAATAAATGAAGGTGGCTTAAAGAATATTAAGAAATTCAACAAGAAAATTACATATTCTCTTCAGATGAGGAGACTCAACTTACTACATCCAGAATCTGGAAAAGGTCTGAAACACCATTGTTGTTGCTTTTTGACTACCTTTAATATTTCAGGAGGTCTGTCTCATGTGTGGTCCTCCCCATGATATTCATGATTTTTCTAGACAGTATTATCCTCCATAATGTGGGGAGGTGTCTGGTCCACTGTGTCTGGTCCATAGCCTGCAGACAGTTTTCTGACTATATCAGTGAACGGTGCTGCCCGGTAAATCCAAGATGTTGGTGTAGAGACTGACTGATTCTGCTGGAGTCTGGAAACATGTTCCAGTTTTATCTTTTTTGGGACAAAGCCAATGGTCTTAGTCTTCCTCAGTGAAGTCAGATAACTTCTTGGCTCCATTGTACTCAAGATTTTCACTCTTTGGTTACCAACCATTTGACTTGATCAACTCTTCGTTAAGTATATAATTCCTGGAGTAGATGGGGGCTCTTCCAGGCTAACCTTTCCATCTTCTGCCACTGCTGCTGTGTCTCATGTACTCCTTGCAGCTTTTATTGTTATAATGGACTGGAATTCCTATCAGCTTTTGCCAGAATATGAGAACTGAATTGTCTGCTCAAGTTACTAAATTCCTGGCAATTTGACAAATGGAGCCTGGGTGGGGGGCTCAACATGGTATAGTGTCATAGAGTCCACCTTCCAAAGTAGCCATTTTCTCCAGAGGAACTGATCTCTATGGTTTGGAAATCAGTAATCCCGGGAGATCTCAAGGCAAACCTGAGGTTGGCAAACCTAACTGCTGCTCGGGTAACAATAAGTGATTTCAGCTCAGCAACTTAATGAGGCGCAGGAAGCTGACGTTCTTCAAAGCAAAAGGATTTTATTTGCAGGTGATGGTCACAGCTCGGGCAGGAGAATCGCGCTCTTGCAACCCAGTGCAAGAACTTTTATTCCCAAACTTCAAAGGGGCAAAGGGGCAGGTAAAAGGGGAGGTGAGGGGGCAAGTCCCTCACCAAACACCAATAAGAAAACAACAATACAAAAGCAAGATACAATTACAACTTCTGAATGGGATTACCAAATCCCGCTGTCAAATGTCTTCTCGCGCAATCTCGCAATGGTGCTGAAGGGAGAGCAGATAACAGTTCATTCAGGAAATCCAGGTGGGCTCGCTACCGCACCCAGCTATCTTCTTTATCAGATGGCTGTTTCCTTCAGTAATACCCTGAGGCTCCCGCCTCTCATCGTTGCAACAAAGAAAAGTTCAAACTGTCCAATGGTGGTCCCTGCACGTCTTCCAACGGCTGGGGACCTCTGGGTGCTGGCAACAGATTTGATTTGCAAGTCCAAAGAGGGTCTTTGTCTTTGCTAAGGAGTCGGCTGGGTGTTGGTCTAAGCTGCATTCCAGAGCCAACTTTCTTGTCCCTTAATATCAGCCTTTACAGGCTACTGCTTTTGCTGACAGACACAAATTTCAAAAATAACATTTCTAAACTTAAAAATTAGGGAAACTTTAAGGGATAAACACATATGCTTATAGGAAAGACTCTCCTAACTTAACAATAACAAAACCTTAAACTAACTGGGGGACCTAGTCAAACTAAAATCCTAAGCAGTAAGAAAATCATAAATTCAACTCTAAAGGGGCTTTTATTACACCCTAGAATGGCATAAGCAAGAGGGAAACCATATAGCATTGGCACAGTCATACATATACGTTTTCTGTTAACCTTATGGAGGCTTTTGAACCACACAAATCTCTGTGTCCTAGCATGGAGCCAGTGTAGTCAGGCAACCTGACTCAGGAAAATATTTTGTTTATTTTCCTGGGCGGTAACAGTAGTTACTTTGGTGTTGCTGCAGAGCAGAAGTCCCCAATGTGGTGGCCATGGATGCCATGGAACCCACCAACACCATTTCTATTGGATGTTGGCTGTGCAGATTTTAAAAAAAATGTTTTGGCAGCAACTGCCACCACAGCACAAGGATCTGCCTTGTTACTGAAGTTAAGCTACAGTGATCATTTTGTGGCTGGCTCTGCCTCCTGTGACAGCCATTTTATAGAAGTCATTTTGTTGCTATCCCCACCATACCATGCCAAGAATTCCAAATGTGCCACAGGATCAAAAAGATTGCGGAGCCCTGCTATAAAGACTGTGACCAGTGCCTCTTCTTTGATTATCATGGGTTAGCAGGGATGGTGCAGAATTCCATGTGGTGGTCCATATGCAGATAAGCTTTTTTTTGGTACTGCTAACAGACTTGCAGCCCCCTCCAAAGGAGGGGGTTTATCTGCTTTGGGAGCAGGGTGCCGGACGCGCAAGCAGATCTATCCTTTCTGGGACGCCTCGGCAGAGGGGAGAACCGGTGGCATGCAGCCACCACATCCCCCCCTCCAGAGGTGGGATCCAACCAGTTCTCACCACTTCTCTAGAAGTGGTTACTAATTTTTTCTGAGTGCCGAGAAGGGGTTACTAAAGCAACCTCCCTGCCCAATAGAGACTGGAGGTACGTGTGGGCGGCGGCTCCACTGTTTGAATCCCACCACCATCGGAACCTGTTATTAAAAATTTTGGATCCCACCACTGCCCTCCTCCTGGTACTGGAACATGGAGCGCGATGCCAGCATCCCAGTATCCCTGCCCCTGACACTCACGTGGTGAGAGTATGGCTGAGGAAGGAGCTGACGCTAGTTGGCTCTCTTCTGGACATTCGGCATGTTATGCCAACGGGCCAGGATTCATACCCCTTTTAGATAGCTAAGTCTATGAAGCTTTTGTCAGAGGGCCTTTCCCCACTTACCTTCTGCTGCGCGCTACTCTCCCCAAATAGCGCAGGGTCCCGCGACACTCCCCACTACAGGGGCGGCGACAACGCAGCCGCCCCGAAGCTGTCGCTCTCGCGCCCCCTCCGCGCGCGTCATTCTTGCCGCTCTTCAAAACGGCGCCTTTTGATGACCCCCACGCAGAGCGCGGGGTCGTGGGGAAGCCCTGGTGCGCGCCAGAAATGACGCGCGCTGAGAGTAGCACGCAGCAAAGGGGAAACGACCAAAGTGGGGAAATGGCCAGAAGTAGTTCCCATTTTTTTCAGTGGGGGTTACTTCCAGGAAAGTGTTCTTAGGAGTGCACCCAAAAGCTGATAAAGGACTGGTGCATTTCAAGATATGCATAAACATTCCCCCATTTTCCCACAGAGGCCATTGACGCTATTTGAGAAATCTTTAATTGATATGTTCACCAGTAAATCACAACTATTCATCTGAAACAGATTTGGCTGGAGAAATGAGTCTATATTTGGTGCTCTGAGTTTTTCAGAGAGGGAAACATTTCAGGACCAATGGAACAATGAAAAATTACTAAAGCTGTTAAAATATGTACAAATATGTATAAAAAACCTTACATTTTAAAGATGGAATAAGTCTGGTTTATCTGACAGATGGGACTGTTTACATAATCATGAGTTTGATTAATTAACATTATCTATCTATTTTCCACACAAGTCACCTAGAACATTTCCAGTCAATTCCCATTTTTTACCACAATGCTTATCTGCACTCACCTTCTCCAAACGTGTCATGGCAGCTGTGAGGAGATTTTTAATTTTTTTCTTATTAATTGAAATCATGCTTCATTGATTAATTCCTTTGATACTCTGTAGCTGTTTAATTGATGTTGCGTTGATTTCAACCAAATGACAACAACAAAAATCCACAGAAAATGATAAAAATAAAAAGGCAAACAGGAAGAGTGAGGTCACAAATGTGAAAACATGGGCTGCCTTAGAAGGTTGTAAATTCTGTCTAGGATTATCTTGTGAGTAACTAAAACTTTTGAAGGACAGGAATAACTTTTCCTGCTGTCTGGATTGTTTTTAAATACTCTAAATAAGGCATTAATATAAAACAAGTACTGTATTTAAAGACCATCAGGGACACATCTGCAAAGACTGACTAGAGAAGCTACAGCCAGGGAGAGAACTTCCAGCAAGTCATGCAGATATATATCAGCTACTACCTTCCCTTCACCTTGTCTCCCTTCTCCTGCCACCCATCAGTTGATAGGAACTTAATCTGACAGCAATCAGATGACTGCAGTCCAGCACAAGAACAGCAATTTGTAAAGAATTGCTATCCCAGTTTCAATTGGTTTATCATAGGAAAATTGCACTCATTATGTATATGGAAGCAGTATTTGTTGTAAGATTTTGAGCAGATGTTAGTCCATTGAGTGGAACAGGTTTCAAAGAGCACCTACCAGAAAATGCTTCTACTGGCAAAAGTTTATAGAAATGTCAACTATCTAAGGTACCTGTTCTTGCATTACTGGTGAATGATCAAAGATGAAAATATGTTCATGGTTCCAATTTTTTTCATTTTCATTGATAGGAAAGCATTACAGCAAACTGCATGAAGACCAGGTCACTGCAGTAATAATCAGTAATGAACCCAGTGTTCCATCTCTCAAAGCACCATGGTCAGTGCTGCCCCTAGAATTTCTTGAAGCATGCTTCATGCTATAATGGCTGCAATAGTAAGGACACTTTCCTGACAGTCACATGTGACTTATTTCTGAGTAGACTCATTTAGGATTGATCCCAGTATCAATCAAGAGTACAGGGCAGATTAAGACCTTTAGAGGTCCTAAGCACTGAAAAGATTATGGTACCCCCATATACAGTAAATGTAATTCAAAATACTAACAATAGTAAACTGTAAAATATATATTCTAATGAACAAATATCATTATTTTATGAAACAAAATGTGTTATTCCATTGCTTTCTTGCCTTGAAGATATATAACATTTTAACTTACACAAATCAAAGATGCAAAATAATGTTTACTGTTGCTTACTTACAACTTTATACTACAAAAAAATTTCTCCTGCCTTTTTAAAAAGTAAAGTCTTTGATCATAGCCTCAAAATTAATATGTTGTAACGAATTTGCTTCAATACTTAGCAGAGATAAGGAGGGAAAAAAACTCTATGGGGCCCTCTTTACTTGAGGCCCTAAGCATGGCTTATTTTGCTTAATGGTCAAACCAGGGCTGTAAGAGTACTTACAGTAGTATTTTATTAGTTCTCCTAGAATTGAAAAATTAATTATAAGTAAGGCCGCCATTATTCACCTTCACATTGCACTGCATATGAAGGGGTGGTAAAAAGAGCTGAAATTTTCCTGGCCCACTGGAGCACACATACAGGAAGGAATACTCCCTTCTTTAGCTACCTGCTTGCTTTGAATACAAATGAAAAGAAAACATAATCTTCTCATTTGGGGGGTTGAAGAGACACAGCATGTCTGTGCAGCCTGAATATTTAAGAAGTTTCAAACCTGGATTCAATCTTTACCTTAATCTGCCTCTTCTTCCCTGATTGACAGAAGGTAAATTTTACACTTTAATTAAAATTCTGATTACTCACAAACATTAATCAATCAAGTTACAATGCTGACCATATTTACTAGTATATAAACTCCACTAATTCAAGGGAATTAGTGTTGAATAGACATATTAAAATTTGAGCTGCAAATCTAGTTTCTTTTAACTCTCTAGAGAACAATAACTGCAGCAACACTCAAGCTATTGAGGTGCCTGGTCCTCCTATCTAATGGCCATTGTTACTCTTTCAGATGGTTCTAAGGCAGTGGTGGCGAACCTATGGCTCGGGTGCCAGAGGTGGCACTCAGAGCCCTCTCTGCGGGCACGCACAGAGTCACCCCTCCCCCCACATCTAGGCTGGCCTGGGCCGCTGGGCTCGATAGTTAGCATTAAACCTAAGACCTAATTTTGGGGAACCAGTGTAGGTAACCCTGTTAAGCGCTGTTAAACCCCACTGATTTTCATGCGAAGAACTAAAGCACGATCCTTTACCTGTGAGTAAGCTTGGTTGCTGGCAATGGGCTTGCTTCTGAGTAAACCCTCCTAGGATTGTGATTCACCCATTGGAAGAGTTGCACAGTTGCTTCAAAGCAAAGCCACCAACTACCACCAAGCTTACTCCCGAATAACACATGCCTCTGAGTTTTTCTAAACTGAAACCTCAGTATTCAGGTTAAATTGTCGTGTTGGCACTTTGCGATAAATAAATGGGTTTTGGGTTGCAATTTGGGCACTCGGTCTAGAAAAGGTTTGCCATCACTGTTCTAAGGGGACAATGGTTTGGCTCCTTTCAGTTAATGGACTTCCCGCCAGAACCTCTTCACCAATGTCTCTCTGTGGCGATGTACCCAGCTAAAATGGACAATAACTGTACATTTGTACAGTTTTGTTTATGCTGTTCAGGTCCATTCACTTTATGACCCACAGATAGGATCTCACTTTAGTCAATTTCTGGATTTGGTCTATTTGGACTGGAGACACTGCTAAGGGAGGGCAGAACCTCTACTACAGAAAAAAAAATGCAGTACGTTTCCTAGAAAATTGTTTCATTATTGCAGTCTTCAACCTCAGTGACTTGAAAGCAGTCGTTCCCAAGGTGAATGGTACTGTTTCCTGGGTGGGCTGGGATTACCTGGGTGGGGGTTCTAAGAGGCAAAACAATGGCAGGAGGGGGTTGGAGGGAGGCCCCTTCAACCACATTGTTCACTTATGTATGATTGACCAGGCGGTCCTGAATGTTTTTACCATTTACTGTGTAATTCATCGCCAGTATCTGCTTGCAAAAAACCCCTCCACAAGTCATTGCCTCCACAAGTCATTACTATACTGTCAATGATCCACTAGTTTAGAAGCTCTGTGTTGAGAATGATGAAGATTTTGAAAGTTTACTGCTTCACACAGAAGTTCATTGGTTATCAAAAGGCTACTGTATGATGTTTTGATCTTATTGTCACTGTTATGGAGTTTTTTGAAGACACAAATACTTTGCTCAGTGATGAACTCAAAGAGATCAGTCATAACTTTGATTCTATTTGCAAAGTTCAGTGGAATGAATTTGCAGTTGCAAAGAAATGAACAAGGACCAGCCAAGGACCAGGGCTTTAGGAGTCATGGAGTTGAAAAAAGGCAGCTGTAGTTCTTCCTGGAGGAAGACTCAATGTGGAAAGCAACCTGGATAGGCTTCCTGAGATGCTCCATTACTGGACCCTACTAGAGACAGTCAGCCTGTGGTTTCTGCCTCAAATGTCACTCATGCATGGCCATACTGTGAAGTTATAGAGATCTGAGTCAGTTAGCACTTTGTTTTCAGGAAGCGTTAAAAGAGGCATTGCTGTACTGAGGTTAGCCATGCACTATTTTTATTTATTTTATTATTTCGGCTTTTATACCGCCCGATCCCCGAAGGGTTTCACACTACCTTGTGAAGATCCAGAATGGAGAATAAATCAATTAATATATTCATTAAAATTCCCTTTGGTGTTAGGGTAGTGTCAGGATATGTTTCAACTCACAGCAAACTTAGGGCCTTGTGAATGTTATTTTTTTCAGTGTGACAGATTAGTGTAGAGATTTCACTGGCCAAGGCATGACTGATTATGAGCATAATTTTGCCATCCATCTGGTATCAGGAGATATCCCCTTCATGGGTGAGCTGGGTGAGCCCAGCATGGGGTGGAAGGAAATGTTTCCTTATAGGACCTCAGCAACTCACAAGAACAGTGGGAAATATTGTTATTGCTGCAGGTAAATGCTAATTGTGAGATACTTCCGTTAGAAGGAAAAGAACCTGGAAGTTTAATTTCTTTGCAGTTATTCCTCAAATACTAAAATCCAAAAATGCTTTCCTGGGAGTCAGCGTCTTTGAATAGACTTCAGAAGGACTTTGAATAAACCTGCAAAGCACTGCAGTGAAAACCCTATTTGGTCTCTGTCGACGTTGTATTAACTAATAAGAAGGTATCATCCGACTTCTTTGCATTGGACTAACTTACTACCTCCTAGCCGCAATGAAGGTTTCATACGAAGGTGCAACACTCTGCCTTGCCCAGTTACAAAAAGAATGATGGGCGCACGCGCAAAAACCAACCTTGGCCGACGGCCTACTGGGCTATCCCACCTTGCTGTCTTTTTTTAACCATGACGCTAGAGGCGGAGCAATAGACTTTCAGTCATGACGCTAACGCGCCTCCATAGGAAATCTCGCGAGACAATCCCTCTCTCCCACCCGCCCCTTGACGGGACAGGACAGGATCTTTCGAGATCTCTCCTTTGCTGCCGCTTCGCCCCCCCTGCCCCCTTTCATCGTGAGGAGTCGCGCGCCGCCGCCGCTCATTTAAACGGTCCGCCTGGGCCGCGGTCGCTCCGAGTGGAGGGAAAGTTGGCGGCGGACGGGTCGTTTCCTCACAGCGCGGCTTTCCCGGTGGCATCTCTGCCTGCCCCTAGCAGCCGGCTCCGAGCTCCCGCCGCTCTTTGGCCCTCTCAGTCCCCCGCCTCGCTGCCGCAACCACTTCCCTTCTCGGCATGTCTGTGGTGGGCTTCGACTTGGGCTTCCAGAGCTGTTATGTGGCCGTGGCCCGAGCAGGGGGCATCGAGACGGTCGCCAACGAGTACAGCGACCGGAGCACCCCGTAAGTGACGGGCCCTGGGTCGGCGAAGGGGGAGTTTTTGCGGGCTGAAGCCGAGAGGGAAGAGCCGAAGGGCTCTGTGGTGGCAGAAGACGTCGACATAGAGCGGCGAACTTTTCAACCTCGATCACCCTAAATCAAGTTTGTAGAGAAAGGGACTAGCCCAGCCACGGATCCTATTTGCTGCTTTCTGGTTGGTTGAGATGGGGGCTGGTGGTTTTCGACATTGAACAGCAGAGTGATTGGGAAAAAAAATAAGTGGCGGCTGTTGGATTGATCAGGGTATAATAAAAGCCACTACGCAGTGGAGGGGAAGGAAGTGCCCTCCCCCACGTGGGTGAGCGTAGAGAAAGATGGTGAATGGTTCAGCATGATCTGTGCTGTTCGTTTGGGGGATGTGCCTAATAAGGCGAGGGTGGAGACATGGGTGCTTTTAAGTGTGTAGTTCTCAATATTTGTTGAATTATTCGTCCAGGATTTGGGAGGTATTTATTTACTTTTCACCCCATAGGGACTTAAAGTAGTTTAAAATATGTGTATGTGTTGGGTGGGTCTTCTCAGTACTGAAGGTGCTTTCTCTGTCTATGCTAGTGGATCTTATTTTCAGCTCTTGGCTATGCTTCTGGTCATACCCAGTGGGCCTTAAATACTTGTAACAAAGGAGCAACTAACAGTGAAATCCTAAGGGAAGTTACTCCAGTCTAAACCCATTCATTTCAGTGGAGTAACTTTGCATAGGATTACACTGCATAGGATTACACTGTAGTACAGAAGTAACTTTGCATAGGATTACACTGCAGGGATCCCAGGTCTTACTAAGTTGCTGCTAGCCAGCTGGCCTGGCCTTCCCACTTTTATTAGTGTGTTGAAGGACTTCTGTTGCAAATTCATGTGTTATTCAGTTACTCTTCCTAATCCAGAAAACATTTGTAAATCAACATTTAACCCATTATCAGGGTTAAGGTTGACATTCCCAGGGATGTGCCAGGGTTTTAGCACAGGACTTAATTTGTTTATCTGTGGTATGTGTTTCTGTAATACTAGCATAAGGCTCTATTGATTTGTCAGAAGCTGAAAAAAGAAATTAACATAAATGCAAACTGCAAAGTTTAAAACTTTATTACTCATACCTTCAGAAGGCTCATGTTGAGAATCTCTGGAGGGTGAAAGACATACAGCTTATGCCTACCATTTCAGTTTAACGTAAGAGCAGCTATGCTAATAGTCCTAATAACCCAGACTAATCCGATACTATCAGAGTTTGGAAGTTAAGCAGTGTTGCCCATGGTCAGTACTTAGGTACACTGGGGTTGTTATGCAGAGTTGAATGTCAAAGCACCTCAGCTCATCTCTTTTGTTTGAACCTCATGGGGTTGCCATGAGCTGGCTCTGAATCAGGGTGGATTTGATTTAAATCGGAACAATTTAAATCATTATTTAAATCACTAGTCATGGTTTTCTACATATACAGCACTTCTCATTGTTTTATTCAGGCCATCAGGCTTTGCATGTGTTTATTACAGTGTATGCATTTTGCATGCATGCCTGCCTTACCCATAGGTAGGAGAACTTCATTAAACTATTCACTTCTGCTGTTACAGGTTTTCTCCTCCAAGGAGACAGTAATATGACAAACCTCAGGTTATACATACAAAAATCCCAAGACTTGTGGAGTATTCTGCTTAAAAGGTTTCACTTGCATTTTTACTTCTAGCCCCTCCTTCCTCACACTTAGTTCCTTGTGCAGATCTGTTTCAATTCAAACAATTTTCCAGTCAGTGAACCTCTTGAAACTTACCACTTAAAAGGTAAGGGATCTGTATACACCGATTTACAAAAGAACAATGGAATGAAGGTCTTTTTCTCAACACTATTTATTTTATTATTTTTTTCTGTGAAGAAGAGGCATGATATTTTTGCATACACAAATTCACAGTTTTGAGAATTGCAAAACCAAGCAACTGATAATATCTTCTAGAAAGAAAAATGCCTGAAACCTCTGAAAGAACATGACATTATGTATGGATTTATGAAATTCATTTACCAAAACATTTAAACATGCATGAATATACAACCTCATGCTACATAATTAAAAACTGATCCTTATTTCTTGATGAATAACAATTGAACTATAATGCAATTTAAATAGAATTACTGTCTAGATTTTTCTTCCAAAAGCATTTTATAGTTTAAACATCTGATTTAAATAAAAAATTCAATTTTTTAGTAGAAAGAATAACTGATTTTTATCCACCCTGCAGCAGATTGTCAGTAGACTTTATCTTTGTGCTGGATCAGCACACCAGTTCACACAGTGATTATTCACATATTGTGTTCGTTTGTTATGGCACAAATGGGCAGAGGTTTAGTAGGATCTTAAAGTCTAAAAAGGTTTCATTCTAGCATAAGTAGAGATTGTCAGAAAATAACTATCTGTATGGTCACTTTTTGACAAAATCTTTTGCTGTTACTACCAGGCTTAGTTTATTATAGTTGCACACATTGTGTGTGTTGTCCTATAATTATTTAGGGTGGTCAGGCAAAGTGGTGATAGTGCAGCATTAAAACAAATAAAGATGGGATTGAATTTAATAGGGTGAACTATCTTAAAATATTGGACTAGGTTGTATCCTACTATTTTATTAAATCCCTTCTGTTAGAGGGCAGCTCCACACTTGATTAAGCAGAATGGTAGGCCTGGTGCTTTAGGGCTGTTTCTTCTGTTTGTTCCTATTTCACTGTCCTTTTAACAGCTTCCTCCTTCTATGTCTTCATCTCCAGTTGCACCCCTTCTCATGCGGACAGAAATTTTTCTCCGGTATATGCAAGCATGTAATTTCATATGGCCTTCTAATGACAACTGTTTTTCTTTGCTAATAAAAAACTGAGAAAACAGTGTATTTAATTTCATAAAGGAACATTATGATTGTATTATTGCTTGATACTGGGGTTCAACAAATGCCAAATTAATTGAGATGTCATCTGCAGATCTGTATATTTCTACTTTATGCTGAGGAACAACTTACTCTGTATAGTTAGCTCAGTATGTTAATACCCATTTGAAAGTATTACCGGTAATCATAGAAAATTGACATTTATCTTCCATTTCATAGAGAGCAAGGATCTAACCTGATCCTATTGTCTGTCTTCGATTCTAGTTGAGATTGTTTACTAGCACTGAATAGAAGTAGCACTGTCTAGTATAGATTACAACCAGTGTGTCTCTACAAAGATCTGTCATGACTGTGTTAATATTTCAAGTTAGAAGCAGTGTGTTAAGAATTAATTTACAAAATAGTAAAAATTAGTAAACTAAACATTTAACAAATTAATTATTCTCCGAGGCTGTATAAAGGCAGCATTCCATTTTAAAATATATTTTATGGATATAATAACCAGTTAATAAATATTATTATTAAATACATATTTAATTGATGGGTTTTTTGCTAATTTAAATAAACATATTCTGGTATAATCTACACATTGTGGAATCTGTGTGAACAGAGGTACGTATTCTTGAGATTATCTTGTATGAACAGGCTTGTATGCCAATTGGTTGGAAGTGCATTGTCACGACATTCCAACCCTTAACTACTAAATGGGTAGTTTATGTCAACATAATGTAGCGGGAACCTCAGGGAGTGAGTTCTCAAGAACGTGTCATTTGTAGACTGGAAGGTTGTAAGCAGAGTTCACAGATCTTTCACTAGTATTCTTCAAACTTGAGCAACATTGATTTGGTATAAAAGAAAGCAAAATAAGTAAATACTTAGCAGTCTTGTTTCTTTGCATAGTGGATTTACTTTGATTTTAGCTGTAATAAAATTACAGCACACTTCTAAAGCTATAAAGTTCTGTTGACTTCAGTAAATTTCTTCAACATAAGTAAGTCTTAGAGTCCCCTGTGTTGGGCTAGAGTCCTGAATTGTAACCATGTAGTGGCAAAAGCCATCTGTGAATGCAAGTAAGTGGGAGTTGCAAGGTTGGCAGCATATTCCTAAACATCTGTGGGGGCTTGTTTGCCTATTGTACTGAAGAAGCCCGTTATGCATATGCCACTGTATTGTAACACAATGGCCTGGGAAAAATTGCTGCTCATTCTGCCAAGGTGGCTATCAACAGTAATAGTGAGGCATATTAATTTGACAAAGTCATGGCATTCAGATGCCATGAACAAACCTGTGCAGGACTAGAATGAGCCATAAGTCTTCAAGTTCACATGTTCTTTCCCTGTTTGAATTCTTCCTTGCTGGAATTTAAATGTACAGAAATTTCATTTATTGTCTGCCTTTCTCATTGGGATTCATAGTGATTAAGAAGTATAAAAATAGCAAAGGCCTCCAGTATACAGAACAGGATTGCAGAATTGGAGACCAGTGCACATAAAAACCCCCGGGGAAGACAAGTGTAAAGCATAAAGCTCATTAGAAAGGTAGAAGACAAGCAGCCCCCTGAGCTGTTTCATACTGTAGTCCTAATCCCTTTGTAAAAATGTCCTCCTCAACATTTATGTGTTCCACATTTTTCTAGAATTTTGAGGACCGTCCTGATAACTTCAGTCACAGTTCCACAATATGGGAGCCATTACAAAAAATGCACATGAACAGGCAGTTGCCAATGTTACCCATTTCCAGGGTGCTCAGATGTGCAAAGCTCTAGTAGTGGGGCATGACAGGAAAGATAATCCTATGTGTATGTAGGACCAAGGCCATTAAAGTCAAGTTCTCAATAGCAGCTGAGCTGTAACATTCTGAACCAACTGGAGTTTTCAAGTTGTCTTTAAGGACAGACCACCATGGAGTACATTGCAATAGTCTAACCCTGAGATAACTATGACTGTTTTATGACTAACTAGAAGCTAGCCTTGCATAAAAAGCACACAGTTTAAGCATTCTTTGAACTTAGCAAATGGTGCAGTGGTCTGTCTAGATATGTAAAATAGTTGGAAATTTCAAGGCCATGGGGAAGTGTGTTTTCTAGTTTTCTCCAGGAAAAAAAAATCAAATTTAGGCAAAACCTGAAAAATATGCAGTTCTATTAAATCTGAACTACTTTACTAATTTAACAGTAAAATGACTAATGTATAACTTAGAATATAAAATTGTAGCATTTGCCATATTTTATGAAATTAAATAGTATAAATATCTTTTCTATAAGAAAAATTGCAAATATGTCCAGTACTTCTGAGTTGCAAATCTTTGCCATCTGAAAGATAAGGAAAAAAATACTTGAAATTAGGGGGGAAACCCTGCAGTGAAAAAGTGTTTGGACATTAAATCTCTGTCACAGTTGGTAGAATAACCAGGGTATTTGGATATTAAGCTAAACTTTATAATATTACAAACACTGAATGGTTTCATAATGTATTATAGTTAAACATTATATATGTTTGTGTGTAGATAAGATGAGTAAGCAGTGAAAATATATTAATGAAAATGCCGCAATCAGTGGAGAGATCTTGAAAGGTCCCTAGGCTCGTGACGCCAATCCCATTCCCACAGGATCAAAGAAAAAGGACAAAAGGCATTTCACACTGATAAAGAATTGAGCTAAACCAGGCCCCAACCAACTGGCAGGAAAGGAAGAGGAGCATCCCTTACTGCCCTGAGCATCCCTTCCCCACCCCACCCTTGTCAGAATTAGAGCCATTCTGACAGAGGCAAATGTGGGACAGAGGGGGCCAATTCAAAATATCCTCCATGCTTTTTTTTTCTGTTCCTGTTGCATTTTTGTGGGAAGTCAAGTTCTGTGATGGCATGATGGAAAAACCGCAGATCAGATGGCTGCTCCACAAATTTAGCTTTCCTGAAGTTATTCCACCCCTCACACAGCATTCTTGCTTAGGATTGCCTTCCTTGACTGCCTTTTTACTTCTATTTTGTGGTGGTGGGGTTATTGAGTTTCAGAAAGCGAAAGTTTTACTTCCCTCTCCCTCTCTCCCTGCACCCCTTCTCCCCCAGTGTGATAATAGTGTAATTATTTCAGGGAGATTATTAGCATTAAACCTCAGACCTAGTTTTGGGGAAGCAGTGTAGGTAACCCTGTTAAACACTGTTAAACCCCACTGATTTTCATGGGAAGAACTAAAGCATGATCCTTTACCTGGGAGTAAGCTCGGTTGCTGGCAATGGGGCTTGCTTCTGAGTAAACCCTCCTAGGGTCATGATTCACCCTCCTAGGGTCATGATGTATGGGGCAGGGATGGGGCGGTATAAAAATCGAATAAAATAAATAAAAATAAATAAATGATTCACCCATTCGAAGTGTTGCACGGTTGCTTCAAAGCAAAGCCACCAACTACCACCAAGCTTACTCCTGAGTAACGCGCACCTTGGAGCCAACCATTTTTTCTAAACTAAAACCTCAGTATTCAGGTTAAATTGCCGTGTTGGCACTTTGCGACAAATAAGTGAGTTTTGGGTTGCAGTTTGGGCACTTGGTCTCGAAAAGGTTCGCCATCACTGTTCTAGTGTGTTGAATCATCTACTGTACTGATGCTTATGGTAAAAAGTATGTAGATCTAAAAAAATGTTTCAGAGCCTGAAGATCTGTTAGCGTTTTAGAAAAGCAATATGTTCATATCTAATTTTGGAAAGATGAGTTGCAGATGAATTGGTGATGGTTGCTCAACTTTGCAATTGCCTGTGAGGCCCTTTCCACACAGGCCAATTACACCAGGATAACACTGATAAAAAAACCAGCATGGGTGTGTGTGTGTGTCTTTGCATGGATCACGTTCCTAATGCGGATCCACTTCATGTTTCCCCCCAACCCAAGTTATTCAAGAATCGCGATTCTTTTGTTTTAATGCACTTCGCAGCTGTGGCTGAACAAATGACCGGGCAGGAGGCATGTTAAAACAGAAGAATCTCTGGTGTGTTTGGTGTTCCCTTGCTCCCATCTGCACAGCCACGAAGGCACACAGGGTCTTATTGTGGCCTGCAGGATTACGCATCGGAGGCAGGTAAAAAAAAAACAAAAAAAGATGTGCCTACATGCAGAGGCGTATATCCCAACCAGTGCGCTCACTGTCCACAGGACAGTCAGCCATATGAACAGGCTGGGGCAAGAGCAGGTTCATGTAACCTGCCTTTCACCCGCATTTATTGGCCCATGTGGAAGGGATCTTGAGTGGTATCTTCAGTTTACTACTTATATAATTTCTATTAAGGACAGGTTACATTAATTAACATTTAGATTCTTGGCAAGTGTTGTTCAAATGTTGTAAGCGGTATATAATGTAATGTTCCCTTCATAAAACATAGTGTTTTTCTTTACACTAGCATCAATATAATGATGTCATATTGAATTCTGAATACTGATCTTGAAAAGTCCATAAAATAAACTCATATTAAAATAGGAGTGTTTATCTACTGATGGGGGTGGGGGATCTCCAGGTTTTCAGGAAGGTCCCAGGAGGAAGTGAAGTCCTGCTTAGGTGGGTAGCATCTTCCCCTCCCCCCATGAGTTTTTCATAGATCCCTACTTGTTCCTTACAATATGCTTGTTCAGCAGCATTAAGTTCATAAGACACAGTAGAGGACATTTGGCTTCGAAAAAAAACTGTAGATAGGTTACATTGATCTTTCAGTACTTCATAGTTCACATCTATAGAAACTGAAAGCTTTTTTGTTGCAACTTTCGTTTATTAAGATGATGAACTCGTGTGGAATTGGTTGGTATTACATAGCATCTTTGTAAATAGATTTCATTTTACTGGATCTTCTTTAAGCTTCTTTCATTACTTTATTTTGGTTTGTAAATAAACTGATTTTGTTCAACTATTTCTTATCATTCCAGGTCTTGTATAGCCTTTGGGCCTAAGAATCGTTCAATTGGAGCTGCAGCTAAAAACCAAGTAAGGATTTTGTGTGTTCAAGAATGTTTTGTGCAAGGTCCCCAAGCACCTGGACTTATGTAATCATAAAGAGAACAGCAGTTCAAAAAAAAACCCCTACACTTTAAGGTGCAGTTCCTAAGTGCTTAGGACTAGGTTCTGGGAGACTCAGGTTTGAATCTTCACTTGTGCCATGGAAGTTTGCTGGTTGATCTTGGTTCAGCCACACACTCTTAGCCTAACCTACCTCACAGGATATAATAGAGGAGAACAATGTAAACCACTTTGGGTCTCCACTGAGGAGAAAGATGGGGTATAAATGAATTAATGTGCTTGCTAAGGTTCTAATAGATACTTAAGCAGACACATAATAAATTCACCATACCTTACTTTAACAGTTTGTGTCAACATATCATGCCCTCCATTACTTTGTATTTCCTTTTTTTTCTGTTTCCATGTACAGATATCAGAGGGTCTGTTGAACTACACTGTGAATGTCAAAAGAAATATGTTCTGTCTGTCAATCCCCATATTTGAGAAACTCTACATTGTGAGGTTCTCCTTGGCTTTTATTCTAGGCTAGTGACACAGTTATCATAATTCCCTGTTGAATTCTCACAGTGTATATGGCTGATGTTTTATTTACACAAATAATTGTCTCTTTTTAAAGTTTTGGCTTTTAAAGAAATCATACCTTTATGAGTTGGAAACTGGCATTAAGAATCACTAATCTAAAGATTAACAGCCTGGAACCTGCTGGTGTGTATTTACTTCTTGAGTTTTGGGGAATAACATTTTTAAAAATCCCTGAATGGAATAGAAAAGGGATATTTGGGTTGCTTCCTACCAGTTGACTTACTGTACCCTTTTTAACAAAAAGAACTAGGTAGGCACTAGGACCCAAGGGGAACATTCTAAAACAAAGGCGGTCCATCACATGGCAGATGAAGTTACAATTCTACTTAGTTATTTTTGTTGAAAAGGGTATAGTAAAGCACCAAATTGTTCCCAGGCAGGATCATCATAGCTACACGACCTCAGCTTAAACAGGGATGTAGATATTGCGACTAGGTTTTTATTTATTTATTGTATTTATATCCCGCCATCTCTCTAGCGACTTAAGGCAGCTTAATTTATCCCTATGGCCTTGCAGGAGCAAACCTTCCATTTTCTTTGGAATCTGAAACAAAATAGCATAATTTCTCCAAAGCAAGGAAGCAGTTTCAGTTTTCCACTACCGTATATACTCGCGTATAAGTCGACCCGCATATAAGTCGAGGCACCTAATTTTACCACAAAAAACTGGGAAAACTTATTGACTCGCGTATAAGTCGAGGGTGGGAAATGCAGCAGCTGCTGGTAAATTTCAAAAATAAAAATAGATGCCAATAAAATTACATCAATTTAGGCATCAGTAGGTTAAATGTTTTTGAATATTTATTTCAAAGAAAAACAGTAAACTGACTCTGTAAGTGGAAAAGTGGGTCGACAAGAACAATATGGTATCAACAATAACTTTAAAAGTACAAAAACCTTAGCTAAAACCAGCAACCAAGCTAAAACACAAGAGTTAAAATCCTCCAAAACTGGATTCCTCATCATCATCTGTATGTCCAAATGTAACCCAACTTAGATTTTAAGAGGGATATTATCAGAAATGGAAAATCTACTATTAGCTTCCATTGTAAACAATGGGGAATGGGGGCATCCCCTTTGGGGGTCAATAACTTTGGATCCCCTGACCCAAACTTCACCAAACCTGGCTGGTATCATAAAGAGACTCTCCTGATGAGACCAGCCAGGTTTGGTGAAGTTTGGTTCAGAGGGTCCAATGTTATGGACCCTCAAAAGGGTAGCCCCATCTACTAATAGCTCCCATTGAAAACAATGGGGAATGGGGGCACCTCATTTGGGGGTCCATAACTTTGGACCCCCTGAACCAAACTTTACCAAACTTGGCTGGTATCATCAGGAGTGTCTTCTGAGGGTACCCTGAAATTCTGGTGCCGCTAGCATGAAAAATGCGCCCCCTGCTGGCCGGCAAAGTAAAAACACACCAAAAAATTTAATGACCCGCATATAAGTCGAGGGGAGCTTTTTCAGCATTAAAAATGTGCTGAAAAATTCGACTTATACATGAGTATATACGTACTTGATTGGTGGACAAGGAGCTTCAGGAGAGCCAAGAAGGCTTCACCTTTGCATCTTTAAAAAATAACCATTTGGAAGTAGCTGCCTCTGTCATAGATAGATGCTTAACTTAGAACTTCCCAATATTGTGATTCTCTACCTTCCCCAGTAACCATTTCTTGAGCAGCTTTGCATTTTGGCAGCTGTTTCACAACTGTGAATTGTAGAAGTACTAGCTAACTTGGCAGAAGTGAAGACTCCTGCATTAGATATTTATGCTTGGTTCAAGAACTCTGTGCTATGCTTTGAAAATCTTGATGAACATGTTTTGCATGTTTTTGTTAAAGTTGTGATCTGAGAACATATATTTATATAAGAGATTTGACTTTCACCGCTGTCATTGATGGTTGCTTAGAGCTGAAATGCAGTGGATTTCAACAAACAGTTGAATGTATATGTCCAAATAGTGTGCTAGCATTTGGAGTTGGTTGTCTGCTTTAAAAACTGTGCAGTCATTGTTTTATACCCCTTTCTCATTCAGACCAAGAGAACAGAGCAAACTGTCTGAGGAGGGGGATAAGGGCTCATTAGGACTGAGAGTGAAATTGCCAATCCAATACTCTATTTTGTTGTGAAATAGTTCATTGGATAAGGCTTTATCATAACTTGTTCTTCAAGGGAAAGGATATCACTTCAGCACAAGTAAAGATAAAAATTAAGTACAACTGTCAAGATAATCATTTTATATAGTCCTTCAGTATATCTCTCAATAGTCTTTAGCTGTGTATTCTGTTGCTTTTTTTAATGTTCTGGACATTACAGGGCTTTAGAGAAGAAATCTGTTTGTATATATTTTTGTGAGACCAGAAAAACTGCAAGTATGAGTGAACAAGAAGCAATGTTAGAATTTTTGAGAGGAAAATCCTGCCAGATGTGACTGAATTCTTCTCTCCTTTTAGGTAATTTCAAATGCGAAGAATGCAGTACAAGGTTTTAAAAGATTTCATGGGCGTGCGTTTTTGGATCCTGTTATTCAAGATGAAAAAACAAAACTTGCTTATGAACTTGCCCAGTTACCAACTGGCTCAGTTGGTGTCAAGGTGAGTCAGTTCTACAAAAAGTAGCAAACTGTTTAAATTGCTTTAAAATGTATGGCCATGTCATTTGCCTGTGCAAAAACAGTGTTTGACTATTTAATGGGAGTGGAAATGGTAGCACTGTAGAAAAATCAGGTCAATGAAATATATGTGAATGTGTTTTTTTCATAAATGCTTTCCATCCAGATAGTCATGAAAATTCATCCCAAACAGCTATTGGTTGTGTTCTTTTCTTTTTTGAGGTAAAATATGGCAATGTCTAATTGATATGAGAAGTACATTCTTGCTCTTAGGAAGGCATCTTCTAACTGTGGTTATTTCCACTGGCTGCTTAGAGGGGAAACAACCAATTCCTGTATCTCTGTTGGAAGCTCATGGAAGTTTCAGTTCCTGTCTCATACAGGAAGTGCAGCCTCGAAAGAGCTCTGCAACCTTTTAATACCTTGGAGTTGCTTTTCTGCTGTAGAATCTTCCAAGGCTCTTTTAATGCCTTCTCTGAACCTCTGTCTTTTACTTCAGATTTCCCTTTTCTTGCCTTTTTGTCTCTCCTTCCCACCCCCTGCTCTCACTCTCATGGAGTCATAGAATAATCCCAGCACTAGGATCAGAGATGAATTAATTTGATGAAGACAGTGGCCCAGGTCTGCTGTTTTCACATCAGTCAGTAGCTGATTCGGCTTTATGAAATCCAGGAGAGGACGAAGGAGAGCAGGGGACAAACTCTCTGCTGCAAAGATGAAAGCAGCTATTGTGCCTGTTTAAAAAGGTGTGAAAAAGCCCTTGGAGAAAGCCCCCCCCCCCCCCCCGACAGCCAGTTTTGCTCGTGGTAGCAATGATGGCAGGCCTTATTCTCAGGAAAATATCTCCTCACTTGAGCTCAATGATCTGGAAGACTCCAGGGGGAATGTACAGACCTCCCCCTCACAGTTGACCCAAAGGGGCAAAGGAATTCTTCTCAAGGCTCTTGTGTCATAAATATATCAGAAACAGTTCAGAGAGCTATAAGGGAGGAATTTCAGGGCCTCCAAGCATCTGCCTCACAGAACTCTAATTTGAGGTTACAACTGTTCCCATTCTAAACTTCTTCCCAGTTCCCATCCTACTGATCTGGGCTTCAGGAAGGGCAATTCTTTTCAAGTAGATCAGACATGGAGAATATGACCCACCAAGGTAGCCAGGAAGGCTTCCTCTTCAGGTGTTTCTCCTGAGCATAACACAGACAATACAACTATTTCTTCCCATTCAGACAAGGAGAAAATTGAGGGAGAGTTCTCCCCTGAGGAGAAGGAAATTCCCCTCCCAGGCATCCTTCAAGGCTTTTCACTGGGGAATACTTCCAGTCCCTCCTCTTCAAGGTCATTAAAGTCCTAGATCTATATGAAGAGCTGAATACAGCTGAGGAACCTTGTGAGCCCCCCCCCTTTGTTGGCCACTTGCAGGGTAGGCCACCTTGGCCTCGCAGGAGCTGGGCTACCCTTATGGAACAAACAGGACATACCGGTAACTCGGCTGTCAGGTAGTTGACAGCACTCTGGCAAGCTTGAGCCCTGCACCACACCAGCCTCCTCCCTCTTGCCCTGCCTCCCTTTAATCCTTTTCTGGAGGTTTCCTCCAGCCTCCTAGTGGCTGGCGAGCTGTCTGTCTTGCCCTCCAGGCCTGAAAATGGCTCTTCAGTCTGCCTGGCCCTCCTCCTTGATTGCAGCCTGGCTGGGACTGTACCAGCCCCACCTCACTCTCTTAAGGCTGCTGAGTTGCAGCTTGGCTAGGGCCTCCACCCTGTCCACTGAAACTGCCGAGGCTTGCTCTTGTTGCTCAGGCTCTCCTGCCATTTCTCTGCTGTTCCTTCTTGCTGCTGGCTTCCTGAAGGTCCCTCCTCCTTGTGGTGATTCCAGGGGCAGGGCTGTCGGTTGTGGGGTGCTCCAGGATCCCTGGGTGCACATTTGTGTCAAGAAGTGGGGAGGTGGAACAGGCTCCCGGGTGCTGGGAGGCAGCTCAGTCCCTGGAAAGACCTAAAGGATGAACAACAAGACCCAAAGGGGCAAAGGAATTCTTCTCAAGGCTCACTTCTTCAGATAAAGGAACACCCAGAATATTTCAAAAGATAATTGAGGCTGAATGGGAAAAGCCTCCACCTAACAGGCATTTCTCCAATTATACCAAAAAGTTATAGTTTCTTGTGCCTCATGCCATGGAGTTGCTACAGTTACCACTAGTAGACATCACAGTTGCTGCATTGCAGTCTTCTGACCTTTTGGTTACAGAGTAGGAAAAAAGATGTCCTTGAAGAAGACACGGAGGAAGTAAGAGGGGAACCAGCAAGGATTCTGTGAAAGGCAAAACTTCCCTACAGTAACATTACAAGGAAAGAAAGAAAAGCCATTAAGGATCTCAATTTTAATTCAGAAATCATCATTCTCCCAGCAGACAAAGGCAATGCCACAATAATCATGAAAACAGAACAATACAAAGAAAAAATCAGACAACTTCTGGATCCCACAGCATACAAAAAACTGAAACAGGACCTGACCAACAAAATCGCCAGGAAAACCAACACTTTTATCAAGAACTCCTCAATTCATCCTAACACATTCTATTTATTCATTCTACTTAATAAACCATTCTCCCCCGAAGGGCTCAGCTAACATCTATGCAAATCTTAAGCTCTCCTAGACTTTATGGATTGCCAAAAATCCATAAGGACTCCACTCTGCTCAGACCCATTGTGAGTGCCATTGTATCCCCTGCATATGATTGGGCAAAGTTTCTAGCTGCCCAATTACAAATCCATATTGGACTTACTACACACTACATTAAGGACTCAGCCCATTTCATAGAAAAAATCAGCAACCTCAAACTCAACCCCGATGACAAACTGATCAGCTTTGATGCGATCTCCCTGTTCACCAAGGTCCCTACAGCAGACATCATCGCACTCATCAACTGGAGTTTCCCTAAGGACATCACTGCTGTGTTTCAACATTGCCTCACTACAAGCTACTTTCAATGGGATAATGAGTTCTATGAACAGAGAGATGGAGTAGCCATGGGTAGCCCCCTTAGCCCTGTAATAGCAAATTTTTACATGGAATACTTTGAAAAATAAGCCCTGGAAACAGCACCAAAACCCCCCACTAAATGGTTCCGTTTATGTGGATGACTCGTTCACAATTTGGAACCACTGAGAAGAACTAAACAAGTCTCTGGATCATATTAATAATATCCACCCAAACATCTAATTTACTATGGAAAAAGAAAATGAGGGAAAACTACAATTTCTAGATGTCTTAGTCATCTGCAAACCCAACCAACAATTGGGCCACACGGTCTACAGAAAACCTACATACATTGATAGATGTCTACATAAAAACTCCAGTCATCACCCAGGACAAAAAAGGAGCACAATAAAAACTTTGGTAGTTGGTGCAAAAAGAATCTGAAAAACCTACCTCTTTCAAGATGAACTGAATCATCTAAACTGGGCTCTACAGGCCAATGGATATCAGAAGAGCTGCAAGACCAAGAACAAACCGCAGGAATGAAGATGAACAGCCACCCAAAGGGAAGGTGTTTTTACCATACATCAAGGGAATCACTGATCAAATAGGGAAACTGATGAAGAAACATAACCTCCAAACAATCTTCAGACCCACCAAGAAAATTCAACAAATGCTACGTTCTGCAAAGGATAAGAGGGATCCTCTAACTTCTGCAGGAGTTTACTGCATATCTTGCAGCTGTGGACAAGTCTACATAGGGACCACGAAACGCAGCATCCAGACACGAATCAAAGAAGGCATGTCAGACTATTTCAGCCAGAAAAATCAGCAGTAGCAGAACATGTTATAAACCAAGCAGTACACCAAATTATTTGAAAACACAGGCATTCTGGACCACCCTGACAACCACTACACAGAGAAGCCATTGAAATCCACAAGCACATGGACCATTTCAACATGAAGGAAGAAACTATGAAAATGAACAAAATTTGGCTACCAATACTTAAAAACACTAGAATCAAGAAAATGGTTAATGAACACCACCCAGATTCAGGATGTTTCTCTGCAGGAAACAATAAAATGGATTCTAAATTACTTAAATTCACAGGTGAACTACTATGTGAATGCCCTTACTAATTGATTATGCACCTTCAGTGTTACATACAAATGCTAAAATGGGGGAATTCCACTTAACACATGCAAATTACACTTGCAAACTGCACCTTTAACACATGTAACAATTGCAAATGGTATTTCTCCCACCCTGGCTATTTCATAGGTATATACTCCACTTCCTTTACTGCCAACAGATCCTTTGAAGATGCCAGCCACAAATGCAAGCAAAACGTCAGGGGAAAATACTACTGGAACACAGCCATACAACCCAGAAAACCCACAACATCCTAATATGAGAGATTACTTGGATAAGAAGGCAGATTTTGCCTCCATAAAGGCTCATGAAACCTTGGTTCTAGTCATTAGGACAGTGGCCACTTCAGCATTAATTTCCAGGAATTCTATTGTTTGCTTATCACCACCCCATAAACTGGAGTGTCTTGGAAGGGGTAAATTGGATTCTCAAAGCTGTTTCTTTTTTAGCAGATGCTTCTTTGGATCCATGACAGCATCACCGTCCACTAGATGAGCCCTATGGCTAAGGGCATGGCAGTCTAATGGCATACCCCTTTTGAGGGGGAGGATATTAAGGATAAAAAAGATCATGCTGAAAAGATTGAGGAGAGATGACAGGAGATCTGTATATCAGTCTTCCTTTCATTCTTAACATACCTTGCCTAGATGCTGCACCCAATCAGACAAGATCACACTGGTCCAGCAACAGAGGTAGATTTCACCAGTAGTCCAGACCTAACAGAGCTTCCCAATTCCAGTCATTTTGGCCTGTCAGGCCTAAATGAACTTGCAAGCAAAAACAGTTACGTCAGGTCAGGGCTGGTAAGCCTATGGATGCACTTACGTCAGGTCAGCCTCTAAGCCTATGGATGCACTCACAACCAGATTGCTGAATGCTTCAGATTATTCAGATGGGTTACATCATACAATTCTTCAGTCTCCCCCCAGACTGAATTTTAATCTCTTTAAGGTCCCTAAAGAAAGGAAAGCACAATAGAATGCTAGCAGTCATAGAACCGGTACCTTTCCACAAAAGGCAAACCAAAATGTACTCCATCTTTTTCACTGTTTCCAAAAAGAATGGGGACTAGAGAGCGATATTTGACTTAAAGTACATAAACGGCTTTGTGATCCCCAAAAGGTTCTGCATGGAACCTCTAAAATTAGTAACAGACACTGATACTAAGGCCTTCATGAACTTCATTGACCTTCAAGAGTTGTACTTCCTCATCCCAATTTTTCCGGACCATCAAAGATTTCTTCAGTTCTCATACCAAGTGAAAAACGTTCAATTCACAGCCCTTCCCTTCTAGTTGGCATCAGCTCCAAGGATATTCAGCAAAATCCTGGTCCCTTGATGTCCTTTACTCATCAGCAGAGCATCCAAATCCACCAGTATCTAGACATTTTGATCTGCTCTCCATCAAAGCAAAAGGTCATCAAGAATATGACAGTTGTCATCCAGATGTTGGAGGACCATAGATACCTGATCAGCAGAGACAAAAGCCACCTGTCTCCTTCTCAGAGGATCCAACATCTAGAAGTGTTAATGGGCACCTGAAAGGACAAATCATGTCTCCCCATGGAGAAAGCTTGCAAACAACGGGAACCTAACCAAAGCCATCTATATAGCCAAACAAGTGAAACTAGTGACTCTGACATTTCTCCAAGGTTGTGTGATCTCTTGCTTAGACTTGGTCCCATGGATTTGACTTCATGAAAGTCCTCTGCAATTGTTTGTTCGGCCACACTAACTGGACATAGTGCAGAAAGACAGAATGCTGATCCTTACCCTGGTGATCAGGAGAAGCATGCTGTGGCTTGATCTGATGGGGGGCTTACGTGCACAACCTACCAGCTCAGGGATCCTGGTTACAGCAGGAAATGAGGTTGAACATCAGTGTTCTAGAGCTACAGGCCATCAGACTGACACTTCTTCATTTTCAACACCTGATTGACAATCCATCCATCATGATTCAGATGAACAGCATCTTGGCCAAAGCTCTCATAAAGAAGCAGGGGGGCGCCAGGTCTTGAGCCAGGAAAATTCTGATGTGTGCAGAATCTCATCTCTTGATATCCGCAGAGCATATTCAGAGATCCCTCAATACTCAGACGGATTGACTGGATGGGCAAAAACAAGTGGTCATGGAAAGATTCAGAATGCCCAAAGTGGATCTTTCCACATTGGCTACCTACCAATTATCCCAAAAGTCTTGAGGAAGGTAAGACTGGAGAGCATCTTGGTCATCTTCATTGTTCTGGAGTAGCCTTAGAGACCTTATGGAACTCTTCCATCGAATTACACTGGTGCCTTCCACTGAGCCAAGGTCTATTACATCAAGGTCTCGTTTGACATCCAAACCCAGTATGACCTCTTGGCTATTGAAAGTCATAGGTTGTTGGTTCTGGACCTTGAATCAGAAGTGACAGAGATCATCTAGGCTTCCAGGAAACCTTTGAATCACCATGTCTGCAACACATTGTGTAAGGCCTGATGCTATCATTGTGTAAGGCCTGATGCAATCAGGTGGTGTAGTCGTAAGAAGATTGATCTGCTGAACCCCGCCCTGAGACAGCTGTAGGTTTCCTTCAAGATAGGGTCCATCAGTGCCTGAAGGCATCTTATCTTACATAAGCAAAATGCAGCAATTGCAACCATTGTCCCACAAATAGCCAATTTACCAGCAACCAAACATCTGCACATCATCTGCTTTCTCAAACAAGTCACCCAAACCAATCCACCAGTCATCCACAGATTCCCCATATGCATATGGTACTCTCTGTGCTCACCAAATCTTATTTTGAGCCACTAAGAGAGGTTCCTCTTAAGTGGTTATGAATGAAAACTTTTTTCAGCAGTTACCTCCGTTGGAAAAGTGTCAGAACTGGGAGCACTTTCAGCTAGAAATGGCCTTTGTTCCTTCCACAAAGATTAAGTAGTTCTAAGATCACATCCTACATTTATTCTGAAAGTCAGTTCCATCTTCCATAGAAGACAAAAGATCCACTTACCATCCTTTTGTCCAAATCCTAAACATGCTGAGGAGAAGGCATGACATATGCTGGATGTAAGACTGGCTCTTAGAATCTATATAATACATGTGGCATACATTAGGAAAAGGAATTTCCTGTTAATTTCTTTAACCACACTAACAAAGTAGGAATGATGTTCAGGGAAGCCATTAGTTGCACTATTAGACAGTACATCACACTAGCCTACACATCCAGCAATTTATCCATTTCCAAAGGCATCACTGCCTATTCCATGCAGAGTTCAGCTACAAACAGCATTTGGTCACCAGGCTTTGATTAAAGAAATTTGCAAAGCAGCCACCTGGTCATCCATTTCTACTTTTGTCAACCACTATAAGATAAACTCCTTTTTTTCTGCCTGCACAAGTTTGGGTTGTAGAGTTCTTCAACAAGTGGTGGAAGAGATGTAATGCACACCCAGAACACCATGGACACCACTCTTGGAACTCCCTGGATAGAAGATGCCCTCAGAGCGAGAATGGAACCACGGATACTTACCATGAAGGTTCCTTCTGCTCTGAAATAAGGAGGGCATCTTACCCATCTGAAGGAGGATCCCAGAAGACTTCCTAGATGACATCCTTCATACTAAAAACAGGATACAGACCATTCACTTAGTGACATATCATTATTTGATATGGAGCAATGTCTTATAAAAAAGAGAGATCCTATCTCTATCTACATTTGTCCTGTCTTCTTCTTGCTTGCCTTGATCCCATCATGATACAGTTTTCACTTATTTAATGTTCTCTCAGTTCTATGTTGTTCTGTTGCCTATAGTTGTTTTTAATTTTTGCTTGGAAAGTCTAAACTGATCTGCGAGTTCACAACAGGGGTACAGGAAGTGCACGTTTTAGTCCTCTCTTCCTAAGTAGCCAGTAGGAATAACCCTAGATAGAAAATGCTCTCCTTACCTCAGAGCGGAAGGAACCTTCATGGAAAATATCCAAGATTCTGTTTTTACACTGTCCAAGATATACTATTTAATTCAAAGTACCATCTGTTGTCATACTTACTCTGAAATATTTTAAAATGTTCAAAAGTTTAATATGTATTTACAAAATATGGAAGAAACCTGTACATGCTTTAGTACTACATTTAAATGTCACACTTAAATATGGTTAAATGAAAATGCACTGACCTGGTTTGTTGCCTGACTTGTGTACATGCTTTGCTCCTTCCCCTCCTTGTGCTGAGAATTGCAGTTAAAAGCTAACATCAGTTATCAGTGACATTCAGTTGAAATGTATAAGGTAACCAGAATTGAATCCAGGATTAGAATTTCAGATAGCCCTTCTTTGTTCCCTCATACTGACCCATGTGGCTACTACATTTGTGAGACTCAGATAATCATTGTTAGTTTTTTTTAAGGATTCTCTGCATGAGACAAAAGGTTCAGGAATGAGATGTGTATGTGAGGCAGACATCAAGTCACTTCTGTGTACAGTTTTATTTAATCGCAATTAGGTATGATATCTGAATTCAGCCTAAGTTTGGCATCAGTAAAATATCACTATAGATATTCTTAAAAAATTAAAACTTTTATAACTTCTAATATCAATCCCTTATTGTTGTTTATACTAAAGGTTATGTATATGGAAGAAGAACGAATATTCACCATTGAACAGATAACAGGAATGCTTCTCACAAAACTAAAAGAAACAGCAGAGAATGCCCTTAAGAGACCTGTAGTTGATTGTGTTGTATCTGTAAGTAGATAACTTTTATATTATTTTTTTAAAACACCAGCAGTCTGTGCTTGATATTTCAGCAACTTAACTAATATTATATTTTTAGGCACAAGAACACTATTACAACTCAATTTATTTATAAATGAATAATATATGGCCAATCAGGGCCCTGACTTGGAATGTCATGACAACACATTCCTAGCCAATCGCTGTGCAGCCATGTGTGGAACTGATGTGTGGACCCTATGGAACTGATGTGTGGACCCTGGCCAATCAGGACCCTGACTCACTTCCTGGCCCTTTCCTCAGGGCCCAGGGTGGCTCTCTGGGCTGTCCCTTTGGGCTGCAGCCCACCTCCCACACCACCACCTCCGTGCCCTGCCACCATACCTCACATAGACAATGAGGCCTGTTTCTGGGCTAGAAGGTACCGTTCGCGCCCTTCCCCTGTTGCAGTACCATGTGGCTCCTTCTCCCTCAATGGTGAGTCTCTGCTGGTGGGGCTTCAGGGGGCCTGTTGGTGTGTGGGGGAGAGACTTGCGAAGACTGGTGGTCCCAGTCCACAGCTGGTGTGGGACAGTTGGGTAGTGTTCACTGCGGTGGGAACCTGGCGAGAGCAGCAATTGCCAGGCCCAGGGGGCCACACAGAGTCCAGCTGGGCCAGGGTGATGGAGATGCACTTGGGGAGATG